>NC_142523.1:9080423-9445423 GCF_964205215.1 Stylophora pistillata
AAAAGTAACGTTCAAACGCCATCTTAGCATATCACTCACAAAACTTTTTTTACACTTTTTAAGCATGCATTCTACGGCTACTTTTGCTGTTCTTTTTCGTTTTTTATTAGCCGAGTCCGTCAAAACCCCGTTAACAAATGTTTCCAAATGTTTTTTCTTTGCTGAGAGAGCTCGTCGCCATGAGATTTTTTTAAAGCCTTGTGTAATCTGAGAAGCTTAGAACAAAAATTGATTTAGTCATTAGTAGGGTGTGGCCTCTCTCTAGATTGCCATGGCAACCATGTCTTTCCCGAAAGGTTTGGTATCTACCTATACAAACAACCACCATTATGCTTCGCTGTGCTACTCAGAAACGCAAAATTGGTGGCCTTAATTTTAGTCATATCGAGAGCAAATGCAGGGTTATGCAACCAAAATTTTTTCAATGGTTGAGGCAAATAACCAAATATAGTTCTAAGGGAACATGGATCACTTTAAGCCTGACTGCGGAAATTCGAGAGGACCAAATTAATTTGAAATTAGTTTTTTCAAATTATTGACAAATGAAAGAATGATGTAAACACGGGTTATGATCAGGAACCGGTCGTTATTTATTGCCGGGGGGGGGAGGGTTAGAGGATTTTAGTTGTATCACGAAAAATCTATCTGATCCTCCCATCAGGCTCTGCAGTATTCTTATGACCCCTCCCCCTCCCCCCCCACATTGGAAGTTAATTGACAGCTAATTTTTGATAGTCCTCGCGCTTCTCTCGGACGTTTCTCTCGTGCGTGACACAAGAGTTGTCTGTTTCCCGCGCGGGGAAACTAGTACGAGCCACCTTAAAGTTTCAAAAATAGAGGCATTGTAATGGCAATCACGAGATGAACACGCATGGCTGGTTTGGATAAAATTTGATTCACCTTTTCGTTTCCGCCGAATATTGCAAAACTATTACTACTTTTCTTCTGTTTACTGAGAATTTGGAAGCACGTCTCATCAGTCCCCTAAACTTCTAAAGCGGTAAGTTTTATCGATTTATAATAATAAGAAATCCGGTGGAATGCTCGGACGATTTGGGAAAATACTTTGCATTGTTCTATGTTTGTCTGTTCAAACTGAAAATGTTAAAACGGATAGATTCACTGCTTTCACAATACTCACAGATTTTGATCTTTGTCAATTTTGAAAGGCAAAAACTGATTTTTCTTAAACTTAAAAAAAAAACTGGAGAAGATTAGAGTCCATGCTGTTTCGCTTTGAACTAAACATGCTGACTGTTCTCTCACTGCAAAACGTTTCGTTGCAATAGAAGATTCTGTTTTTCTTCCTCAATACGGTAGAACCCCACTTTCGTTAACTCGAACAGGATCCGACTTCCCTTGGATTTGAAATCGGTTAACTTGAATAATTTTACTCATTCTTGGCTCAAATTTACCTTGATAACGTCGTTCGATGAACGTCAAAGTGTCAGAACATAGCTGATTGGCACGTCCCATCCTGTTAATCGCGATTTTTATGAACGTGGTAATATGAATGTGAACGTGACACACCTAGATAAACTATCTACTTTGAACGTTCTTATTCAACAAACGTATTGTATGAAAATTGAGCACGAATGGCATGTACATGATTCTATAAAAATTATCAACGGGATGATTGAGATTTCAACACCAATAATGATAACTCAGACCTCCTCTGGCTTGAACCATTTTTTTCGTCTCCTTTGGAAGCTCGACTTGCCTAGGCTTTACTGTAGATTGGTAACTGGAACAGTTGTTAGAAGTATGAAATCACACAGTTATTCAATTTATTCATCTTTACTGAAGTAAGTTACCTGCCATGCTAGGTCGAATTGAAAACAAGATCTCACAAGTGCAACTTTATAAAAAGAAATATCAAATTACCGCCGGATACATATCATTTATGACAAATCGAATTCAGAAACGATTCTTGTAGTTTGACGTCGACTATTATCCATTGGTTCTCAAAACATTTTTTACGGATAATCCATCGCTGAATATGGAATTGATAGGATCAGCGATGCGAAAATGGAAGAAAGGAACAATGAACCACTTAAATTGAAAAATGCACTTACAAACTTTTTCTTCAGGCTCTTAAAATGTTTTAAAAAATCTCAGTTGTGATCTTTTGAAATTACTCTATAACTTGTACAAAAGACGTTTAGTTCAGATGTTTTCTTTTTCAATTTGAACTCGAACATTCTGGGGAATGTTACACGTATTTATTTAGCGTCAGTCGAATAATGTAGATTCAATTAAATTAGATTTGAATTTCACGCTAGGTTAGAGATGGCGATTAAACCTGACGAGTTACAGCATACCCTCAAAAACTGGCAAACCCATTTCATGAGAAGCTAATCTGGATTTGTTTGAAATAAGGATTAGTGGGCTTTTTAATATTTTTTTGTCTCGCTCCAGCTTCTTTTCTTCGCTTAGCATCACACTCTTTGTGTCCCTATTTCATTCCTATCCACCCACGCTCGTACATTGCTACAAATTTTTCTTTTGTGTTTCAGTGGAAGTGTTGTGGTGGACATAAAGAGACGAACACGTCTCGCTGCATTCGAAATATTTGATTCCCCTTCGTGTTTCTGTCGATCATTTGCGAACTGAACCGGTTTTCTTCTGTTCGGTAAAAAGTAAGGAGCTTGACTCATCAGTTGTTGAATATTTTTGGCCTCGGTATGTTTCATGAATTCTCATAACGTATCAAGAAATCAAAGGGAACGCTTGGACGAGTTTGGTGAAGTTACTGTGAAATAATGCAGTAGTCTTTCTACTTGTCTGTTCAATCCGAACTGCAAATGATAAAGCCAATAGATTTATTTCTTTCTCAAAACATTTAGGTTTTCAAAGAACAAACTGACTTTTCACATAAAAAGGATCCGACAAAAGTACCCCTTTATACATATCAAATATGGTAGATAGCATTCAAAAACGTTTCTTGTAGTTCGAGATCGACTATTATCTGTTGGTTCTCATAACATTTTTTCACAGAGTATCCATCGCTGATTATGGCCTTGATATGGTCAGTGATGCTGAAATCGAAGAAAGAAACGATGAGCCACGGTGTTACATGTTATGAGTTAATCAAATTGGTCTTACAAAATTTTTCTTCTCTTTAAATGTTTCAAATTCCAGTTGCCGTCTTATTAAACTACTCCCATACAAATGACGTTTAGTTTGGATGTTTTTTTCCAATTTGAACTCGAACCTTGTAGGAAACGTTAATCGCATCATTAATTTAACGTCAGTGGAAGAATGTAGATTCAGTGAAATTAGATTTGAATTTCACGCCAGGCAAGAGATATTGAATAAACCTGATAGGTGACAGCTTACTCTCGAAAACAGGCAAAACCATTTCATGAGATGCTAATCTGGATTTGTTTGAAACAAGAATTAGTGGACTTTTTAACTCTTTTTTTTCTCGCTTCAGCTCCTTTTCTGCACTTAGCATCACACGCTTTGTGTGTCTATTTCATCCCTGTCCACCTAAACTCGTACATTGCTGCAAATTTTTCTTTTGTGTATGAATAAATTTGTATAGCTGGTAGTCATGTGAGTCAAAATGATCTATTGTATGAACCATCTTCTCCTAATTACTTGACGTTGTAGAAATAGAAGCGTTGTAGAGGATATCACGATATAAACACGCCTCTCTGTTTTCGAAATATTTGGTTCTCCTTCGCGTTTCTATCGATGATTTCAAGACTGAACCACTTTTCTTCTCTTCGGTAAAAATTAGGAGCTTGAGTTATCAGTAAAAACATGTTGAAACTTCTTGGCCTCGGTATGTTTCATGAATTCTCATAACGTATCAAGAAATCGAAGGGAACGCTTGGACGAGTTTGGCGAAGTACCATTACTTTGAAATAATGCAGTAGTCTTTCTGCTTGTCTGTTCGATCCGAACTTCAAATGACAAAGCCAACAGATTTATTTCTTTCTTAAAACTCTTAAACACTTTGTCTTTATCAGTTTTCAATCACCAACCTGACTTTTTCATAAAAAGGATCGGACAAAAATAAAGTTCATACTGTTTCGCGTTGATTTAACTATTCTCACTGTTCTCAACTGAACGTGTTGCAATGATGAAACTTTGGTTTTTCGACCATGTCGAGAAATTATGCATTGCTTTTTTAATGCAGTAAATACCCGCTTACTCGAACCCGGTTAACTCCAATCACCCGCTAACTCGAGCATGATCCGATTTCCCTTCGACTTGACTATTTTAATCGTCATCCACTTCAAGGACTTAAGGCTCGGTTAACCTCGAACTAATTTTTCCTTCCTTTGTCTCAAATTTACCCTGATAACTCGAACTGAAAGTAAAAAAACGTCATTCGACCAAGGTGAAGTCGTCAGTACATGGCTGATTGACACGTCCCAACCTTTAATCGCGATCGATGCTAACGTGGTAACATATATGAAAACGTAACACATTCAGCTAAACTTTCAAAACTAAACGTTCTTACACTGAACAAAGTAAAGATGCGAAAATTTCCTGAGACTAGTGCCGGCTGTTATTTGTTGTTTTTCAAGACAATTTCGCAGATTAGATATTGATGCTCTCGTCTAAATTCCCTCATACCATTGTAACCGTGCGTGACATCAACAGAAAAACATAACCGCATGTTTGCTATCGCGTGCTTATTGGAGGCTGCATATATAATGAATAAAAACCAACACAGCAGCTATAAGAGGTGAATATAACAAAGATAGTGTACGAAAAGACAGAACCTGGGAGAAAACCAACGAGCATCCATTGGATGAAAAACCCCACCGCGCTTGCTGCAGTAAAAGAGGGGGGGGGGGGAAAGGAAAAAAATCCCGGCCCAACGGATAGCACTTTCCCGAGCGGCCGGGCAGAGTCTTAAAATACTAAACGTGTTATTTAGATTCCTTAAGATTGTGTCACTAATAAACGGGAATTTAAATTGTCTTTAACATAGCCATCCTTAGCGTTTTCGCTGGCCTAACGACCCTGTCGCTTAAAAAGCCGATCGGGAACTTCAGCGTTAGCTGCAGAGGTGGCTCCTCCAGCTCTTAAGGCTATGGATATCAATTTTAGAGACGTCTGTGAGTTCTCTAAAATGCTTCTTTAATAAGTTCTCTGGTTCTCGAGTTACTAATCCCCCGGCCCCGTACTTTCTGCTTAGAACGAGGAGTAGCAAGGGCTCTGGCTTTGAACACAGGTAAATCTTCAAGGAGGTCAATTTGTGAAGCTGTTATGTAGTTCTTTAAAGCCTTGACAGGACAAGTTGGAAGGTCTGACCTTGCGATAATAATCCACGACCCAATTCGGAATTGGTCTGTCTTGGAAGATTCTAAGAAAATAAAAACGTACAAGGGGAAAAACTTTACTTCGCAGGCCTTTATGTGACATGATTCACTAAAACGGAAAAACCCCGGTAACCAATTAAGCATAGGCGACTAATCTAAGATCAGAAACAGACAGAAACTTAGAAACTTATCTGTTATGTTGGATCTCACGATCTTAGGGGTCACAGGATCCTTTCCGACCTTTGGCCTACCCAAAGTTCTCTGAGATGCGTTAACCATCGAAGAAACCAGAGGGTGAGTAGACATTTTTGATAAACCAGCCATCTGCTGTGCCCAATCAATACTGTAAACAGCGTTAAAAATTGGAGCTGGAGAATTAGCCTCATTAATCAGACACTGCAAGTAAACTGTGACCTGAAAGGGATTAACAGGAAAACAACAGACGTAATTTGATGAAGTCCATCGTTTCCACCGTTTAAACCCTGCAAAACGGTGCTCTTTACCAAAGAGACTGTGGCTATCAAGTGTTCAGGGATCGATGAGAAGAATTCCGTCCACATTTCCGACTGGAACACATCTGAAAATGAGTAATGTTAACAGACAAAGGACAGACAAGAGAAAACACCCCCTTAATAACAAAAGAGTGAATCCACTAGATATTAACAATAAAGAGTAATTGCTAGGTTAGTAAACAAATAATCATCTTAGTTGTTCAAAAACTATTAGCAGTCTGTTTTCTGACTTTTATTGATCGACATGAATTCCATCTCCTGTCAGCACCTAACCACAGTCTTTCGATAACGATGCGTACATTTCCACTGCAATAAAATAGCCGGAAATTCATAAAAAAAAAAATAGTTCATGAATCATGTTTATTCAGCTCTTAATTTGCGGGTCACATTTAAGTAAAAAAATCGTTCACGTGGACATGAAAAGATCTCATTACCTTAAATCACGATTAACGAATGAAGAAATAGTCAAATCACGATTCACGAGAAAAAAATGCTCAATTACGCTTCACGTAAAAAGTATAAGGGACCCTCTAGTAGCGTGAAAAACTTAATTGTGTTCGAGACTTCAGGAGTATTCGTCTTACTGCGCACGTGCACGGCTAGATTTGGCGAGTATCCAAAATATATTTATCATGTCCTTAAATACCAACCCATGCAAGAATGTTCCTTATACCGACATACTAGATATTTTTAGAGGAAGGTTGGTCTTCAGAAATTACTTACACCTGGAAAATATTTTTTTGACCTCTCAACTTGTGTTTCGTTAATCTTTTTACTTGCGGATAATTTTTAAAATTTTGCTTAATTCATCAGTCGTGTCGCAATATCACTCCATGCGCTTTCTTTGCGTCTTAGTTGTTTCGCCTTGATACACGGCACTAAGGATAGGCCGATACGAATTTTCCGAATCGATACGATACCGAGTAAGATATTAACGTTTTTCTTCAATATCGATACCGTGACTTCATTAAGCTAAATGGTAATTCCAGTGATTTCATTGGTAAAAATATAGGTTTATCTTGCACTGTTAAAGTTATGCAGTGTTCAGTGCTTTATACAAGTGTCAATAAGACAGTTAAAAGTTTAAAACCGGACTCAGGAATCAATGCTCAATGCCCAACCCCTTGTCAGCGGTTGTTCGCTGGCAATTTGGTAAGTACTAGGTGTAATCCTTAATGTATGTTAATGTATCCACATGACCATGTTTTCCCATATGTTCTTCTATATTGATGCATGTATGAGGGATTTCACCAAGTACCTACCGGCAATTTCCTACAGTCTTCTACTCGTGTGCAATGCTTTTTACACCTACTAAGATTGTAAAAGTAAGAAATCTTGACCCGAAACTTAAAACCCTAGGGCATTTCTTTCTAGTAATTAATTGTCAAGCGTTCAACCTCGTTGTTTTTTATTTCACCTGTAGTATATGCTGATCACCTGGTTGGATTTTGCGTTTTCACTTTTCGTGGATATTAAGGGTAAAATTTTTCTGTTTCTTTGCTTGTCAACTAGAGTAAAGGGCTCTTTAACTATTTATCTGCCATGAGTGAGCAAGACAGAATTTCTCCATACAATATCAATACTGTATCAAGCAGACACGTTATAGTCATTTAGAGGACTATTAGTTGATCCAATACCAAATATCTAATTCTCCCAACTAACATCGTAGGAATTGCGTGGCAGACAGTAAGGAGAATTACTAATGATATCTTGGAAGTGAAGGATTGAGTGATCTGCTCAAGGTCAAGACCAGATTCTTCAATAGTTCTTATGCTATATTGAAAATTCCGGCCCCAAGCCTCTTCTTCACTAAACATTTCATGTGTCTCGATTTCGACTCTGATGGAAAGGCTTTTGTGCTGAAGCAAAAAAAAATTCTTTCAAGGATTTAGGAAGCAGTTTTCCTGGAACTGTTGAGAGAACTGCTTTGGGACATTACTTAATATCAGCGCCTGTATAAACAGGTCTACATTATACACTTAATGTATGGTCCCAAGGGAAACAGTTATCTTTGGCCGAGAGTCCTGATTTATCCCTCGACTTCTTCTCGGAGAACATCAGGACTCGAGGGAAAACAAAACTAGCTAGTTTTCCAATGGAAGATACATTAAGTGCTTTGTTGCATATTTTTAGGATTTCCCTTAAACAATGATATGGCAAAAATTTGTTGTTGTACGCGGCGCGCGGGAAACAACTGCGCAATTGTATCGCGGTCGGGATACATTTGTATTTGATCAGGAGCACGTTGACCAAGAATCAGCCAATAACAGCGCTCGTTTAGTTGAGTGAAAGTCTAGGTATATGACAATATTTAAAATTATCGTAAAAATTTTGGCGTCTAAATATGACCCGTAATATGTGACGTTATCTTTTGTGAGAGAAAGGTTTCTCGCGAGTGTCGGTTATTATTTTTTTGTTTTTCAAGACAATTTCGCAGATTAGATTTTGTTGATAACGGCCTCGGTATGATCACTGGTGCAGAAACGGAACAAAAGAACGATAAACCACTGTGTTAAATGTACGTGACGACTGAAATTGCTCTTAAAAGCTTTTTCTTACCTTAAAATATTTCAAAAGTTTTGTTTGGATTTTTTAAATTTGAATTTGAACATTCTAGGAAATGTAAATCGTATCCGTTTGACGCCAGTTAAAGAATGTTCAATCAATTAAATGATCATGAATTAGTGGTAACGAGTTGCCAGTACTCCAATTGGCTAATACCGCGTCTGAATGAACGCTGAGATTGACCGAGCCAGCACCAGGTCGCTCAAGGGGCATGTTGTTTCGCGGCCTCAATCTTTGTTGTTGTTTTATTAGATACAGAGCCAGAAAAGCTTCATAAATTCACTTATAAATTGTATGCTTGCAAACCGTTCTTCTCATTCATAATGGGTGGGAGGAAACTTTGATCTGTGTGGGAATGTGAAAATGACCGTATTTTATCACAATACGATTTACTTTATCCCCGCATATAGCTCTGGCGGTGAATTTTCTACAGTCCCCCTTCCCTTCACTCCCCCCCCCCCCTTTTTATACTCTGTCGAAGGCGAAAAAGTATAAAGGGTGAGCACAAACTTACCAGTTAACAAATGCATGTTACCATTTTCAGTTGCGTGAGAAGCAACGAAAGTTTGGCGATCAATTTTTGAGGTTAAAACCGTGTTTATGTTTTTGTTGTTTTTGTTAGAGGCGAAGTGTCATTTTACTTCTTTTGGCGACCTTCCAACAGAGAGATAACGTTGACGGTTGACTGTTTAAAAAAAAACCCTTTTGACGGTTGACGGTTAAATTTTAAGTCATTTAACGGCTGACGGTTAATGTTTTGGAGTGTAGTTTATAAAATACACGAACTTTTTACCCAAGCGTAAATACGGGATTTGTAAAAGGAGAAGCCCCACGCCACCTAAGAACGAATTTTTCTCACGCTATGTTTAGTTAAAAATGTACACAGTTTCGAAATATCCTTCTAGAGTAGAGGAAACCTAGATGACCGTTTTGAGAAACGTATCTCCGGAGTTATTTCTGCAGGAGAGAACCATGCTTTATAAGAAAGAAAATAGCGGGCGCACAAAAGAAAATATTGCCTTTAGTAGCACAATCTTATCCGGCTTTGCCAATTTAAACCTCAAGGACATACACATGGGGAAATGACACCTCAAAACTGACCTTTATTATCACATCGCAAAGGAAAGTCATCAAGAGATATCCTAATAAGAGCTAAACTTTGAGGGTAGAAGATTTAAAAGAACTAGCGAATGGTAGGAGACGCACATGCCCATCAACACCTTTCAACGGTTGACTGCCTATTGCTTTCGGCTTTCCGGCGCCTCTTCGCTACGTAAAAGGGTCTCAAACACTATCACTTAAAATGCATAAGACATTTGTACCGTTGGAGCGCATTTGAGCGCGTTTGATCAGAGCTGTTGAAGAAGGATCAAAGTGGCCATGTAAATCTTTGAAAGGCTTCAAACTACGACGTACAACGAATTTGACCTTCTCGAAAACCGGCCTGAAATTACATGCTAAAAAGCAGTGCTTGCGTTTGTCCCTCAGAACGATCGAATACGCGACAAATACGTACGAAAAATGCTTTTACATACTCAGAATATATCATATTATATTTACCTATAGTGAAAGAAAAAAGAAGCGGCCTAACTGTTAGGAATGTTCAGTCAAAATCTGTCGATTTCTGCCGCTTTTACTGCCATATTGAAAATAACGCTACCACAATGCAATGCAATTGGAGTGCGCACACCGCCTGCTCAGTCCCCAAACTTCGTCGCTTTCTCACTCAGCTTATAATCGTGGTAAATGTTTAACCGAGTTTAAAAGTTCTAAATACTAAAAAAAAAAGATAAACAAAGTGTTACAACTGACTGACTTGACTAATGGAGACACTGCTTTTGTAAAGGGTCTGATTAAATACGGCCGCCCCAATAGAATATACTGCAGAGCAATTGAATTACTACAGGATTTGTTACATTGTCACCGATGTACTAGCTGAAGGCCTTCGAACAATCTTCAAACAAGAATGGGACAATCGCTACAAGGCAACCCTGGGAGAATGGAAAGATGAATCGAAAAATGGAAAGGACTTTATGAGCCAAGTCAGAAAGAGAAACGCCCATCTCTTGGCAACCATGGTCAATGGTGACAGAGCAGAATGGGATTGTACCATGCTGTTTTATGCCAATCTTTATTCCGATTGCATCTGCAGTCTCCATCCAGCTGTTCGGTCAAATGTAGATGATCTCAGAAAATTTCGTAATGAAGACTTTGCGCATATACCAACAGAACACGTTTCTAGTGGAGATTTTCAAAATGCGGTTTTAAAGGTAAAGACTGCATTTCATGCACTCCGTCTTCCGACTCAACAAATCCATCAAATCCAAACTCAGAAAATTTCCCAACGGAAGAGTTAAGAAATGTTCTGAAGAAAGTTGACAACCTTCAACAACAGGTTATAGAGAAGGAAGTAAAACTTGAAGAAAAAGAGAATCAACGACAGACCCTTGAAGAACAGGTGCAAACCAAAGTCTTCCCATTTTGTGTTCTCCCTCCTGAACCTACACATGACGTCTTCCCTCGCAGATCAGAGGTTGATAGAATCATACAACACCTCATAGAACTCAAAGATCCCAACCACGACAGCTTAAGCACCTTGTACTTATCCGGAAACCCTGGAAGTGGAAAATCTCAGCTGGCCCGTTTAACAGCCAAGCGATTTTTCGACCAGAGCAAAGAAACACCGTCTGCGATTTCATTTGTCATGACGCTTAGTGCAGAAAGTTCAGAAACACTTTTAGAATCGTATGTCTCCTTCGCTCGACACTGTAATTGTCCAGACTACTCAGTTACAGACACTCGTAATTCCAAAGATCTGAGCACAGACGAAAAAATTGCAAGTCTCAAGACGCTAATAAGCGCAAAAATTGGGCATTACACGTCGTGGTTGCTGGTAATTGACAATGTCACTATTTCGTCTCATGTATATAAGTACTTGCCAGGTCCAGGAAACCAACAATGGGCGAGGGGCCAGTTGCTGATAACAACACAAGACACCAACTCTATTCCTTTAAAAAGCTCTTTCATTCAGCACATCTCAGTAAGCAAAGAAATGCTGCCTGATGATGCCAGCTCCTTGTTAAGGCTCCTTTCTGGTGTCACTGATAACGAGGTAGAAAAAGAAATTGCACGAACTTTGGACTACCAGCCACTGGCCTTAGCCAGCGCCGCCATATATGTAAAACAAGCTCGAGAAAGTAAAATAGCTTCAAAATTCGGCTGGACTGACTTTCTGAAGAAATTTGAAAAAAAACCAGCGAGGTACAATTGAAGACATTCTTGCCGAAACAAACCCAAGTTACCCAAAAACAATGACCACAGCGACAACACTGGCCTTGGAAAAGGTAATGAAATCCGACAGAGTTCTAGATCACTTGTTCATTTTTCTCTCTCTTTGTTCACCACACCCAATACTAAAAGATATTGTCGTCGACTACATCATGGAAATGGAAAATGAATTGGAAGATAAAGATGCGATTGGGGTAAAGATAAGTCGATGCCCACTATTGTTGTTTAACAAAGAGGAGAGTGGTGTTTACATTCGAGTGCATGGAGTTGTCCATTACGTTGTTAATTCAGTAACAAAGAAATCTGCAAAGGATAAGCAAATTAAATGCAAACTAAGAGCTGCTTCATCCTTCTCCAAATTCGAGGATCAACATTCTTTACTCGTTGGCACAAAAATTGTTCCTCATTTGGTAAAAGTGATTAAAGACTTTGAAGATTTTTTTTTGAAGAAAGAATATCTCAAATGGCTCAAATTGATAACCTGACTTTCCAGGACTATCCTAACGTCTTTACAACTCTCGAAAAATATGTGCACCAAGCACTCCCAATATCCAGCGACAAGAAGCTACTTTACAGCAGTACTAACATTCATCGAGTTAAGAAAACCAAGTAATGAATTAGGAAAAACAATTATTTATAATAAACTGGGCATTGTCCACCAGCAGCTGGGTGACCTAAAGCAGGCAAAAGACTGTTACAAGCGAGCACTGAATTTTTGGCTGAAAAAGCTCGGACCTGAGCATGTTGATGTCGCAATGTCTTACAATAACCTGGGCACTGTCCACGAGACGCTGGGTGACCTAAAGCAGGCAAAAGACTGTTACAAGCGAGCACTGAATTTTTGGCTGAAAAAGCTCGGACCTGAACATGTTGATGTCGCAATGTCTTACAATAACCTGGGCACTGTCCACGAGACGCTGGGTGACCTAAAGCAGGCAAAAGACTTTCACGAGCGAGCGTTGGATTTTACGCTGAAAAAGCTCGGACCTCAGCATGTTGATGTCGCAATGTCTTACAATAACCTGGGCCTTGTCCAGTGGCAGCTGGGTGACCTAAAGCAGGCAAAAGACTCTCACGAGCGAGCGTTGGATATTAAGCTGAAAAAGCTCGGACCTAGGCATGTTTCTGTCGCAAGATCTTACAATAACCTGGGCCTTGTCCACCGGAAGCTAGGTGACCTAAAGCAGGCAAAAGACTGTCACGAGCGAGCGCTGGATGTTCAGCTGAAAAAGCTCGCACCTGGGCATGTTGATGTCGCAATGTCTTACATTGACCTGAGCCTTGTCCACGAGCAGCTGGGTGACCTAAAGCAGGCAAAACACTTTCAAGAGCGAGCGCTGGATATTAAGCTGAAAAAGCTCGGACCTGAGTATGTTTCTGTCGCAAGTTCTTACAATAACCTGGGCCTTGTCCACCGGCAGCTGGGTGACCTAAAGCAGGCAAAAGACTGTCACGAGCGGGCGCTGGGTGTTCAGCTCAAAAAGCTCGGACCTGAGCATGTTGATGTCGCAATGTCTTACAATAACCTGGGCCTTGTCCACGAGCAGCTGGGTGACCTAAAGCAAGCAAAACACTTTCAAGAACGAGTGCTGGGTGTAAAGCTGAAAACGCTCGGACTTGAGCATGTTTTTGTCGCAAGTTCTTACAATAACCTGGGCCCTGTTCACCGGCAGCTGGGTGACCTAAAGCAGGCAAAAGACTGTCACGAGCGAGCGCTGGATGTTCAGCTGAAAAAGCTCGGACCTAAGCATGTTTTTGTCGAAATGTCTTACAATAACCTGGGCCTTGTCCACGAGCAGCTGGGTGACCTAAAGCAGGAAAAACACTTTCAAGAGCGAGCGCTGGATGTTAAGCTAAAAAAGCTCGGACCTGAGCATGTTTCTGTCGCAAGTTCTTACAATAACCTGGGCCCTGTTCACCGGCAGCTGGGTGACCTAAAGCAGGCAAAAGACTGTCACGAGCGAGCGCTGGATGTTCAGCTGAAAAAGCTCGGACCTAAGCATGTTGATGTCGCAATGTCTTACAATAACCTGGGCCTTGTCCAGTGGCAGCTGGGTGACCTAAAGCAGGCAAAAGACTCTCACGAGCGAGCGTTGGATATTAAGCTGAAAAGGCTCGGACCTAGGCATGTTTCTGTCGCAAGATCTTACAATAACCTGGGCCTTGTCCACCGGAAGCTAGGTTACCTAAAGCAGGCAAAAGACTGTCACGAGCGAGCGCTGGATGTTCAGCTGAAAAAGCTCGGACCTGGGCATGTTGATGTCGCAATGTCTTACAATGACCTGAGCCTTGTCCACGAGCAGCTGGGTGACCTAAAGCAGGCAAAACACTTTCAAGAGCGAGCGCTGGATATTAAGGTGAAAAAGCTCGGACCTGAGTATGTTTCTGTCGCAAGATCTTACAATAACCTGGGCCCTGTTCACCGGCAGCTGGGTGACCTAAAGCAGGCAAAAGACTGTCACGAGCGAGCGCTGGATGTTCAGCTGAAAAAGCTCGGACCTAAGCATGTTTCTGTCGCAATGTCTTACAATAACCTGGGTCTTGTCCACGAGCAGCTGGGTGACCTAAAGCAGGCAAAACACTTTCAAGAGCGAGCGCTGGATGTTAAGCTGAAAAAGCTCGGACATGAGCATGTTTCTGTCGCAAGTTCTTACAATAACCTGGGTCTTGTCCACGAGCAGCTGGGTGACCTAAAGCAGGCAAAAAGCTGTCACGAGCGACCGCTGGATGTTCAGCTGAAAAAGCTCGGACCTGAGCATGTTTCAGTCGCAATGTCTTACAATAACCTTGGACTTGTCCACCGGCAGCTGGGTGACCTAAAACATGCAAAAGAGTGTCACGAGCGAGCGCTGGATATTCGACTGACAAAGCTCGGACCTAAGCATGTTGATGTCGCAATGTCTTACAATAACCTGGGCCTAGTCCACGAGCAGCTGGCTGACCTAAAGCAGGCAAAGTACTATCACGATCGAGCGCTAGATGTCCAGCTGAAAAAGCTCGGACCTGACCATCTTTCTTTCGCAAAGTCTTATAATAACCTGGACCTTGTCCACCGGAAGCTGGGTGACCTAAAGCAGGCAAAAGACTTTCACGGGCGAGCGCTTGATGTTCGACTGAAAAAGCTCGGACCTAAGCGTGTTGATGTCGCAATGTCTTACAATAACATGGGCCTTGTCCACGAGCAGGTGGGTGACCTAAAGCAGGCAAAACACTTTCAAGAGCGAGCGCTGGATGTTAAGTTGAAAAAGCTCGGACCTGAGCATGTTTCTGTCGCAAGTTCTTACAATAACCTGGGCCTTCTCTATCAGCAGCTGGGTGACCTAAAGCAGGCAAAAGACTTTCTTGAGCGAGCGCTGGATGTTCAGCTGAAAAAGCTCGGGCCTGAGCATGTTGATGTCGCAATGTCTTACAATAGCTTGGGCCTTTTCCACCGGAAGCTGGGTGACCTAAAGCAGGCAAAATACTTTCACGAGCGAGCGCTGGATGTTCGACTGAAAAAGCTCGTACCTGAGCATGTTGATGTCGCAATGTCTTACAATAACCTGAGCCTTTTACACCGGCAGCTGGGTGACCTAAAGCAGGCAAAGGACTCTCCCATCGAGCGCTAGATGTCCAACTATAAAAGCTCGGACCTGACCATCTTTCCTTCGCAATCTCTTATAATAACCTGGGCCTTGTCCATCGGAGGCTGGGTGACCTAAAGAAGGCAAACGACTTTCATGAGCGAGCGCTTGATATTCGACTGAAAAAGCTCGGACCTAAGAATGTTGATGTTGCAATGTCTTACAATAACCTGGGCCTTGTCCACCGGCAGCTGGGTGATCTAAAGCAGACAAAAGACTGTCAAGAGCGGGCGCTGGGTGTTCAGCTGAAAAAGCTCGGACCTGAACATGTTGATGTCGCAGTGTCTCACAATAACCTGGGTCTTGTCCACGAGCAGCTGGGTGACCTAAAGCAGGCAAAACACTTTCAAGAACGAGCGCTTGATGTTCGGCTGAAAAATCTCGGACCTAAGCATGTTTCTGTCGCAATGTCTCATATTAACCTGGGCCTTGTCCAGTCGCAGCTGGGTGACCTAAAGCAGGCAAAAGACTTTCACAAGCGAGCGCTGGATGTTCAGCTGAAAAAGCTCGGACCTGAGCATGTTTCTGCGCAATGTCTTACAATAAGCTGGGCCTTTTCCACAAGCAGCTGGGTGACCTAAAGCAGGCAAAAGACTTTCACGAGCGAGCACTTGATGTTCGGCTGAAAAAGCTCGGACCTAAGCATGTTTCTGTCGCAATGCCCTACAATAACCTGGCCCTTATCCACGAACAGCTGGGTGACCTAAAGCAGGCAAAACACTTTCACGAGCGAGCGCTGGATGTTAAGCTGAAAAAACTCGGACGTGAGCATCTTGATGTCGCAATGTCTCACAATAACCTGGGCCTTGTCCACCGGCAGCTGGGCGACCTAAAGCAGGCTAAAGACTGTCACGAGCAAGCGCTGGCTGTTCAGCTGAAAAAGCTGGGACCTGAGCATCTTTTTGTCGCAATGTCTTATAATAACCTGGGCCTTGTCCACGAGCAGCTGGGTAACCTAAGGCAGGCAAAAGACTTTCACTAGCGAGCGCTGGATGTTAAGCTGAAAAAGCTCGGACCTGAGCATGTTTCTTTCGCAATGTCTTACAATAACCTAGGCCTTGTCCACTCGAGGCTGGATGACCTAAAGCAGGCAAAAGACTGTAACGAGCGAACGCTGGATGTTTGTCTTAAAGTGCTCGGTTCGGAACACGTTTATGTTGCAGATACTTACAAAAACCTGGGTGCTGTGTACAATTATCTTGGCCTCATTCAAGAAGCAATACAGTGTTATGATCATGCATTGGCGATTTATGTCAAGAACGTTGGCCTGGAAGATGACCAAGTACGTGAGATTCGTTCAGGATTTGCTTTCTCGGCTACGGCAGGAAAGAGAGAGAACAAATAGCCCTGGACCTTTTTGTAAAAAGAAAATATTCTCGTAATTTTTAACTTGCCTGGACAACATTCTGAAAGTATAAACCTAAGCCTGGAAGGTGACGTAGTGAAATTTGTTTAGATTGCAGTTGCTGAGCTACACACAGCAGAACTGAACATTAGTAACACAAAAAGTTCAATAATCATGAATTCGTAATCTCTTAGGGCGTCAGTCTCGTTACTCGTAGTTCGGTGAAGATCAAATCGGATCTGAGAGTTCAAACAAAGATATCAAGGCTTCAATCTAACGCATACTTATAGAGATTAAGCCAAACAACACCAAATTGTATTGCATTGTAATGTAGAAAATTTAAGAAACAACAGATAATTTTTCTGTTAGCCAGACTTCCATCAATTAACATTGCATGTTAAAGAGCCAATTAGAGTGCGGTCAGTTACCACATTCAAATCTTAGGGACTTTTGCAGGCTCACTCTTTAAACCATAGCAACACTAGACTAAAATGGCCGATTATTTAAAAAAATTGAAACGTGGTGCGGTTTTTCCCCTAAATTACGATACTAGTAGAGAAATTAAGCTTCAAACTTTCGCCTCAGATGTCTCTCAAAAGGGGCACGAAATATCTTTTTGCACACCATAGTTTCATCCTTGCTGAAATTAACCGTTCTCTTTCGATCGTCAAAATGCATTTTGAGTAAGTTCGGCTACATTTATATCAACACGTGAGCTGGGCAGGCCTGAGCGATAGTTTTTTTTTTTTAATTTTTTTTTTCCCTAAAAAACTAGTATTAATGGATCAAGGAGATTAAAGCTTTCAAATGTTTAAAAAGTGCGCCATATCAATTAATATATATTGTTGCTATGGATTTATAGATGTCTATATGACATGCGTGGATGTTATTCAGCTCTGTTTATGTAATATAGGATCAGAATCTAACTCGCTGTCAGGATTTTTGCATAACGTGGAGACATCAGTAGTGATTGCTTAAAAAGTCGTCTGTTAGGACGTAGTAAGTTTAATTTTTAGTTTTTAATATCCAAGTAATGCTTTAAAACTGAGTTTTTTTTCATAGTCTAATTCATATAAATCATGAACAATAGTAGCTTTTGGCGTGCTTTAGGTATTGTAATTTTATGATTAAAGGCGAAGAAGCCTACAACACTCTTAAACTATGAAGACTGAATTTTAAAGGCGTTATTTAATGGCACTTCTGTCATTGATGGTGTTGCGTTCTGGTGGTTGAAAAGATTTGTTTTTAGAACAATAGATAAACCTAATATTCCATTTTGCAAAAACCGCCCAAATTCATAGAATCCACATGGCTCTTATCATACTCCATGTGTTAATCATTTTCGCGGCATAAACACGAGCTTGCTGATACACAAAATAAAAGAGAGGTGTAAGCCACCTCACGTAAGGGTTACAGAAATCCGTACATGTGAGATCCTAGCTACGCCACTGCTTGCCAACCTAAATAGCCCTTGTTTCCATGAGCGTCAAAAAAGCTCTTTCTCATATTTGATGCCCAATCAACCCAGAAATGGTTTAAGAATTTGTCTTGTAGCGCATTCTCTGCAGAGCAATTGTACTTAAGTTTGAGGTGAACAGAGCCTGGCACCAGACGAAGTCGGCTAGAGCTCCGAAGGACGGTTGTCGCTCTTGGTTCGCCGCATTCTCCCGCGTGCATGTCTCGTGTTTGTCTCCGCTGAACTGTAAATGGCAAGTATCCTTCGCAGCCGTTCTCTAGCTAACAGCTGCTTCCTAACGAACAATATTCCTTTCCCTTTGTTTGAGGATATAGGCCCTTACAGATTGCTCAAGTAAAAGTGGCACGTTATTATTATTACTATTAGTTTTTTTTTCTTGCTGAAGTTTCTTTAGACACTGGAAAGTCTGAAATTAAGTGAAATTCACTGACATCATGCTCAACAAGTCCATCTAAACAGATGTCACGCAAGTCAACAAGTCTGGATTATATTCCTGGCCAATTTTTTGAGGTGAACATTGCACTTGTCGCATTTCTGGTTTTCTTGCTTTTGGGAAACGGTTTTCAGATTCTAATCTCTAACTCAAAAGTTTTTAAGAAGTTATCTTTGTCTTTACTCTTATTTTTGTCTTCCCTTTTTTAATTCTGTCATTTTTATTTCCATCAAACATATGGACAACTCTTCCTGGACAAATGAATAAAGGCTGATAGTTTCGAAAGAAACTGTTTGGGACTGCGTCGGTGGGAGTAACGAAATAATTTGGATATATCAACAAAGTTGAAGTGGTAAATTGGCCATCGTAACGATTACAAAAGCTGACGTTTCGAGTTACCCCTTCGTCGGAGCGTTAGCCCTTCGCTCCGACGAAGGGCTAACGCTCGAAACGTCAGCCCTTGCAATCGTCACGGTGGCCAATTTACCACCTCAACTTTGTCGATATATCCAAACTATTTGAAAGATGAGCTTTTGTTCAAGATTTTTACGGCTTTCCGTGCAACCTAAGTGTAAGGAAAGACCGCAGATTGCCATATGTTGCTTAGAATGATTAGGTAAATTAAAATGTCTAGCGACTGGTTTCGATGTGTCCTTGCCATTCCTTTCCACGTCTCGACGGTGTTCTCGGAATCGGTCACCTAGTCTTCTGCCTGTTTCGCCGATGTATATCTTTTTGCAATAAGTGCAAGTTATGCAGTAGATCACATTGGCGGAGGTGCACATGAAGTGATCGGTGATCTTAATGGAGCGTTTAGGTCCCGGTATTTTATCAGAGTTGTGAATGAAAGGACACGTTTTGCATCGTGCACGAGCGCATTTAAAAGTGCCTGGTTGGTCATTAGTCTGAAAATGACTCAAGTTTTATCGCACTTTGAAACCAGGTTTAATTTTCCCCTCTTTCCCTTTGTACGGCGACGTGCTTTGGCAAGGGAACTGTTTTAGCTTTTTAATAGAGCATCAAAACTTACATGTAGAATTCAAACGACAGAAGTACAGTCAACAAGACTGTCTGCAGTTTTCATATCATTAATGGACCATGCCAATTATTTTAACTTCTAGCAAGTTGTCATACCGGGCTGTTTTAGATCTCTTATATATTCAGGAACCAGTCATTAGCTGTAGCCAAGTGGAGGGAGGGGTAAAGGATTCTGGGAGATTATATGGTTTTTAGGGAGAACAGAGAGGGAATCAGCCGTCGCCGACAGAGTATAAAGGGGGAGAACTATAAAAATTGACTAGGGGGGGAGATCAAAGCCTTACCAGGGATCAGGCAAGTTTTATCATAACAATCAAAATCCTCCCACCCTTTCTCCTTCCCCCCTCAGGCGATAAATGATGACCGATCCCAGTGTACATTCCTCTGAAATATAAGCTGCACTGAGATTTTTGTCAAACCTCACCTTTTGGTGGTTAATCTTAAAAGAACGAAAAGTTTTCATTAAAAATGGAGGAAATTTTGAAATAAAAGGGGGTCCCGGAGCTCTCTTAGGAACTGCAGTACTCATATGACTTCTAGAATATCATGACAATTGTATTTACGAGTACAGGCTACGCTTGCGTTTCCGAAAATTGTTCCTTTTCCTTCGCTAACAATTGGACTTTAAATATATTTGAGGGAAGAATGACATTGCTCAGTTTCAAGAAAGAGAAAAAAGTTAATGGGTCGCCTTGCTCGTTTGTGAGAAAATGCCGATTTACTTCTGGTGAGTTCCGAAGATGGAGAAAAAGCAGCAGCTTTTTAATGCGCGTGCGCTAGTTATGTGTCAAGTTATTTACAGGAAGGGCGTGTCATGCAATACTATGGCACGTCTTTCAAACGTGAGCATTACGAACAGCTGGATTGGCGACATTCGAGGACAGATTTTCTCGAAGGAGGTGAGACTCCCATACAAGTACAAGGTAGATGACTATATGATGAAAAGAAAACAAATCAGCGGATTTTGTTTCGTTAACCTCCGTGTTCGATCAAACCTTCCCTGTCTTTGGGCTATCCTGGTTCATCTGTAGGTTTATATCTCGGAAATTACTACTTCTTCGAGAGGATATTTGACTTGAATCATACCCGAAAAACAACATTGCAAGGTTTTTAATTCTAACTGAATATCGGATGATAAAACCTTGTGTATTTCTCTACTCCCTATGTCCCCTTTTCCCTCTTCCACCACTAGTCCCCCCCCCCTTCCCAAACGAGTCTGCATTGTCCTTTTCTTCAACGTTTTATTTACACTCCTTCATGCGTATCATCCACCAGACGATCAAGAAAAAAGAAAGGCATGGTACGTTTTGGATCATGAACAAGCTTATGAAATCAAGTTCACAGATAAATTAAACTTTCCAAAGACCATCACTGCACACATATTATTGAGTGGGAAAGTAAGAAATAATAAAACAATCCGCAAAGGAGAAAAATTGTAAAGCAAATTCTAATATCGTTATTGGAAGAGGATAAACAGTTGTCGGCAGAACATCACGCACAATAGTATTGCCTGGAAACGAAACGCGCTTTCTTGAAGTTTTTCAGAACTAATCCTGATAGACAGGCATTTCAAATTCCAGAGGCACCCTGCACTTTAGGGTTTCAAAATTCCGAGCTTTCATAAAGCCATGAAGATTAAAGAAGCGTGCACCACAAGAAAAGGTGACTGAAGCTTAACACTTTCTGGTAACCAAATCAGATATCATACAGCTTGCCAGCTAAAGTTCTCCCCAATAGCATGGATAAATTATCATACAGCTTGTCAGCTAAAGTTCTCCCCAATAGCATGGATAAATTATCATTACAGCTTGTCAGCTAAAGTTTTCCCCAATGGTATGGATAAATTATCATACAGCTTGCCAGCTAAAGTTCTCCCTAATGGCATGGATAAATTATCATACAGCTTGTCAACTAAAGTTCTCCCTAATGGCATGGATAAATTATCATACAGCTTGTCAACTAAAGTTCTCCCCAATGGCATGGATAAATAATTATCATACAGCTTGTCTACTAAAGTTCTCCCTAATGGCATGGATAAATTATCATACAGCTTGTCAACTAAAGTTCTCTTCAATGGTATGGATAAATTATCATACAGCTTGTCAACTAAAGTTCTCCCCAATGGTATGGATAAATTATCATACAGCTTGTCAACTAAAGTTCTCCCCAATGGGATGGATAAATTATCATACAGCTTGTCAACTAAAGTTCTCCCCAATGGTATGGATAAATTATCATACGGCTTGTCAACTAAAGTTCTCCCCAATGGCATGGATAGATTATCATACGGCTTGTGAACTAAAATTATCCCCGATGGCATGGGTAAATTGTCATACAGCTTGTCAACTAAAGTTCTCCCCAATGGCATGGATAAATAATTATCATACAGCTTGTCTACTAAAGTTCTCCCTAATGGCATGGATAAATTATCATACAGCTTGTCAACTAAAGTTCTCTTCAATGGTATGGATAAATTATCATACAGCTTGTCAACTAAAGTTCTCCCCAATGGTATGGATAAATTATCATACAGCTTGTCAACTAAAGTTCTCCCCAATGGTATGGATAAATTATCATACAGCTTGTCAACTAAAGTTCTCCCCAATGGCATGGATAGATTATCATACGGCTTGTGAACTAAAATTATCCCCGATGGCAGGGATAAATTATCATACAGCTTGTCAACTAAAGTTCTCCCCAATGGCATGGATAGATTATCATATGGCTTGTGAACTAAAATTATCCCCGATGGCATGGGTAAATTATCATACAGCTTGTCAACTATAGTTCTCCCCAATGGCATGGATAAATTATCATACAGCTTGTCAACTAAAGTTCTCCCCAATGGTATGGATAAATTATCATACAGCTTGTCAACTAAAGTTCTCCCCAATGGCATGCATAGATTATCATACGGCTTGTGAACTAAAATTATCCCCGATGGCATGGATAAATTATCATACAGCTTGTCAACTAAAGTTCTCCCCAATGGCATGGATAGATTATCATACGGCTTGTGAACTAAAATTATCCCCGATGGCATGGATAAATTATCATACAGCTTGTCAACTAAAGTTCTCCCCAATGGCATGGATAGATTATCATACGGCTTGTGAACTAAAATTATCCCCGATGGCATGGATAAATTATCATACAGCTTGTCAACTAAAGTTCTCCCCAATGGTATGGATAAATTATCATACAGCTTGTTAACTAAAGATCTCCCCAATGGTATGGATAAATTGTCATACAGCTTGTCAACTAAAGTTCTCCCCAATGGCATGGATAAATTATCATACAGCTTGTCAACTAAAGTTATCCCCAATGGCATAGATAAATTATCACACAGCTTGTCAACTAAAGTTCTCCCCACTGGTATGGATAAATTATCATACGGCTTGTCAACTTAAGTTCTCCCCCCCCCCCCCCGGCAATGGTATGGATAAAAGGCAAGGCATCTCTAAGAGGAGGAGTTCTTAGGATTTGCTTGAGATTCTCTTATCGAAGAGAATCCGAAAGTTATAGCTTGTAGTCTTATTTTTTTATATCATTCATACCCCAATTAATGACACGTTAGTGTGACCTCCCCCTTCCCCGCACTTCTTATGACCTTGGTGGATATTTTCCTTACAGCTTGTCTGATTAAGTGCCAAACATACAGTTTGGCAGGTCATTATTAGCCTACAGTAAAAAGTGTCCCTTCAAGAAACTTGCAACGTGGTCGCAATTAAAAAAAAATTGAAAAAAAAAGCCACAATCATCTCAATTAAAATAACACTTTTAATGATCTCCTTCATTAAAAAGCTCTAAATCTACAGTCATCAAACAACCCAACGAAAAACAAGAAATGAAAAAAACTACGTTGGTGCTAACTGCGATTCCCTCTAAAAACCAACCAAAAATCAGGCTGAAACTGTCAAGGTAAATTGCGCCTGATGGAGAAAACAAAGGAAATGAGCATTGCAGAGCAAACAACGGTAACAATTATAGATAGCAAAGAGAATATGAAGTACGTATGATGCACGATCCTCGCAGTAGAGAGCGCTATTTATGCAATAGCGAAAATCAGACCTGAAAAAAATCAGGCCTGTACGGGATTCGAACCACTGTCCTCTGCGATACTAGTGCAGCGCTCTACCAATACGTGCATCATACGTATCTATAACCGCAGTTCAAAATATATGAACTTCATATCAGAATATGAGGTGAAAGAACTTATCCCTCAAACATACCCCTCTTCCAATAAAAGCCTTTTTAAATCCTACTTTAGTACTCGTTCCTGCGGCGCGACTAATTTGACAACAACAGCTGATTAGCTAACTGTTCTACGGTGAAATATACTGTGTGATGTTTGGAAACCTGCCGTTTGGGGTTTGTGGTGTTCTATATATTTAGCCTTGTATCCCATACACTCCCATCAGTGACCAAGACAGAATTTCTCCTTACAACATCAAAACTATATCAAGCAGACAAGTAATGAGAATAAAGGAAAAATCAATTAAGGATCTTGAGTTGATCCAAAAACAAATTATCCAAACTAACATCATAAGAATTGTATGGCAGACAGTAAGGAGAATAACTTATGAGATCAAACTAACATCATAAGAATTAAACAACAAACATATGAAATACATATATATGAACTGCGGTTATGAAACGTATATGTGCACGATCCTTCGCAGTAAAGCACTATTTATGCAATGGTGAAAATCAGACCTGAAAAAAAAAAAAAAAAAAAAATTCAGGCCTATACGGGATTCGAACCGCTGACCTCTGCGATACTAGTGCAGCGCTCTACCAATTGAGCTAACAAGCCAACTGGGAGCAGGCCATCAAATTAATTCGACATAAACCCGTAGATGATAAATCAAACAACAAACATATGAAATACATATATATGAACTGCGGTTATGAAACGTATATGTGCACGATCCTTCGCAGTAAAGCACTATTTATGCAATGGTGAAAATCAGACCTGAAAAAAATTCAGGCCTATACGGGATTCGAACCGCTGACCTCTGCGAAGGATCGTGCACATATACGTTTCATAACCGCAGTTCATGTATATGTATTTCATATGTTTGTTGTTTGATTTATCATCTACGGGTTTATGTCGAATTAATTTGATGGCCTGCTCCCAGTTGGCTTGTTAGCTCAATTGGTAGAGCGCTGCACTAGTATCGCAGAGGTCAGCGGTTCGAATCCCGTATAGGCCTGAATTTTTTTCAGGTCTGATTTTCACCATTGCATAAATAGTGCTTTACTGCGAAGGATCGTGCACATATACGTATCATAAGAATTGTATGGCAGAAAGTAAGGAAAATTACTGATTAGATCTTGGGAGTTCATGGGATACCTGTCACTTTGTTCAAACTTCAGTTTAAGTGAAAGTTCTCTTTACCTTATACATTTCACTTGGAAATACAGTTGTCATCCTTGCATGGTCCGCTGGTACCACAACCCCAAGCAAGGCAATAATCATGCCTGTAGCTACAATAGCATCCAGGACCCAGCGACTTGCAGAGAGGGCAAATGCTGGCTGAAATAGGAACACAGAAACAAATAATTGATATGGAGATAAAAGTCTTCGTAATGTGTTTGTTAATTATATTGATTTACTGAATGACTGACCGCTGACTCACTGAATGAATGATTGATCTTTCTGTTCTGCTGACTTTTGGGCACACAGCGCTAATACTGTTTAAATCTTAATAATATACATGAAAACATTTCTCAGTTCTGATTGGTTAAGATGAATGCAGTTTTCAGTAAATTCAGTGCAGAAGATAGTTAATTCAGTGCAGAGGAGGGTCAATTCAGTGCACAGAAAGAAACAAACCAGACATTCTGATTGGTCACAATGATTGGTCAATGTCAAGGTCAAGGTCAATATCAAGGTCGATGTCAGGGTCAATGTCACTTGCAGGGTTTGAATAAATTATTTTAGGTGAACTAGATCACACAACAAACTACAACACTCCCACCTTATTGGCTCAAAGGTTGTTGAATTTTTTATGACATGTTCCTCTGTTATTTAAACTCTTACCTTTACAATTTGTGATCCTAGCTCATCATCATCTGGATTACTCCTCTCATTGAAGCAAAACTTAGCTGTCTTTTCCCAGTCCAAGTCTTTGATTTTACTCTCAGCAAGACACAGCCACACCTGACAATAAATTTTTTTATTTATTACAAAAGATGTTATTCTCTTTATATGGATTACATCACAATCACCACCAAAACATATTTCCTAACTGTAACACTCATGCACCATAATACTCATGGATGAGAGAAGAGGAGAGAAATATCCCAACAAAAACTAGACTAAGGATTTGATCATGATAAACCAGAAAATGAACAAAACACTTTGATGAGTCATTGAAAAAAATGGCATAACTTGAGAATAGCACATTTAGGAAGTTCAATGGCATCTAAATTTGGATAAGACTAAATATTCCTTCAGTCCAAAGCAAGGGAAAAGATGAGCAATTTCATCTTTGACATGTAGAGCTACATGTAAATATTAACAGCAACACTTTTGACATTACACAATGCACACTTTTCATTGCTTAAAGTAGACACTGGCAGAAAGTTTATTGCCCTTCTTTTGAAAGAGAAAGAAGGATTGAAACAATTTTAACATATCTACTCTACCAAAATTGATCCAAATGCATTGAAAAAAATCTTTTGATTATTGTGGGACAAATTTCAAGTAAGAACATGATTAATTTACCATGGAGAGAACTTGATACCAAAGATCAACTTACCCTACTTCTCCACTGTGAGGGCGCACCTTCTTTAAGTCTGGCAATTGCTTTGAATGCAGCAAGCCACTGTCAAGAAAAATTATCCCTGTTTATACAAGAAAACCACTAAAGAAAACTGTCACAAAAAGTAGTCATTACTAACGTGTTTAATGCCTTCTTTCCAGACTGAGGGATGAAGGAAAATCTGATTTTTGTATCCAAACCTAAAAAGAGACAAGTAGTAATCCACTTTTTGATCATTTTTAGCTTTAATTATGTAGACCTGCATAACATTAGACATTAATTTTTTTTCCATTCCATGTTAACATTCGATGGCTCAACCACACATTACAAAGATTGGAGCCTAAAGTAAATGAAATTTCCATTTTTTTTAGGTGAAAATTTGTCTCACAAAACACAAAAAATTGCTCATCCTCAAAATTGTAGACAATTTGCAACATGGCATCTTTGACACTTGTCAAAGTTTGAAACTGGTTACATTTGATATTGAGTTTCAAAAAATCTCTGTAGTAATCCCCTAAACCTACACATTTTATTTGAAGAAATGAGTCCTACTCTCAAAAATTAGATGGCACTTTGCAATGAGTGAGAATTGACACACTGAGTCAAATACAACATTACCACAAATGCACAGTGTATTTGATATCACCTTATATCAATAAGAACAAAAAAACCAGAATGTGCTAGGAAGTAATGTAGCATACCGTAACTATAATTTGATAATGGTTACAGGTATGCCCTCTATTTTATACAATACATGTGTAATACATCATGTACAGTAATAGTCAGGTAAAGAGAGGATTAAAGAAGTCTCCATGTTTTGATCAAACTGTTCACAGAAGTTCACTTTCTCTGTTAATACTAACTCATCATAATGTGCAGATGACAAGCTAGAAATAGAATGAGACATGTAGAACATGTTACAATCAAAGGCTTCTATGCCATCACAAATACTTTATAAACAATATCCTTTAGCATACATTTAATATTTCTACTGATCACAGAGCAATGCAAATTAAATGTATGACTCGCCAAAATAAGGTTTTGTCACTAAAAGTTCAAATTGCTTAAAAAAGTCATACCTACATCAGCTTTGCTGTGATTTTATAATTATTTAATGAGCCTTTATACATGATATAATAATTATTCAACTTGTCACTCTGCTACCTCTGAATTCACCAGACAATGTCGCAAGTTACCAATTAAAAATTGTCAAAACATGACAAGTGCCATCATTAACTAATGCAAAAAAAAATTAAAATTGCAAAATGCAATTTAAGATGACACAGGAGTAATTCAGTATTTCAATAAGAACCTGTATTGTGAGAAGTCCCTTTAGAAGCTAAAAAAATAGTGATTTTCTTATTCAAGCTGCTGAACAAAATAATTTTCTACAATTCCACACCAAGCTTGATTACTGACAATCAAGAACACCAATTGTTTGGACCACTTCTACATTTTGATTTACCCAAGTATAATTCAAGGAGAAAATTGCATTTTCAAAGAGCTGATCAAATTTTCTCTGGGCAAATGCAAGACTTGCCAATATCGTTTTACAACTAATCAACTTTCACTGAACTCAATACAGCTGTAGCATGACAACTGTGGTTGGATTTTCCAAAGAACAGGACAGAGCCTCAGGACAAATGCAATATCACAAGAGACATTCTACTACAACATATTTCCTAATTCCTTGAATATTGTGTATCTGGTCTGCTCAGTGCAGATCTTCATTTTAAGAAGAACCAGCTGTGTAGCAAAAATCAAATAAATGTGCTGAAAATGACATGCCTGTCTAAAATGTCTGTGTCCTAAAAGCTTCTGGCAAACTTGATAACTAAGCTTGTCAATGTTATTCCAATACCTTGATTGCAATTTAATAACTTTCAAAGTGTAGCCCTTGAAAACAGGTGTAAATCTTGACAATTTAGCAAAATTTGCATCTAACACTAATTTGTCTCTTTTTGGTGAAGAATGTTTAAATTGGTGCCAATTTGAAATCATACAATTTCTTGGTTACTAAGGGCTCAATGGATAATTGGAATATTTATAGTGATCTCAAAGCTTACAGTTAGTAGGAACTCTTTGCTCCATTCAGATAGAATCACCAGGAACAATGCCAGTGTCTAAATCTATACTTCCATCTCACAATACAAATACAAAACCTGTAAAAATTCCGAGGCCTCTCGCCTTTAATGTAAAGAAATAATGATTGATCAATGAATAACTTTGCATCTTCAGGCCAAAACCACGACGTGTCAGACAATTTACATTACAATAGATTTCACAAGGTTTAAATTTATACGTTATTTTTCGCATAGCTCTACACACATTGTACAATCTTCATAGCTGTTTCCAGAACATCACGCTGTGTTCAGGTGTTAAAATCAATTTTAAAATCTTTGTAGAGATAAATTTACCTCCAGTGAACGCGATTGTAATACAAACTGGCGCATAATCCTAGCTTAGACTATTAAAGAAACAGCGACCTTTGTCATGAAAATTAAGCGGTCGTAAAGATTACAGAGAATACTACGTTTGATATCTGCTCAGAAAAAATCGGGAAAAATCACAACTATACCACAAACAGAGCTAGTGCTTGAAAATTTCGCGGTTTCTTGGACTAGTTTAACCTTGGCTGACTAAATATTTTCCAAAATTAAACTGCTGCAAACAACGAATTCATGATCATAAATCGATTAAGGAAATTCTGAGGCGTTGCGTGGGTCAAATACTTACGTCTTTTCAACGAAACCGCTTGAAGAATAGCGGTTAAAACATCGAAGTTTCTTTGAAGTTTGTAAGCGTGTTTATCCCTCCGTTTCAGTTGCTTGACTAATTTTGTCGAAAGCATGGATATCCGTGTTCGCATCTCCTTAGCCATGATTCGAAGCTCGTCTGTGTCTGTGAGCAGAAAAAAAAAATTAACAGAAACATAAACAACGTATTAAAAACCATCACCTGTACAAATGCTAACTATTTAGAAAAAATTTCAATTCTTAAACTCAAATAGAAAAGTTTAATCTGGATCTTGGCTTTCTACGTATCATCCTAAAATGTAAACTAGTTCTAAACAGTAATCGAACACAAGATAATGTCCGAACTTCGCCAATGGAAATCAATAAAAAAGGATAAATTTCTGTCCTAATTTTGCAACTAAAAATTTTCCTCTGACTTCCTGTTTTTAACATTAGACCGCAAAGTAAGAGTGGAAAATAATTTCGAATAATCAAACTGCATTCAAACTTTGCCCTTTTGCTGATAATTTTACGAGAGCGCGATGGTGGAAATAATATTAGAAGGTCCTACATGTACCTCTAACCTTTCGCAGAGAGTTCACTTTTCGTCCACCGTTCACCGCGTTCTTCGAGGTCGAAAGAACCACCGTAGAAACTCCCCGATGTTGTAGAACACTCAGTAACATTGTCACTATCCACTGAGTCTCTGCTGTGATACTGGTCGTAAATTTCAAACAAAAGACAATCGACAATCGAAGCTTTCTTGCTTAACTCACTGCGTCGTTTTTCCGGGTCGAATCCATTTGTAAATACTGAGTTTTCATTCGCACCAAAACCCCAATCGGAATCTTCACTCCTTGGACTCAACGGACTTTCGTCGTAACTACTTTCAGTGCTCAGACTTTCCCGTTCTGTACTTCCTAGCCGCTCAAAGTCTGAATCATCATCTTCTTGGTCCGCCATGTTTGTCGTCCGCTGACAAATCGACACGGCTCATTTGAAATTCATTGGTTGAGCGCTCAACTAACGGCAGTGGTTTCTTTGTTTACAAACAACTCGACGCGAATGGTAGATTCCCTTTTTCCGCAGCCAAAACAAATTTTTCATAAAATCGCAATTGCGGGGGTTCAAGGCCTGGAAATCAAATGGCACAGCTGAGGAAAAATAATGAAATATACTCTCTCTCCCTTCGTGATAAATTTCACGGACCGAGGCTAAAGAGATTTGATCATTTGATCACTGATCTTCAACCTTCCTTTGAAAAAACCAACATAACTCCGTCAACGAACACTTCTTATTGCTACGAGAAAAAAAAATTAAGTTTTAGATAAAATTCAATACAAACTGAAGGAAAGCTAGAGCGGGCGATAAAGGCATTTCAGAATGAACGTGCAGAGGCGTGAAAACCGACGATAAAAAAAAAAAAAAAAAAAAAAATCTTGCCCCAAGGTGTTATTTTCAAAAATACATATGCCAATACCCTTACCAGCCTTTTGTTGTAAAAATCTATTGGTGATTTGCTATCACGTTCAAAGAACGTATCATACCACATATCACGCCACTCTACTGAAAGTTTTCTTATGGAAGTTGTTGCCTGGATACAAAAAATTGGTCTCAAGGTGGACTATGGGTTAGCTGATTTCAAAGAAGGAAAAGTGACCTTGGCAAGCCATGTCTTTCACAAAATATCATCGGAATGAATCAATTCATGGTGAAGTAGCAATGAAAAAATAAAATAGTTCACTGAGGGGGAAAGAGATAAAGCAAAGTCTAATATCGTTATGAGAGGAGGATACAATCGTTATTGGCAGAACTTCAAGCACAATAGTATTGCCTGGAAACGAAATGGCGTTCGCTTTTTTGAATTTTTTCGGAACTAATCCAGATAGACAAGCATTTCAAATTCCAGTGGCACCCTGCACTTTAAGGTTTCGAAAAACCGAGCTTTCTTGGGGCTCTGATGGTTAAAGGTAGCGTAGTCTAGACTACAAGAAAAGGTGACTGAAGCGTAACACTTTCTGGGTAACCAAATCAATTCTCATACAGCTTGTCAACTAATTAGAATTCCCCGCAATGACACGGATGAAAGGCACCGGCCTCGCTAAGAAGAGGAGTTCTTAGGGTTCGCTTGAGCTCTCCTTATCGAAGAGAATTCGAAAGTTATTATTTGTTGTCTCATTTTGTACGTAATTTATGATATACAGGTATTCATACCCCAAATGACACTCTAGTGTGTGACCTCCCCCCCCCTCCCCCGCACCTGTCATGATTTTGCTGGATATTTTGCTTATTGCTTGTCTGATTAAATGCCGAACATGCAGTTTGGCAGGTCATTATCGGCCTACTATTAACGGTACTTCGAGAAACTTACAACGTGGTCGCGATAAAAAAAAAAAAAATTGAGAAAGAAAATTGCCACAGTCATCTTGATTGAAATAACACACTTTAATGTTCTTCTTCGTTGAAAATCTCTCGATCTACAGCCATCAAACAAACTAACGAAAAGCAAGAAATGAAAACAAAAATAATTCGACTACAATCACGTTGGTGCTAAGTGCATGGCGACTCCCTCTGAAAAGCAACTTAAAGTCGGGCTGAAACTGTCCACGTAAATTGAACCTGATGGAGGAAACAAAGGAAATGAGAATTGCGGAGCAAAGAACGGTAACAATTATAGACAGCGAAGAGAATATGAAGTGAGAGAACTTATCCCTCAAACATACCCCTCTTCTAGTAAAAACGTTTTTAAATCCAATTTTAGTACGTGTTCCTGCGGCGCGACTAATTTGAGATTAAGAGATGATTGGCTAATGGTTCTACGGTTTGTGGTGTTCTATATATATATTTAGGCTTGTATCCCATACACTCCCATCAGTGACCAAGACAGAATTTCTCCTTACAACATCAATACTATATCAAGCAGACAAGTGATGAGAATAGAGGAAAATATCAATTAAGGATCATGAGTTGATCCAATAACAAATTCTCCAAACTAACATCATAAGAATTGTATGGCAGACAGTAAGGAGAATAACTAATGAGATCAAACTAACATCATAAGAATTGTATGGCAGACAGTAAGGAGAATAACTAATGAGATCAAACTAACATCATAAGAATTGTATGGCAGACAGTCAGGAGAGTTACTGATTAGATCTTGGGAGTTCATGGGATACATGTCACTTTGTTCAAACTTCAGTTTAAGGGAAAGCTCTCTTCACCTTATATATTTCACATGGAAATACAGTTGTCATCATTGCATCGTCCGCTGGTACCACAACCCCAAGCAAGGCAATAGTTACGCCTGTAGGTACAATAGCATCCAGGACCTAGCGACTTGCAGTTAGGGCAAATGCTGGCTGAAATAGGAACACAGAAACAAATAATTGAAATGGAGATAAAAGTCTTCGTAATGTGTTTGTTAATTATATTGATTTACTGAATGACTGACCGCTGACTCACTGAATGAATGATTGATTGGCTGACTGACAAAGTGACTAATTGATATTGATTGATCAATGACGAGATTCATCGATTGATCGATTGAACCACAGCAGTCACAACAGCCATCAGATTAAGGAGCTGAAGATAATTTTCAAAACATACGAGCAAACTTCCTGAGGCGCAGGAAAAACGGAAGTAAACAATTTATGACTGGTTTTAGCTTTTCACCTCATTGGTGAGGTAAGTTTTATAGACAAATCACCGATTGTAGAAAATCAAGACTAACAAATTAAAGCTAGGTCGAGTCTGTACAACTTACGTTCACCGCGTTTCCAAACAGATCCGTCCATTGGAATTTCATTTAACTCTGAAAAATCATACGTAGGTAGGAGAATAAATAGTGAATAAATAATGAAAGAGAGTGGGGTTCAATTTGATGCGAAATCAGACGCAGCGTGGGTCGATTTGAAATCACAAGTACTTTAATGAAGGATTTTGGGGGATCACATGGTTTTCAGGTGAACCAGAGAAGTGATCCGTCTTCGCCAACAGAGTTTAAAGAGGGGGGCTATAGAAAATTGACTTCCAATCAACTGCCAATAAGAAAGGATCATAAGAGTAAAAAAAGAACGAGGGGGAGGAATTTTATCGTGACACAACCAAAATCTTCTAATCCCCTCTTAGGCGCAAAATAGTGAACCGTCCCTTCGTTTATCTTTTGGAACACAATTACCCTTGATAGGAATTTTTCCCACTTGCCAAGTTTCGCTCTACTTAAACTACTCGACTAGAATGGGTTCAATTCACATCAACGGACTGATTTACCTGAGATATCCCTTTCAGTTTGCTTCGAAAAGCTTCTTATTTCATTTTAAAAACGGAAAATCAAAATCAGTGGAATCAAAAGGCAATCATTTTTATCTCAAACCATTCATGATGCATGTGTAGTAACAGTGTGATATATGAAGAGTATAACACACTTTTGGGAACTATGCGTCGATCAAGTCTAAACTTCAAAATCCCCCCTCTCCTCCCCGGGAAATTCCTAAGCATTTACATTTTTGAAGATTGGCTTGTTTAAATTCACCGGCACTCTTCAGGCCAAAATTGCTTTAAATGCCCCACCCAATGATTTTGTGTGAAACCACCGAATGCTGTAGAAATTAGAAAAGTTACATATTAGTTGTTGATACTGCTGTTTTGTTTTTGGCTTGTTGCTCACTCAAGGACCATTACAATATTTAATTTTTTTGGAAGTTTTACGAAGGATGGCTTAAGACACCTCGGGAATAGTTTTCTACCTGTAAATGATAACAAATCAAATCAAATTCCAGCAACAACTGGAAAAAAAAATTACAATAAAATAATTTGTTCTTAGCCGTCATTTGAAGGTAAGTTAGATCTATTTCGAAAATTTACACCATCGAAATGGTGATGACCAATCGATTTGTTTTCTTTGGATCGATTTTTGAGCGCGCGCAAAACGTCTCAACTCACAAAAAAATTGAAAAACAAGTCAAGGCAATCATTTTCATCACAACAAATTCATGCATGTCTGGTAACTGTGTGATAAATGAAGAGTATTAGGAATCATTTTGTGCGCCTAATCATGTAAAGAAAAAAAGGCGCGGAAACCACTGCGATTGCGCGCGCGTGCACGCAAAATGTCTCAACTCGAAAGAAAAAACACAATCATGACATTAAGAGAAATTATTTGATCGTCGCTATGTTATTTCGAGACAATTTTAACATCTAAGTCAAAATACAAACTAAGAAAATAGATAAGAGTGGTGAGTTTTTCCTCTTCTTCAACTAACTTGAAGCACGCCAAAATGGTCTCAGCCTATGTTAGCTAAATATCGGTAGGATAAAGAAAACGAAGAGCAGAAATGCAGGCTTTACTTTTTGCTTCGGATTTTAACAAAGTTAGAAAAAAGTTAAAAGGTTCCAAATAGTTTGGCACTCTATGAAGGTTTTGAAGATACAATTTTGACTAGAATGCACTGAAAACTGACAAAACTTGAACACAATTAGAACTGGTTTTGTGAACCTGGTTTTCCTAATGGACTTCGGGCAATTGTTATGCTAATTTCTTAGATTGCTTGGGTCAGGTCTTTATCTATGATCCATGTAAAATGCGAGAGTGATTTTTTGGGCTAAAATTTCTGTCATAAAGAGTCGACTTATACACAGATAAATATGGTGATACTTCAACGATAAATGTAGAGCATGGCAATCAATGAAATAATCAGTGTCTGATCATGAACTAGCTCTTTGTCAGTGACAAGTTTGCAAAATTAATATTGGAGAAGGGTACATTACTTCATACAACAGTTACTGCGAAACCATCATACTGAAAAATATGGCGACTGCTACACTCAACCAGACCTCTATGTGCAAGAAAATCCTGGAACCACTCATAAAAACAAGCAGTAAAGGTCTGAAAAATTTAAACCTTGCATATGTTGTTGTTTTGTGAAATATTGCTTTCTACATGCATTGTGCCTTAGCCTAAGAGTAATGGTAAAATGTATAGGTGCCATCTTTGTCTGTCAGTGGATTGAATCTATTGGGTGAACACCAGAAAAATTTAATAATATTGATACAAGTAAAATGAGGGTTTCGTATAGGTATGCTGTGGTTCAGTTTCATCCTTAGTTTAATTATTTTACTTTTAATAGAGGCCAAATTGATTGTGACACATCATCTCATCATAACTTACACTCTGGGAGCTACATTTTATCTTTCTTTACACAAAATGCATTTTCATTCATATCATTGACAAAACCAAAGGAAAATTATGCTTACACCAAGGAAAAAAAATAATCGCAACATTTACCTTTTTATAACTAGTGCACAATTTGCCAAGAAAATGTTTACAATGGAGCTTACCACCTCATTGGCACTTCTGTTTACTTTGCTTTGCTGCTGGTTCTCATCCATGCCTGTATGTATGAAATTAAGTAAGGGTGAAAAGATTAGTATTTTCTTTGCAAAGATAGTTGCAGCAAGTGTCTCCACTAATATATGGATCACCAAAGGCTCACAATGAAAGCAACCAAGACCAAGTTCTTGCTAACACATGTAGGAGCAATAATTGCTAATAATAGGCAATAGTCTGTACTGAATTAAGTATTCAATTGTGCACGAATTAGTATTTATTTCATTTCAATATTTGAAACACATAGTTGAAAAAGTATGCAAAGTGTGGAAACATATATATATTGTCATATTCCTTATGATTTAGTTCAAAGGGCTTTATTCTAAATAGATCAAAAGAAAGCAAGTGGCATACCTCAGCCACTGATTTAAATGGAAAAGCACATATTAATAAGTGAAGAGTAATTTTGCTGCAAATCTGTCCTCTTCTGGGCGAGCAAAGAGAATGATTTAATGCATTGTAACCCAACTGTTTCTTGCTGGAGAGCATGGGAGAGAGCACCCTATCCTTTATAAAAGATACCAGATCTTCATCATACGTGTCACCAGTTTGTGAGTTAACTTTCCAGGATATGTGATATTTGACATCAACCATACCAGAGGTTGAACTTTTGCGTAGTCCCATACAATTACAATGAATACGTGTCTTCAAGTGTATCCATAATAACTATCCATGTAGACAATATGAGATTGCTACATGTATAACGCAATAATAATTACGAGGCTGGAAGAAAATCACAAATTTTCGGTCATTGAAACACCGAGACCTGTCTCGTTTTTTAATTATGTATCATCTAGTTTTCCATGTCCCAAGCAAAATAATAATAAAAAAATCAGCCCTCGACACAGTAGGATTCAATGAATCCTGATTAGTAGTTACTCGGACGCTTTAACATGCAGCCACACGAAATCGACAGTATTTTAAGCCCGAAACTTGAACGCGATCTTTGAAGAATGGTTGTAATATTTAAATTTAACAAAAATACTAGCATGAAGTGCTGAAACCTTACCTTAACGAACTAGTTCCGACAGAAAAGCGCAACTTCGATCACCAACGCACTCCAAACTTGAAAACACTGTCCGGCTGCCGGTGTCACAGTGATATGTGTACCCCCGTGATATGTGTACCCCCGCACACATATCACTAGTGATATGTGTACCCCTGGTAGGGATACACAAATCACTGAAGCTTTGCACCCGGGCCTCTTAGAGCTTCAAAGAAAACATGGCTACGAGGAACAAATTTTGTGGTTTTATATTTTAAAGTTTCCGATCCAAAATATAAACGGAAGAAGATCACAATGCAACTGAATAACAATACACATATTGACTGCGATTGCCGCGATATGCGTATATCCACATTGTATCCCCTAAATGTATTGGGGATACACATATCACTGAACGGCGATCGCAGTGATATGTGTATCCCCTGACTGACTCGCTGTCGTCTGTCAATTTGGAATCAATAATACACTTACTAGACATATATAAGCTTAGCTAGTAATTTGCTAGAAAGACAACAGCGCTTGCTTTACCAAGGGATACACATATCACTTACTACGATTTCCGTAATATGCTTAACCCCGAGATATGTTGAGGATACACATATCACTGAACGAGAGATCTCAGTGATATACGTATCCCCTGGCTAGTGCGATGTCGTCTGTGTACTTTTTAAATTTGTCAGTGACAAATATGATTGGGAATCAATAAAACTTGCTGTCAGTTGGTGAAATATCTCATGCACTTACGTACTAGCCAGTAAAGGAGCTAGTAGCAAGTAATTTCAGTGCTAGACAGGCGACAAAGCCGATACGATTGCAGTCACCAGTGATATGTGTATCCCCAACATATATTTTTGTTTACATGACTATTTCGATTCCTTTATATTTCCAATAGATTGTTTGATGTTTGCTACTGGCCCATAAGAACTGTCGGACTCGCGACTCGTGTCGTTACAGTTCTGATTGTGGAAGATGGTTCAGTGAACGATTTGCGTCTATTAACACAAGCTAGCCGTAATTATTTATTTTTTGGAGGGGAGGGGGGTGGGGGATACACATATCACTGGCCGCCATCTTGGAGGGGGTACACATATCACTAGTGATATGTGTGCGGGGGTACACATATCACGGGGGTACACATATCACTGTGACACCGGACATAAGAGACACAGCGAAACTAAGGCCTTGTTTACATGGGAAGAGGGTGCCCCTAGGGGATTGGTAGAGCGCTGCACTAGTATCGCAGAGGTCAGTGGTTCGAATCCCGTACAGGCCTGAAATTTTTTTCAGGTCTGATTTCCACTATTGCTCAAATAATGCTTTACTGCGAAGGATCGTTCTTATATACGTCTCATAACCGCAGTTCACTCATATGTTTCATATGTTTGTTGTTGTTCGATTTATCATCTACGGGTTTATATCGAATTAATTTGATGGCCTGCTCCCAGTTGGCTTGTTAGCTCAATTGGTAGAGCGCTGCACTAGTATCGCAGAGGTCAGTGGTTCGAATCCCGTACAGGCCTGAAATTTTTTTCAGGTCTGATTTCCACTATTGCTCAAATAGTGCTTTACTGCGAAGGATCGTTCTTATATACGTCTACTTGGTAAAGTTGAAGATACCGAGCGTTTACATGGTAATTTGAAACCTTAGGGGCGAGGGCTGACACTATAGCCAGGTCACCCAGCAAGGAAAACAACCAAAATGACGGCGGGAGATAAAGTTTTGGCGGTTAATTCGATTCTTTTTGGATAGTTGCTGGACATTTTCGACGTTCTCCGCAGAATTATCGGATCCCAATAGACTATCAACATCTTCTCTATTATCTTCCGAGTCAGGAACGAGTTTTGTAAGCTGGTAACGGCGAAAATATTCATCTGGTTTGTAGCTAACACTAGTTGTGGATGCTGTTTCACTGTCCGCCATTTTGTTTCGCTGAGATGCCTGCGATGTGTGTCAGCGGTATGACTGGACATAGCTCTACCCCAAGGGATAGCCCTAGGTTTTGCGTTTACATGGGCTAATGGCGGCAAAACTCGTCCCCACACAGTAGGGTCACCCTACCTTTCAGGTAGAGTAACCCTACCCCTAGGGTCATCCTACCTCACATGTAAACACGCAGTATAATGACAATAGAGAAGGGTCACCCTACTAGCTAGGGTAACCCTACTATGTAGGGGCACCCTCACTCATGTAAACAGGCCCTAATAAGGGAATCGAAGCCACGAGGCAACGTCAATTCAGTCTCGTCTTCCTAAGCTTTCCAACGTATCGAAGAAAATTTCGCCAATAATTCGCACTTAAAAACGCCACCCAAATCTTAATCTTACAACAATCCGAAGTGTCCCAAACGACATCAACGATCATTCGCTCCGACGAAGGCCTGACGCAGCTTTTATAATCGTAACGGTGGCCAATTTACCATTTCAACTTTGTTGATATATTCAAATTATTTCGTTACCCCCACCGACGCAGCCCCAAACAGTTTCTTTAGAAACTATCAGCCTTTAGACACCGAGAATAGCTCATGAAACAAGGATATCCCGTGAAATTCTTAACCTTCGAGTGCGGAAATCTTCTTACAATTTTGCATTGCATCCCTCCCCTAGTTGGGAAGTGACAAGCAAGAGACACGTTCACAACGCCTTTTGATGGGAGAAGTAAAACCGCATTGTATTGGTTATTAGTTGTGAGGACATAACTGCAACGGAAGACTCGACTAAAACGCTAAACATACTCACGTACTACGATACTTGTAGAACTGAAATGTTCTACCACTAAATCCCACGTGGGATATGAACTCTTTCTTATATCAATTTCTCTTTTGTTCCAATAAATTTGGCATAATTGGCAATCACGTGAGTGAAAGCGATCGATTATCTGATAATTGCTTAAAGTTTAAAAATAGAGGCATTGTAATGGACATCACGAGATGATCATGTGTCGTTGATTTGGATAACTTTAGGTTCGCATACTACGATACTTGTAGAACTGAAATGTTCTACCACTAAATCCCACGTGGGATATGAACTCTTTCTTATATCAATTTCTCTTTTGTTCCAATAAATTTGGCATAATTGGTAATCACGTGAGTGAAAGCGATCGATTATCTGATAATTGCTTAAAGTTTAAAAATAGAGGCATTGTAATGGACATCACGAGATGATCATGTGTCGTTGATTTGGATAACTTTAGGTTCGCCTTCGCGTTTCTGCCGAAGATTGTGGAATTTGACAACTTTTCTTCTGTTTATTGAGAATTTGGAAGCTCGACTCATCAGGGCCCTAAACTACTAAGGCGGTAAGTTCCATCAATTCTTATAATGTCTCAAAAAAATCCGCAAGAACGCCAGGACGATTTTGGCAAAATACTTTCCATTGTTTAAAACAGTGGTCCTTTATGTTTGTCTGTTCAAACTTCGAATATTAAAACTGACAGATTTATCCTTTCAAAAAATCCCATATTTCGTTCTTTGTCAATTTAAAGGGCAAAAGCTGATTTTTTTTTTTTTTTAAATAGACTGGGGAAAAGTAGAATTCGAGCTGTTTTGCTCTTAATCAAAATAATATGCTAACTGTTCTCTCGTTGCAACTGACTGCGTTGCAAATATATAGAAGATTCCATTTTTCGATTCAGTCGAAAAACTGTTGCATCCTCAACACGGTAGAACCCCACTGTAGTTAACTCGAACAGGATCCGACTTCCCTTAGATTTGAAGACGGTTAACGCAACAAATCAGTTTTACTTTTCCTTGGCTCAAACTTCGGTCAGAGTAAAACACAGACTGCGGACTGCAGACTGCAGACTGCGGACTGCCCATTTTGTTGAACCAAGTTCCCCAAAAGCGCCCAAACCGATGGTAATACTATGCATCTTACTTTTGTTTACATGTCGGCCATTTTGAATTGTGCTTTCCCGAATAGGTCTGGAACCGAGTAACTCTTTCAGCGTTCAAATTCTACAAATCACTATTGCTCAAATAGTGCTTTACTGCGAAGGATCGTTCTCATATACGTCTCATAACCGCAGTTCACACATATGTTTCATATGTTTGTTGTTGTTTGATTTATCATCTACGGGTTTATATCGAATTAATTTGATGGCCTGCTCCCAGTTGGCTTGTTAGCTCAATTGGTAGAGCGCTGCACTAGTATCGCAGAGGTCAGTGGTTCGAGTCCCGTACAGGCCTGAAATTTTTTTCAGGTCTGAATTTCACTATTGCTCAAATAGTGCTTTACTGCGAAGGATCGTTCTCATATACGTCTCATAACCGCAGTTCACACATATGTTTCATATGTTTGTTGTTGTGTTATATTATGTGACGAGTTAAATTGCTCTTACAAACTTTTTCTTCTCTTTAAGCGTTTTTAGAAATTTCAATTGCCATCTTATGAAATTACTCTATAACTTGATAATTTACAGCATAATTATGCTTTCTGATTTATATTTGCCTTTTTCAATTGTGGGTCTCACAGAGATTAAGCTTAAAGTTGACCAAAGTTTTTTATCCAATATTTAAATACCAGGATATTCATTTTGCTTTCATTTACCCAGTCTTTCAAATGCTGGAGGAGTTGGCTTTTATTTTAAGGAGGATCAATTATTCACAACCAGACCTCATCTTATATTTTCAACTAATTATTTTTAGACACTTTGGGTAGAAATGCAAAATGGATCTCAACATAACATGTTAATGTAGTGTGATTTACTGGCATCCGCATGGTAACATGCAAAACTTTACGGATTTTCTTAACTCTACTAGCTATTAAAAAGATTGATAGGGCAAATAAATTCTGCATCATCTTAGGAGACTTTAATCTTGACCTGCTTAAATTAGATTCTCCCCCCGATACAGATAATTTCTTAAATACTTGGGCCCTTTAAATATCAACCACATATTTCGCAACCTACTCGAATCACTGACCACTCCAAACTTTAATTGACAACATTTTCTTTAATTCTTGGGAACACCTCCCCTTAAGTGGGAATATTGTTTATCATCTTACTGATCATTTACCTAGTTTCCTTATTATCAAAAAATTAACCTCTTTGCCTAACAAGGTTAAGATCTACAAAAGAGATTATTCTAATTTTGATAAATCTGCTTTAATTCAAGACATCCATTCAGTTGATTGAGAAGGTGTGCTGCATGCCACTGCTAATCCCGATCCTAATAATATATTTAATTCTTTCTACACCAGCATCTCTGATATAGTTCATGTTCATATCCCTCTTATACAACTCTCTAAACGTGAATTGAGAATGAAATCTAAGCCATGGATAACACCTGCTTTAGACGCTTTTAAAGGGTCTCAATCAATATAAAAAACAAACTTTTTAAAAAATACATTTCAACTATTTATAAGTCTGCTTATTATCACACTAAATTCAAACTCTATACTGAGAAATAAAATTAATCACCTATGAAAAGTATCTAAAAAATATTATTATAATTACTATTTGTATACTAGTATGACTGATTCTAAGAAAGTCTGGAAGGGGATATGACAACTTATTAATCTTAAATCCAGATCTGGCTCTACTCCCACTAAATTACTTGTTGAAGATGTTGAAATTAATGCTTCAAAGTCTAATTGAGAGATGCTTTTAACAGTCTTTTTGCTAATATTGGACGTAGTCTGACAAAGAAGATTCCTACTGTAAACAAATCGCCTCTTCAGTATCTTGCAGTTCCACCCAATGACAGTTTCTTTCTGTTTCCCACACCAACAGTTAAAATTGAAAATGAAATTACTAGGCTAAATGTCAATAAGTTTACAGGACCTTACAGCATACCAGTTGCCATTTTAAAAATTACCAAACAAGTTATATCTACACCTCTAGAAATTATATTTAATGTCTCCTTTTCCACTGGAATTGTCTCAGATCTATTCAAAATAGCTAAAGTTACCCCTGTTTTCAAAAAAGGGTGAGCAAGCAAGTTTAAATAATTATCATCCCATTTCTACTCTCTCAATATTCAATAAACTGCTAGAAAAGCAAATGCACAAGAGAATATTAGATTTCTTGGACAAGAATAAATTAATTTATTGCGAGCAGTTTGGCTTCTGTGCAAATCACTCAACAGTGATCATGCTATTATATAAGTATCACTGACTTGTCATGCAATGCAATTGACTGCCAGGAATTTTCTTGTGGTATATTCTTGGATTTCAGTAAAGGTTTTGATACTGTAAATCATAATATCTTGATTGAAAAACTAGACTACTATATGGCATTTGTGGAGTAATCAAAGACTGGTTCATCTCTCATCTAATGCCAACAGATATCAATATGTTTCCTTGGGGCAAACCAAGTCTGAACTGCAATCTGTCTCTTGTGGTGTTCCTCAAGGTTCAGTTCTGCGCCCCTCACTATTTCTTATCTATATCAATGATTTTAGTAACTGCTCTGAAATTCTAGATTTTCTTGTATTTGCAGATGATGCCAATCTATTTTATAAACATAACTATCTTAAGATCCTTGAATCCAAAGTAAATGATGAACTAGTAAATATTCATACTTGGTTAAGTGCTAACAAACTTTCACTTAATATTGACAAGTCAAATTTTATCATCTTTCACCCTCCACAAACAAAGTTACCCTTTCATGTCAACCTCCGTCTTTAAATGGAATGAACTTAACCCAAGAGTCTTCAATAAAATACCTAGGTATTGTAATTGATTCTCATTTATCATGGAAAAGTCAACTAAGCTATATTGCTTTAAGATCAAGCGAAATATTGGGATTCTTTCTAAACTTCGTTATTATGTGAATTTAGACATTTTGATTAAACTATATTATGCTTTAATTAATATATCCCTTTTTAATCCATGGTTTAATCTCGTGGGGTAACACTAATATTCTTCGACTACCCAGCCTTTGTGGTTTTGTGATAAACCTTGAAATGAATTGTTTTCACTAACTCCTTTATCTTTTTCTCTTCTTTTTCTTCTTTTTCCTCTAAGCGCAACAACCTACTGCGCCTTCTTATATAGTTCCTTACAATCTTTCTAGAAGATTCTACAGATTTACAACACGACTATTTTTAGTAACATTACATCATAGAATTTTCCAGAATTTACGGTAAACAACTCGAGTTTCTATAAATAGATGTCACCTACTCATGTCGAAACCACTAGAACTTTCCCAAAGGACTAGTCAAGAATGTTCTGGAAATCATAGGATAATCGATAAACATGCCAAATAACATGTCTTCTGTCCACTTTGTTTATCTTACAAAAGAGAGCAATGAGAGTGATAACTTTCTGTAATTTCCATGAGCATTAATTCTAGTCCAATATTTAAGCGCTTAAATATTGTTAAACTGCCTGACCTTGTCTTCGTTAATACTGCAGCCTTTATGTATAAGCTTTACAATAGACGCCTACCATCTGTGCTTGATACATTTTTCACTCAAGTAAATAAAAAACATAACTACAAAACTAGAAGTGCCTCGAATTTGTCCTACCGGCTATACCTAAAGTAAGTAAAAATTATGGAATATTTAATTTAAGGTTTAAGAGCCCCAAAGTATGGAACTCGATAAGTAAAAATTTGAAAACATTATCAATCTCAAACTTCAAGGAGTCAGTAAAATGCGATCTAGTTAAAGACTATTAGCTACTTAATATGTACTTATTAGCAACTTATGTACTTATTAGTAGTGTATTGTTTTCCGATTTACTGTAATCTAGTCTCCTGTTAATTTCTGTAACCTTTTTAAGTATTTCTTTATTTTGTGGTTTATAAAGGTAATTGCACTGAGTGGAGTGCAATTTGGGCTGAAATCATACGCGTGATTTCAAAATTAAACGAGCGCGCAGCGCAAGTTCAATTTGAAATCACAAGTATGATTTCAGACCAAAATTGCACGACACGAGGTTCAATTACCACTTTATTACATCCATTTTGAAATCGCCCCAAATACAGGACTTGGTCAATTCAAGTAATTTAGTGATGCAGTACTAAGCCGGTTTTTAAATAAAAAGCGGAACATGAAATGCTTTTACACCTTATTTTGTGTGCAAAACAGAAAGACTGACGTCATGTGTCCAAAACTCAGTCAAGCGTAAAATGATGCGATTTAGAGCAAAAAATGGTGTGATTTGGGAATAAATCGCACCAATTAGAGCCAATCAGATTACAGGGACCACCAGTGATTTCAAAATGGATTGTAATAAATAATTATATAGCTGTTACTATTTGCCATAGACATTGTGCTCTTCTTATATATTAGTGTTTAGTATTCATAAATAACTCTAACTATTTTAGACTTCCTTCATATCTTATAAAATCCGTTTCTTTTTTCTTTTTTCTTGTGTGTGTGTGTGTGCATTTGTGCTTCAATCTTCTTGCTGACCTGTGTTTTAATTGTTATTTAATACTGATGTTAACTAGCTGCCTGGCTCCGCTAGCCCCCATCGTTATTCCAGGATGCTAGTACTCCAATTTTATTTCTAACAAATGCTTTCAATCTTATAACTTTTTTGCTTAGAGTAAGTATGAATGCGAGTACAAATAAAGATTATCCGTGAACTTGTGCAAATGACGTTTAGTTCAAATCTTTTTTTTCTTTTTCGATTCAAACTCGAACATTCTAGTGATGACAAAGAAACCTGAAATGCTACAGCCTACTCTCGTAAACTGGCAAACCCATTTCATGAGAAGCTAATCTGGATTTGTTTGAAACAAGAATTAGTAGGCTTTTAAACCTTTTTTGTCTCGCTCCAGCTCCTTTTTTTGTACTTAGCATCACACGCGCTGTGTCCCTATTTCATCCCTATCTTCCTACGCTTGTACATTGCTGCAAATTTCTCTTTTGTGTTTCAATAAATTTGTATTGCTGGTAATCATGTGAGTTAAAGCGATCTATTGTATGAACCATCTTCTCCTAATTACTTGACGTTGTGGAAATAGAAGCATCTGAAATCATTCGCGTTTCCGTCGATGATTTCAGAACTGAACCACTTTTCTTCTGTTCAGTAAAAACTAGGAGCTTGCCTTATCAGTTTTTGAAACTTCTTGGCCTCGGTATTATTCATGAATTCTCATAAAGTGTTAAGAAATGCATCGAAGGGAACGCTCGAACAATTTTGACAACTTACCAATAATAATGTGGTAGTCTTCCTGCTCGTCTGTTCGATCCGAACTGCAAATGATAAAGCCAACAGATTGATGCTTTCTTAAAACTCTTAAACATATTGTTCTTTACCAGCTGACCATACTGACTTTTTCGCAAAAAAAGTATTGGACAAAAGCTAAGTTCATACTGTTTCGCGTTGGACTTATTATGCTCACTGTTCATAACTGACTGTCAGTTACAAAGGAAGATTCCGTTTTTCAACTCAGACGAAAAATAACAGCTTGCACTAGTCTCCAAAAATTTTCGCATCTTTACTTTGTTCAGTGTGAGAACTTTTAGTTTTGAAAATTTAGCTAAATGTGTTACGTTTTCATAAATTTTACCACGTTAGTATCGATAGTTCATACCGACGAGAGCATATTTTTCCGCTAATTTTTCAAAAAAAGCGGAAAAACTCATTATCACTTCATAACACTGTAGAAATAGGAAATCTTGACCAGAAATATAAACCCAGTGTCATTTCTTTCAAGAATTTCTTGTCTAGTGTTCAACCTCGATGGTTTTTCATTTCAACCATCGTCTGTGCTGATCATCTGGTTGGATTTTCTAGTTTTTCTTTTGGTGGAGAGGTTAGTCAATTGTTTCTTTGTTTAACAGGTGGAGTAGAGGGTGTTTTGATTGGTCCTAAGCTGATGTTTCCACGCACGAAAGGACTCGACTAGTACTTACTACCGGTGCAATCGGTCATTTGTTACAATTGACGTTACGCTACTTACTCACGAGATAAAAGTGCACTGCCCCATAAAAAGAATCGTGGTTTGTTAAGTGACGGTTTAAAAACTCAGTAGCCCGGCAGGTTTTCTATGCTTTAAAAGATGGAAGTCTTCATGTGAGACTTGTGGCAATGAAACACTCTTTCCTTAAGTTCAGGGACACGAATGACGCGTGAGAAAACTTCAGCGTTTGAGTTAAAGTTTTAAGAATTGTCGGAAGGAATTTGTGTGTTGATAGTCGCAAGCCTTAACAGCCGACTGCGCCTCTCTTTGAAAACGAAAGCGCAACGCGGAAGAACCATATGGCCAACACATCTACGAATTTTATGGTTTAATCATCCCTAAGTTAATTAATTTTGCGGATTTCTTTGTTGCGTTCTCTGTGTCTTTCCTCCATAAGCAATCTTAAATATTCTTGAATTATCAGGTCCTTAAATACCAACACAAGCAAGAATGTTCCCTATTTCTGCATACTAGCTATTTTTATAAGAAGGTTGGTCTTCGAAGTCACTTCCACCTAGAAAATATTTTCTTGGCCTCTCAACTGTTGCGTTCATTGTTACTTGCAGATCATTTTTAAAATGTTGTTAATTTATCAGTCGTGCCACAATATCACTCCATCAGCTTGCTTTGTGTCTTCGTTGTTTTGCTTCAATACACGGCGCTAAGGATGGGCCGATACGGATTTTCCGGATGGATACGATACCGAGTAAGAAATTGACGTTTTTCTCCGATATCAATACTGTGACATCATTGAGTCACATGGTCATTCCGGTGGTTTGATTGGTAAAAATATAGAGCTATCTTGCACTGTTAAAGTTATGCAGCGTTCAGTGCTTTATACAAGTGTCAATGAGACAGTTAAAAGTTTAAAACCGGATAAACAACTCGATACTCAATGCTTAAGGCCCGACCCCTTGCAATTCCCGACCGCTGGCAATTCCCTACAATCTGTTACTCGTGTGCAATGTTTACAACTCATAACATTTTTAAAGTAAGAAATCGTGACTCGAAATTTAAAACCCTGGGTCATTTCTTTCAAGGAATTTCTTCTCAAGCGTTCAACCTCGCTGGCTTTTTATTTCAGCTGTGTTGTATGCTGATCACCTGGTTGGATTTCGCGGTTTCACTTCTAGTGGATATTTAAGGTAAAATTTTTCTGTTTCTGTGCTTGTCAATTAGAGTGAAGGGCTTTTTAACCATTTAACTCCCATGAGTGACAAAGACAGAATTCTTCCCTACAATATCAATACGCTATCAGGCAGACACCTTACGGTCATTTAGGGGACTATTAGTTGATTCAGTGACAAATTCTCCCTGCTAATAAGATCTTCGAAATGAAAGGATTAACTGATATCTACACGGTTAAGAACAGCTTCTTCAATAGTTCTTATGCTGTACTGAAAATTCTCCCCAAGCCTCTTTTTCACCAAACTTTTCACGACTCTCGAGCGACTGATTTGGACTCTGATGGAAAGGCTTTTGTGCTGAAGCAAAAGCAATTCTTTTAAGGATTTAGAAAGCAGTTTTCCTGGAATCGTTGAGAGAACTGCTTTGGGACACTACTTAATATCGGCGCCAGTATAAACAGGCCTACATTATACACTTAATGTATGGTCCAGAGGGAAACAGGTAGCTTTGTTTCCCCGAGAGTCCTGATGTTTCCCGAGATGAAGTCGAGGGAAACATCAAGACTCGAGGGAAAACAAAACTAACTAGTTTTCCAAGAGACGGTACATTAAGTGCTTTGTTACATATTTAGACTTTCCCTTATAAAATCATGTGACAAAAACATGCTGTTGTATTCGGCGCGCGAGCAACAACTGTGCATTTGTATCTCGGTCAGGAAACATTTGTGTTTGGTCAGAGGCACTTTGACCAAGAATCAACCAATCACAGTGCTCGTCTTGTTGAGTGAAAGTCTAGGTATATATTTGGCGTCTAAACATGACCTTAATATGTGACGTTATCTTTTTGTGAGAGAAAGGTTTCTCGCCAGTATCGGTTATTATTTGCTGTTTTTCGAGACAATTTCGCAAATTAGATATTGATAATAACGGCGTCGCTATAATCACTGATGCGGAAACGGAAGAAAAGAACGATGAACCATTGTGTTTTATGTGACGACTTCAATTTCTCTTAAAAGCTATTTCTTACCTTAGAATATTTTAAACTTTTGTTTGGATTTTTTTCAAATTTGAATTTGAACATTCTAGGAAATATGAATCGTATTGGATTGACGTCAATTGAAGAATGCTGATGCATTAAATGAATCAGTCGTAATGAGTTTCCAGTAATTACTAAGCTAATACTGTGTCTGAATGAACGCTGGGATTGGCCGAGCCAGCATCAGGTCGCTAAGGGGCATGTTGTTTCGCGCGGCCTCGATCTTTGTTGTTGTTGTGCGAGATGCAGAGCCAGAAGGGCTTCTTAAACTCTCTTTAAAATCGTGTGTTTGCAAAGCGTTCTTCTTTTCACGATGGGTCGGAGAAAACCTTTGATCTGTTTGGGATTGTGAAAGTGACCATATCGTATCACATTACAATTTACTTTATCCCCCAATAAAGCCCTGGCGGTGAATTTTCTACAGTCCCCCTTCCCTCCCCTTCCCCGTTTTATACTCCGTCGGAGGTGATAGAGTATAAAGGGTGAGCACAAACTTACCAGTTAACAAATGCATACTACCATTTTCAGTTGAGTGAGAAGCGACGAAAGTTTGGCAAGCAAGTTTTGAGGTTAAAATCTTGTCTTTGTTTTATGTTGTTTTTGAAATGTCGTTTGACTTTTTTTTGTTGTTTTTGAAATGTCGTTTGACTTCTTTTGCCGACCTTCCTCAATGGGGGCGGGGGAGGGGGGGCTTCACGTTAACGGCTGACGGTTAAAAATAAACCATTTTAACGGCTGACGGTTAATTTTTTTGGAATGTCGTTTATAAAACGAACTAAACGCGCATAATTGGCCGTAATTTTTCATAATGAAGTGGTTGTATAGAACTGTTAATTTGTAACACCTATTTTTTTAAATGACTAACGTTTTACGACACCGGAAGTCAGTTCGGTCGCTGACCAGGAGTTAAAAGACTTACATAAATGTATTTTTGTGATATATCAAAACTTTTATCTATAAACAACATAAAGTTAGCTCAATTAAGGCAATCATTTAGTTCTTAATAAAGGATATCTAAGACATTTAACGCCTAACATTGGCTTGCTTATTTGACGGTTGACGATAAAAATACTGAATTTTGACGGTTGACGGTTAATATTTTGGCCATTTGACGGTTGACAGTTAACCCCATTGAGACTCTCTTCCAAGTTTGACAGTTGGCGACGCACAGCTCTTGAGATTTGGTTACCAAACGAAGAAATTTGCCCCACACAACTTTACTGTCAAATCCCCGTCCCCAAACTTTGTCCGTGTCTCACTCAACTTAATCGTAGTAAGCTCAAAAAAATTGTCACCATCTCCCCAAATATAGTAGCCCTCCCCGCCCCCCTCAATAAATAATGACCGGTCCCTCAGTGGTCTGTTTTCTGACTTTATCAATCCACATGAAGTCCATCTCCTGCCAACACCTTACAACAGCCGTTCGAGAACAATACGTACAATTCCACAACAATTAAATAGCCGTAAATTCATCACGCGAAACAAAATGGTTCGCGAATCGCGTTTATTAAGCTCTTAATTCGCGGGCCACGTTAGTAAAAAATTCGTTCGATTAACGAGTAGATAAAAAATAAAATCACGATTCACGAGACAAAAATTATCCAATCCCCCTACACGTAAAAAGTATAGGGGACCCTCTAGGTAGCGTGAAAAACTTTATTGTGTTCGAGACTTCGGGAGTATTCGTCTTATTGCGCATGTGCACGGCTAGATTTGGCGAGTATCAAAAATATGAATTCATCTCGGCCCTAAATATGTGTGACGAATCGGCGCCACAAAGGTGGGCGCCCTCCAACACAGACAAAACACCAAGCACAAACGAACCCGAGAAGACACGCCATAAAACAACTAAACGTAGGCTTACAAATATCTATTATCCTAATTAAAACAATAGAGCAACCAACAACCACGACAACATAATGAACTGAATTATTTATCCTAATTAAATTTACAGAAAATATGATCATTTAAACTACAGTACACTAAAACTATTTACAAGAGTAATTACTATTAAGATAGAAAAAGGTAGGTTTTTTTTTTTAGTTCAGTTCCGTTGACCTTCGTGTCCTGTGCTTGACCTGTTCTTAACAACCACGTTTAACCACCAAACGACACATAAACCAAACTCACGATTCACAAACCAATCTTCGCGTTTAACAACCCAGACTCGCGTTTAACAAACCAAACTTAACTAACGTTTAACGCAGCTAAACGTAGTAGTCTCCAATTTAACGTAACTCGGTCCTCGCCCAGATTTTTCCTTTATTCCCATTGTCTTCACTGGCTTTCCCTTTGACAGAAGATAACCTTCTCCTTTTCCTTCTTCTGTGTGTTTTTTTTTTTTTCGGCCAGCTTCTCGGCACACGTAAGCCCCCGGGAAATGAATTCTTTGTCGTGTGAAAGGACGAATTTTTTTCTGAATGACTCTCAGTGATTTGCAACGTGCCCCGATCCGAACGAGTCTCTGTAACTTTTCCAACCTTCGCCGCCGGTGACCTTCTCCCTCTCAAGAAAACCAAAAAACACACACACCGTAACCACCCGAATCCTTAAATACATGTGGACGCAAGATGCCAGAAAAGAATGAAGAAAACAATTTGATATATGCAATAAAGGTTAATTACACACCACATTACACAAGTGAAGAATACAAGTTACGTAACAGATACAAATATCACCCACTACATTGATCCTAAGAGAATAAAATAATTATTTACATTTCCCTAAATAAATTCTTTAGCGCTTTCATGACAATATCATCGAACCTAAGCAAGAATGTTCTTTAACTACATATGATGTACGATCCTCGCAGTAGATAGCGCTATTTAAGCAATAGCGAAAGTCAGACCTGAAAAAAATCAGGCCTGTACGGGATTCGAACCACTGACCTCTGCGATACTAGTGCAGCGCTCTACCAATTGAGCTAACAAGCCAACTGGGAGCAGGCCGTTAAGTTGATTCGTAATAAACCCATGAAAGTGATAAATGAGATACTTAACAATTATTCCACGATAGCGCGTTGGATATGAGATGATAGATAGCCAACGAGGCGCGTAGCGCCGAGTTGGCTATAATCATCTCATATCCAACAAGCGCGAGTGGAATAATTGTTTTATTAAAAAGGCCCCCAAGATATATTAGACAAATCGTACCAAATCTTAAATTTTTTAGCTCCCTTTTAATTTTAACCCGACGCGTACGCTTACCATATTTGTAGATTATGGTATATTGGCTGATATACCATAATGGCTAAGCCAATAAAAAGTCCTGAATTGCATTATCCAATGATCCAGTTTTTAATAAAATGAAATATATAATGTTCTTTAAGATAGCATACTAGTTATTTTTACAGGTCAGTTGGTCTTCGGAAATTACCTCCACCCAGAAAATATTTTTTTGACCTCTCAACTTGTGTTGCGTTATTTGTAAGTTGCAAATAGTTTGTAAAATGTTTAATTTATCGTTCGAGCTACCATATCACTTCAATGGCTTGCTTTGCGTCTTAGTTGTTTCGCCTCAATACACGGCACTTAGGATAGACCGATACGGATTTTCCGAATCGATACATTACCGTGTAAGATATTGGACGTTTTTCTTCGATATGGATATTGTGACGTCATTGAGTCAAATGGTAGTTCCAGCAATTTCATTGGTAAAAATATAGGGCTATCTTGCACTGTTAAACTACGCAGTGTTCAGTGCTTTAGAGAAGTGTCAATAAGACAATTAAAAGTTTAAAACCAGATTAAGGACTCAATGCTTCATGCTCAATGCCCGACCCCTTGTCAGCGGTTGGTCGCTGGCAATTTCCTACAGTCCGTCACTCGTATGCACTGTTGTTTATTCCTCATAACATTGTAAAAGTAAGAAATCTTGACCCGAAATCTATAACCCTGGGTCATTTCTTTCTAGGATTTTCTTGTCAAGCGTACAACCTCGCTGGTTTTTTATTTCACCTGTGGTATATGCTGATCACCTGGTTGTATTTTGCGGTCTCACTTTTCGTGGATATTTAAGGTAAAATTTTTCTGTTTCTGTCCTTGTCAGTTAGAGTAAAGGCTTCTTAATTATTCAACTCCCATGAGTGATCAAGACAGAATTTCTCCCTACCATACCAATACACTATCAAGCAGACACGTTATAGTCATTTAGAGGACTATTATTTGATCCAATATCAAATTCTCCCAACTGACATCGAAAGAATTGTGCAGGAGAGAGTAAAGAGAATTGCTAATGAGATCTTGGGAATGAAAGGATTAAGTGATCTCTACATGGTTAAGAGCACCGAACTTTTCATCAACGAACCTTATACCTCGGCTCCTAGAGTTCATATGCTCATTGAAAATTCGCCCCAGGCCTCTTTTCCACTAAAGTTTTCAGGAATCTGGAACGACTGATTTCAACTCTGATGGAAAGGCTTTTGTGCTGAAGCAAAAGCAATTCTTTTAAGGATTTAGGAAGCAGTTTTCCTGGAACTGTCGAGAGAACTGCTTTGGAACACTACTTAATATCAGCGCCTGTATAAACAGGCCTACTGATTATACACTTAATGTATGGTCCCGTGGGAAACAGTTAATTTTGTTTCCCCAAGAGTCCTCATTTTTTCCTCGACTTCTCTTCGGGAAACATCAGGACTCGAGGGAAAACAAAGCTAACTGGTAGAGAGGCATGGTACGTTATTGATCATGAACAAGTTTATGAAATCAAGGTCATAGAGAAAGATGCTTTAAGATAGGTTAGTTTATGATTTTATAGCGTGTCCAGGTTACTGTGCAGCTGAAACATCTTGCGGGAATTATCTTGTGGATTGGCCTTTTTGCTTTTCGATTTGTTCTTTAAGTTTTGTTTGCTGGTTTTTATACTCGTGATTTTTTCATTTCTTTCTTTCCTCTTTACTTTAAATGACATTTATTACCAAAGTGAATAAATTAATTTATGCAGCCTGCGCCGCGACTTATCATTATCCCGGATGGGTTACATTCGGGACTTATAATAGCAGATACTTAAACATCCGAACATTTGATCTCGGGCCTCTTTTAGTTAAGCTTCGGTGCAGGGCAAACATTCCCCACCCTATTAACCCGCCCATTGTTTTCGAGCATTCTCATAGGTGCGTTGAGTCCTCATTCGATGGGTGTTTACCCTCACCTTTCCTGGGATTAGGTTTTTATTTCCGGTTTCACTGTAATTCGATTTGGTATTAAAAATAAAAGGCCACTCAACTGAGTGGCCAAATTACGTGGCCAGTGGTAATCCTGATCCTAATAATATATTTAATTCTTTCTACACCAGCATCTCTGATATAGTTCATGTTCATATCCCTCTTATACAACTCTCTAAACGTGAATTGAGAATGAAATCTAAGCCATGGATAACCCCTGCTTTAGACGCTTTTAAAGGGTCTCAATCAATATAAAAAACAAACTTTTTAAAAAATACATTTCAACCATTTATAAGTTTGCTTATTATCACACTAAAGTCAAACTCTATACTGAGAAATAAAATTAATCACCTATGAAAAGTATCTAAAAAATATTATTATAATTACTATTTGTATACTAGTATGACTGATTCTAAGAAAGTCTGGAAGGGGATATGACAACTTATTAATCTTAAATCCAGATCTGGCTCTACTCCCACTAAATTACTTGTTGAAGATGTTGAAATTAATGCTTCAAAGTCTAATTGAGAGATGCTTTTAACAGTCTTTTTGCTAATATTGGACGTGGTCTGACAAAGAAGATTCCTACGGTAAACAAATCGCCTCTTCAGTATCTTGCAGTTCCACCCAATGACAGTTTCTTTCTGTTTCCCACACCAACAGTTAAAATTGAAAATGAAATTACTAGGCTAAATGTCAATAAGTTTACAGGACCTTACAGCATACCAGTTGCCATTTTAAAAATTACCAAACAAGTTATATCTACACCTCTAGAAATTATATTTAATGTCTCCTTTTCCACTGGAATTGTCTCAGATCTATTTAGTATAGCTAAAGTTACCCCTGTTTTCAAAAAGGGTGAGCAAGCAAGTTTAAATAATTATCATCCCATTTCTACTCTCTCAATATTCAATGAACTGCTAGAAAAGCAAATGCACAAGAGAATATTAGATTTCTTGGACAAGAATAAATTAATTTATTGCGAGCAGTTTGGCCTCTGAGCAAATCACTCAACTGATCATGCTATTACATAAGTATCATTGACTTGGCATGCAATTGACTGCCAGGAATTTTCTTGTGGTATATTCTTGGATTTCAGTAAAGGTTTTGATACTGTAAATCATAATATCTTGATTGAAAAACTAGACTACTATATGGCATTCGTGGAGTAACCAAAGACTGGTTCATCTCTCATCTTGCCAACAGATATCAAAATGTTTCCTTGGGGCAAACTAAGTCTGAACTGCAATATGTCTCTTGTGGTGTTCCTCAAGGTTCAGTTCTGCGCCCCTTATTATTTCTTATCGCTATCAATGATTTTAGTAACTGCTCTGAAATTCTAGATTTTCATGTATTTGCAGATGATGCCAATCTATTTTATAAACATAAAAATCTTAAGATCCTTGAATCCAAAGTAAATAATGAACTAGTAAGTATTCATACTTAGTTAAGTGCTAATAAACTTTCACTTAATATTGACAAGTCAAATTTTATCATCTTTCACCCTCCACAAACAAAGTTACCCTTTCATGTCAACCTCCGTCTTTAAATGGAATGAACCTAAACCAAGAGTCTTCAATAAAATATATAGGTATTGTAATTGATTCTCATTTATCATGGAAAAGTCAACTAAGCTATATTGCTTTAAGATCAAGCGAAATATTGGGATTCTTTCTAAACTTCGTTATTATGTGAATTTAGACATTTTGATTAAACTATGTTATGCTTTAATTAATACATCCCTTTTTAATCCATAGTTTAATCTCGTGGGGTAACACTAATATTCTTCGACTACCCAGCCTTTGTTTATCTTACTAAAGAGAGCAATGAGAGTGATAACTTTTTCTAATTTCCATGAGCATTAATTCTAGTCCAATATTTAAGCGCTTAAATATTGTTAAACTGCCTGACCTTGTCTTCGTTAATACTGCAGCCTTTATGTATAAATTTTACAATAGATGCCTACCATCTGTGTTTGATACATTTTTGACTCAAGTAAATAAAAAACATAACTACAACACTAGAGGTGCCTCGAATTTGGCCTACCGGCTATACCTAAAGTAAGTAAAAATTATGGAATATTTAATTTAAGGTTTAAGAGCCCCAAAGTATGGAACTCGATCAGAAAAAAATTGAAAACCTTATCAATCTCAAACTTCAAGGAGTCAGTAAAATGCGATCTAGTTAAAGACTATTAGCTACTTAATATGTACTTATTAGCAGTGTATTGTTTTCCGATTTACTGTAATCTAGTCTCCTGTTAATTTCTGTAACCTTTTTAAATGCTTCTTTATTTTGTGGTTTATAATTATATAGCTGTTACTATTTGCCATAGACATTGTGCTCTTCTTATATATTAGTGTTTAGTATTCATAAATAACTCTAACTATTTTAGACTTCCTTCATGTCTTATAAACTCCGTTTCTCTTTTCTTTCTTCTTGTGTGTGTGTTTGTGTGCATTTGTGCTTCAATCTTCTTGCTGACCTGTATTTTAATTTTTATTTAATGCTGATGTTAACTAGCTGCCTGGCTCCGCTAGCCCCCATCGTTATTCCAGGCTGCTCGTACTCCAATTTTATTTCTAATAATTTCTTTCAATTTTATAACTTTTTTGCTAAGAGTAAGTATGAATGCGAGTACAAATAAAGATTATCCGTGAACTTGTGCAAATGACGTTTAGTTCAAATCTTTTTTTTTTTTTTTCGATTCAAACGCGAACATTCTAGTGATGACAAAGAAACCTGAAATGTTACAGCTTACTCTCGTAAACTGGCAAACCCATTTCATGAGAAGCTAATCTGGATTTGTTTGAAACAAGAATTAGTGGGATTTTTAACTTTTTTTGTCTCGCTCCAGCTCCTTTTTTGTACTTAGCATCACATTCGCTGTGTCCCTATTTCATCCCTATCCACCTACGCTCGTACATTGCTGCAAATTTCTCTTTTGTGTTTCAATAAATTTGTATAGCTGGTAATCATGTGAGTTAAAGCGATCTATTGTATGAACCATCTTCTCCTAATTACTTGACGTTGTGGAAATAGAAGCATCGTAGAGAACCTCACGAGATGAACACGTCTCGCTGCTTTCGAAATATTTGGTTCTCCTTCGCGTTTCCGTCGATGATTTCAGAACTGAACCAATTTTCTTCTGTTCAGTAAAAATTAGGAGCTTGCCTCATAAGTTTTTGAAACTTCTTGGCCTCGGTATGTTTCATGAATTCTCATAAAGTGTTAAGAGACTCATCGAAGGGATCGTTCGAACAATTTTGACAACTTACTAATAATAATGTGGTTGTCTTCCTGCTCGTCTGTTCGATCCGTACTGCAAATGATAAAGCCAACAGATTTGTTGCTTTCTTAAAACTCTTAAGCATATTGTTCTTTACCAGCTGACCATACTAACTTTTTGGGAAAAAAAAGTATTGGACAAAAGTTAAGTTCATACTGTTTTTCGTTGGACTTATTATGCTCACTGTTCTCAACTGACTGTCGGTTACAATGGAAGATTCCGTTTTTCGACGTTAGTATCGATAGTTCATACCGACGAGAGCATATTTTTCCGCTAATTTTTCAAAAAAAGCGGAAAAACTCATTATCACTTCATAACACTGTAGAAATAGGAAATCTTGACCCGAAATATAAACCTGGTGTCATTTCTTTCTAGGAATTTCTTGTCTAGTGTTCAACCTCGATGGTTTTTCATTTCATCCATCGTATGTGCTGATCATCTGGTTGGATTTTGTAGTTTTTCTTTTGGTGGAGAGGTTAGTCAATTGTTTCTATGTTTAACAACTAGAGTAGAGGGTGTTTTGATTGGTCCTTAGCTGATGTTTGCACGCACGAAGGGACTCGACTAGTACTTACTACCGGTGCAATCTGTTATTTGTTACAATTGACGTTACGCTACTTAATCACGAGATAAAAGTGCTCTGCTCCCGAAAAAGAATCGTGGTTTTTTAAGTGACGGTTTAAAAACTCAGTAGCCCGGCAGGTTTTCTATGCTTTAAAAGAATGAAGTCTTCATGTGAGACTTGTGGCAATGAAACACTCCTTCCTTAAGTTCAGGGACACGAATGACGCGTGAGAAAACTTCAGCGTTTGAGTTAAAGTTTTAAGAATTGTCGGAAGGAATTTGTGTGTTGATAGTCGCAAGCCTGAACAGCCGACTGCGCCTCTCTTTGAAAACGAAAGCGCAACGCGGAAGAACCATATGGCCAACACATCTACGAATTTTATGGTTTAATGATCCCTAAGTTGATTAATTTTGCTGATTTATTTACTGCGTTCTCTGTGTCTTTCCTCCATAAGCAATCTTAGATATTCTTAAATTATCACGTCCTTAAATACCAACCCAAGCAAGAATGTTCCCTATCTCTGCATACTAGCTATTTTTATAAGAAGGTTGGTCTTCGAAATTACTTCCACCAAGAAAATATTTTCTTGGCCTCTCAACTGTTGCGTTAATTGTTACTTGTAGATAATTTTTAAAATGTTGCTTAATTTGTCAGTCGTGCCACAATATCACTACAAGAGCTTGCTTTGTGTCTTCGTCGTTTTGCTTCAATGCACGGCGCTAAGGATGGGGCGATACGGATTTTCCGAATCCATACGATACCGAGTAAGAAATTGACGTTTTTCTCCGATATCAATACTGTGACATCATTGAGTCAAATGGTCATTCAGGTGGTTTGATTGGTAAAAATATAAAGCTATCTTGCACTGTTAAAGTTATGCAGCGTTCAGTGCTTTATACAAGTGTCAATGAGACAGTTAAAAGTTTAAAACCAAATGAACGACTCGATACTCAATGCTTAATGCCCGACCCCTTGCAATTCCCGACCGCTGGCAATTCGCTAGAATCTGTTACTCGTGTGCAATGTTTACAACTCATAACATTTTTAAAGTAAGAAATCGTGACTCGAAATTTAAAACCCTGGGTCATTTCTTTCTAGGAATTTCTTTTCAAGCGTTCAACCTCGCTGGCTTTTTATTTCAGCTGTGTTATATGCTGATCACCTTGTTGGATTTCGCGGTTTCACTTCTAGTGGATATTTAAGGTAAATTTTTTTTTGTTTCCGTGCTTGTCAATTAGAGTGAAGGGCTTTTTAACCATTTAACTCCCATGAGTGACAAAGACAGAATTCTTCCCTACAATATCAATACGCTATCAGGCAGACACCTTACGGTCATTTAGGGGACTATTAGTTGATTCAATGACAAATTGTCCCTGCTAATGAGATTTTCGGAATGAAAGGATCAACTGATATCTACACGGTTAAGAACAGCTTCTTCAATAGTTCTTATGCTGTACTGAAAATTCTCCCCAGGCATCTTTTTCACTATTTTTTACGGACTCTCGAACGACTGATTTGGACTCTGATGGAAAGGCTTTTGTGCCGAGGCAAAAGCAATTCTTTTAAGGATTTAGAAAGCAGTTTTCCTGGAATCGTTGAGAGAACTGCTTTGGGACACTACTTAATATCGGCGCCAGTATAAACAGGTCTACATTAAACACTTAATGTATTGTCCCGAGGGAAACAGGTAGCTTTGTTTCCCCGAGAGTCCTGATGTTTCCCTCGACTTCATCTCGGGAAACATCAAGACTCGAGGGGAAAAAAAACTAACTAGTTTTCCAAGAGACGATACATGAAGTGCTTTGTTACATATTTAGACTTTCCCTTATAAAATCATATGACAAAAACATGCTGTTGTATTCGGCGCGCGAGCAACAACTGTGCATTTGTATCTCGGTCGGGAAACATTTGTGTTTAGTCAGAGGCACTTTGACCAAGAATCAACCAATCACAGTGCTCGTTTTGTTGAGTGAAAGTCTAGGTATATATTTGGCGTCTAAACATGACCTTAATATGTGACGTTATCTTTTTGTGAGAGAAAGGTTTCTCGCCAGTATCGGTTACTATTTACTGTTTTTCAAGACAATTTCGCAAATTAGATATTAATGATAACGGTGTCGCTATAATCACTGATGCGGAAACGGAAGAAACGAACGATGAACCATTGTGTTTTATGTGACGACTTCAATTTCTCTTAAAAGCTTTTTCCTACCTTAGAATATTTTAAACTTTTGTTTGGATTTTTTTCAAATTTGAATTTGAACATTCTAGGAAATGTGAATCGTATTGGATTAACGTCAATTGAAGAATGCTGATGCATTAAATGAATCAGTCGTAATGAGTTTCCACTAATTACTAAGCTAATACTGCGTCTAAATGAACGCTGGGATTGGCCGAGCCAGCATCAGGTCGCTAAGGGGCATGTTGTTTCGCGCGGCCTCGACCTTTGTTGTTGTTGTACGAGATGCAGAGCCAGAAGGGCTTCTTAAATTCTCTTTAAAATTGTGTGTTTCCAAAGCGTTCTTCTTTTCACGATGGGTCGGAGGAAACCTTTGATCTGTGTGGGATTGTGAAAATGACCATATCGTATCACATTACAATTTACTTTATCCCCCAATAAAGCCGTGGCGGTGAATTTTTTACAGTCCCCCTTGCCTCCCCTCCCCCCTTTTATACTCCGTTGGAGGTGATAGAGTATAAAGGGTGAGCACAAACTTACCAGTTAACAAATGCATACTACCATTTTCAGTTGAGTGAGAAGTGACGAAAGTTTGGCAAGCAAGTTTTGAGGTTAAAATCTTGTCTTTGTTTTTGTTGTTTTTGAAATGTCGTTTGACTTTTTTTTGTTGTTTTTGAAAGGTCGTTTGACTTCTTTTGCCGACCTTCCAAGAGAGTCTCAGTGGGGCGGGGGAGGGGGGCTTCACGTTAACGGCTGACGGTTAAAAATAAACCATTTTAACGGTTGACGGTTAATTTTTTGGAATGTCGTTTATAAAACGAACTAAACGCGCATAATTGGCCGTAATTTTTCATAATGAAGTGTTTGAAAAGAACTGTTAATTTGTAACACATATTTTTTATAAATGACTAACGTTTTACGACTCGGGAAGTCAGTTCGGTCGCTGACCAGGAGTTAAAAGACTTACATAAATGTATTTTTGTGATATATCAAAACTTTTATCTATAAACAACATAAATTTAGCTCAGTTAAGGCAATCATTTAGTTCTTAATAAAGGATGTCTAAGACATTTAACGGCTAACATTGGCTTGCTTATTTGACGGTTGACGATAAAAATATTGAATTTTTGACGGTTGACGGTTAATATTTTGGCCATTTGACGGTTGACAGTTAACCCCATTGAGACTCTCTTCCAAGTTTGACAGTTGGCGACGTACAGCTCTTGAGATTTGGTTACCAAACGAAGAAATTTGCCCCACACAACTTTACTGTCAAATCCCCGTCCCCAAACTTTGTCCGTGTCTCACTCAACTTATAATCGTAGTAAATGTTTCGACAAGTTTAAAAGTTCTTAGTCCTTCAGTAGAAAAGATAAACAAACTGTTACAATTAACTGACTTAACTAATGGAGAGATTGCTTTTGAAAGGGTCTGATTGAATATGGCCGCCCCAATGGAATATACTGAGGAGCAATTAAATTACTACAGGATCTGTTACATTGTCACCGATGTACTAGCTGAAGGCCTTCGAACAATCTTCAAACAAGAATGGGACAATCGCTACAAGGCAACTCTGGGAGAATGGAAGGACCAGCCGAAAAATGGAATGGACTTTAAGAGCCGTGAATCCCCACCAAAGAGAAGTGGAAACGCCCATCTCTTGAAAACTATGGTCAATGGTGACAGAGCGGAATGGGATTGTAGTATGCTGTTTTATGCCATTCTTTGGTCCAATTCCATCTACAGTCTCCATCGAGCTGTTCAGTCAAATGTGGATAATCTCAGAAAATTTCGTAATAAAGAATTTGCGCACATGCCACGAGGCCACCTTTCCAGCAAAGATTTTCAAATTGCGATTTCAAAGGTGACTACTGCATTTCTGTCGCTCGGTCTTCCCACTCTACAAATCCTTGAAGTCCAAAAACAGACAAGTTTCCCAACGGAAGAGTTGAGAAATGTTCTGAAGAAAGTTAACGACCTTCAACAGGAGGTTCAAAATAAAGAGACAAAAATTCAAGAACAAAAAAAGGAACTTGTTGAAAAAGAGACAAAACTTGAAGAAAAAGAGAAGGAACTTGAAAAAACAGAGAATCAGCGGCAGACGCTTGAAGAACAGCTGCAAACCAAAGTCCCCCCATTTTGCATTCTCCCCCCTGAACCTGCACATGACGTCTCCCCTCGCGAATCTGATGTTGGTAAAATCATACAACATCTCAAAGCACTCAAAAGCTCCAACAATCAGAGCTTAAGCACCTTGTACTTATCAGGAAACCCTGGAAGTGGAAAATCTCAGCTGGCTCGACTAGTAGCCAAGCAATTTTTCGACGAAAGCAAAGAGACTCCCTCTGGGATTTCATTTGTTATGACGCTTAATGCAGAAAATTCAGAGACACTTTTGGAATCGTATGTCTCTTTCGCTCGAAACTGTAAATGTCCGGATTACTCAGTTACAGACACTTATAATTCCAAAGATCTGAACACAGACAAGAAAATTGCAAGTCTCAAGACCCTGATAAGCGCAAAAATTGGGCTTTACACTTCGTGGTTACTGGTAGTTGACAATGTCACTAATCTGTCCCAGGTATATACTTATTTGACAGATTTAGCAAGCCAGCAATGGATGAGGGGCCAGTTATTGATAACAACGCAAGACACCGCGTCTATTCCTTTGACAAGTTCTTCCATTCAGCAAATATCAGTAAGTGAAGGGATGCATCCTGACGATGCCAGCTCTTTGTTAAGGCTCCTTTCTGGTGTCACTGATGATAAGATGGAAAAAGAAATTGCACGGTATCTGGACTACCTGCCACTTGCTTTGGCCGGCGCCGCCGTCTATGTAAGACAAGTTCGGGAAGGTAAAATAGCTCCAAACTTCGGCTGGACCGACTATCTAAAAAAACTTGAAAAAGGACAGCGACGCACAACTGAGAACATTCTAGCCGAGACAAACCCAAGTTACCCAAAAACAATGACCACAGCAATAACACTCGCCTTGGAAAAGGAAATTAGTTCCGACAGAGTTATAAAGCACTTGTTCACTTTTCTCTCTCTCTGTGCGCCACAACCAATATTAAAAGATATTGTTGTCGAGTACATTATGGAAATGGAAAAGGAATATGAAGATAAAGATGCAATTGGCGTAAAGATAAAGCGATGCCCATTGTTATTGTTTGACGAAGAGGAGAGCGGTGTGTACATTCGAGTGCATGGAGTCGTCCATTACGTTGCTAATTCAGTAACAAAGAAATGTACAAAGGATGAGAAAATCAAATCCATACTGGGAGCTGCTTTATCCCTCTCCAGATTTGAGGATCAAGATTCTCAAGTCATTGGCACGAAAATTGTCCCTCATTTGGCAAAAATGATTACAGACGCCAACCCCTTCTTTTCTAAAGAAGGAATATCGCAAGTCGCTCAAATTGGTGGATCGACTTTGCAGGACTATTCTAACGTCTTTACAACTCTCGGAAATATGTGCCGCGACCACTCTCAATATCCAGCTGCAAGAAGCTACTTTACAGTAGTCCTAGCAATCGCCGAGTTAAGAAACCTAAGTAATGAATTACAAAAAGCATGTATTTATAATGACCTGGGCATTGTCCACCTGCAGCTGGGTGACCTAAAGCAGGCAAAAGACCATTTCGAGCGAGCGCTGAATGTTTGGCTGAGAAAGCTCGGACCTGAGCATGTTGATGTCGCAGCGTCTTATAATAACCTGGGCCTTGTCCACAAGCAGCTGGGTGACCTAAAGCAGGCAAAAGACCATTTCGAGCGAGCGCTGGATGTTTGGCTGAGAAAGCTCGGACCTGAGCATGTTCATGTCGCAAGGTGTTATGATAACCTGGGCCTTGTCCACAAGGAGCTGGGTGACCTAAAGCAGGCAAAAGATTGTCTCGAGCGAGCCCTGGATTTTCGGCTGAAAAAGCTCGGACCTGAGCATGTTCATGTCGCAACGTCTTGTAATAACCTGGGCCTTGTTCACAAGCAGCTGGGCGACCTAAAGCAGGCAAAAGATTGTCACGAGCAAGCGCTGGATGTTTGCCTTAAAAAGCTCGGACCTGAGCATGTTGATGTCGCTGAGTCGTATGATAACCTGGGCGTTGTCCATAAGGAGCTGGGTGACCTAAAGCAGGCAAAAGATTGTCTCGAGCGAGCCCTGGATGTTCGGCTGAAAAAGCTCGGACCTGAGCATGTTGATGTCGCTGCGTCGTATAATAACCTGGGGGGTGTCCACGCGCAGCTGGGTGACCTAAAGCAGGCAAGAGATTGTCACGAGCAAGCACTGGATGTTTCGCTTAAAAGGCTCGGACCTGAGCATTATCATGTCGCATCGTCTTATAATAACCTGGGCGTTGTCCACAAGCAGCTGGGTGACCTAAAGCAGGCAATAGACTTTCAGGAGCGAGCCCTGGATGTTCGGCTGAAAAAGCTCGGACCTGAGCATGTTGATGTCGCAACGTCTTATTATAACCTGGCCAATAACCACCAGGAGCTGGGTGACCTAAAGAAGGCAAAAGACTTTCACGAGCGAGCCCTCGATGTTTGGCTGAAAAAGCTCGGACCTGAGCATGTTCATGTCGCATCGTCTTATAATAACCTGGGCGTTGTCCACGAGCAGCTGGGTGACCTAAAGCAGGCAAAAGACTGTCTCGAGCGAGCGCTGAATGTTCGGCTGAAAAAGCTCGGACCTGAGCATGTTGATGTCGCAACGTCTTATAATAACCTGGGCGTTGTCCACGAGTATTTGGGTGACCTAAAGCAGGCAAAAGACTTTCACGAGCGAGCCCTGAATGTTCGGCTGAAAAAGCTCGGACCTGAGCATGTTGATGTCGCTGCGTCTTATAATAACCTGGCCGCTGTCCACCAGGAGCTGGGTGACCTAAAGCAGGCAAAAGACTTTCACGAGCGAGCCCTGGATGTTCGGCTGAAAAATCTCGGACCTGAGCATGTTGATGTCGCATCGTCTTATGATAACCTGGGCGTTGTCCACGAGCATCTGGGTGACCTAAAGCAGGCAATAGACTTTCAGGAGCGAGCCCTGGATGTTCGGCTGAAAAAGCTTGGACCTGAGCATATTGATGTCGCAGCGTCTTTTAATAACCTGGCCACTGTCCACCAGGAGCTGGGTGACCTAAAGCAGGCAAAAGACTTTCACAAGCGAGCCCTGGATGTTCGGCTGAAAAGGCTTGGACCTGAGCATGTTCATGTCGCATCGTCTTATAGTAACCTGGGCGTTGTCCACGAACAGCTGGGTCACCTAAAGCAGGCAATAGACTTTCACGAGCGAGCCCTGGATTTTCGGCTGAAAAAGCTCGGACCTGAGCATGTTGATGTCGCAACGTCTTATAATAACCTGGCCACTGTCCACCAGAAGCTGGGTGACCTAAAGCAGGCAAAAGACTTTCACGAGCGAGCCCTGGATGTACGGCTGAAAAAGCTCGGACCTGAACATGTTCATGTCGCATCGTCTTATAGTCACCTGGGCGTTGTCCACAAGCAGCTGGGTGACCTAAAGCAGGCAATAGACTTTCACGAGCGAGCCCTGGATTTTCGGCTGAAAAAGCTCGGACCTGAGCATGTTCATGTCGCAGCGTCTTATAATAACCTGGGCCTTGTCCACAAGCAGCTGGGTGACCTAAAGCAGGCAAAAGACCATTTCGAGCGAGCGCTGGATGTTTGGCTGAGAAAGCTCGGACCTGAGCATGTTCATGTCGCAAGGTGTTATGATAACCTGGGCCTTGTCCACAAGGAGCTGGGTGACCTAGAGCAGGCAAAAGATTGTCTCGAGCGAGCCCTGGATGTTTCCCTCAAAAAGCTCGGACCTGAGCATGTTGATGTCGCCGCGTCTTACAATAACTTGGGCCTTGTCCACTGGCAGCAGGGTGACCTAAATCAGGCAAAGGACTGTTACGAGCGAGCACTGGATATTCAGCTGAAAAAGCTCGGACCTGAGCATGTTGATGTCGCAACGTCTTATAATAACCTGGGCCTTGTCCACTGGCAGCTGGGTGACCTAAAGCAGGCAAAAGACTGTCACGAGCGAGCCCTGGATGTTCGGATAAAAAAGCTCGGACCTGAGCATGTTGATGTCGCAGCGTCTTATAACAACCTGGCCCTTGTCTCACTGACAGCTGGGAGACCTAAAAGAGGCAAAAGACTTTCACGAGCGAGCGCTGGATGTTCAGATTGGGGATTACGCAGGCGCCGAGTATGGCGGCCACGAGGATATTGGCTCCTCTTCTATTAGCTATTTTAATCAACTTTAAGCTTCAATTTTATTACAATATATACTTGGATGAAGACTTTGACTCTCTCAAGCCTATTTGGAGAGGAAAAAGTTCGGTTGGTTGCGACGTCTTTGGAATTTCCTTCTCAGCTCGTAAGTGCTACTCAACAAGAGTGCACCGCCATGATAGACTTCGAAGGCCTATCATGAAATGGGTTAAACATGGTTATATACTGCTTGCGGCGACGGATTGCTCCCTGTTAACGATAGACATTACAGTTTTTATGGATGTGGAGACGAACCCTGGTCCTATTTCTTCAGAGAAGAGCTATGATCTACGAAAGCAAACCTGGTCGGACGAAAGTAAGATTCCATGTTATGGAAGAAACTATTTACTCGGTTTGAGAAAGAAATCTGGTAAACCTTCGAGCCCTGTCTTAGAGACGCTTAAGAAACTACAGCTGCTCAGGTTTCGTGGTAATCGGGGAGGTTTGAGAAAAAATGTTCAGCATGTGAAGGAGAGATCTATTCAGAATATTTCTGTCGTCATTGGACGAAGGGCGGAAAGTGGGTTTGCTATTCCCCGACTGCGGGTTGAAAAACGACGAAACCCTAGCAATCTCGTCAGTGTACCAAAACAAGTGGTGTCCCGCGAACACACCTCTGTTAGTTCTGGTCAGCTTGCTGTCCCTAAACTTTTGTTTATTAACATCTGTAGTTTGGGGAAAACAACTAGTCGGGTGCGAGCGGTTGTGGCTCTGGAGGCCGACTTAAGAAATAATGACATCGATGCTTGTGTTGTGTCGGAAACTCATTTAAAAATTGAGGTACCCGATACGGTGGTCAATATCTCGGGTTATAATATCTTCAGAAGGGATAGGAATTGGTCTGGATGCGATCTAAGGAATGGGGGAGGTGTTGCTATCTATACAAGGAGTAATCTTTCAGTTATTGATGTTTATCGTTCTAATTTATACGAGTTTATTTGCCTGACTGTGTTGCTGCCAAGTGGGAATTACATTCTTTTATCTGGTCTTTATCACCCCCCGAAGACATCATACCAGCAATGCGATTTAATGGATTATCTTCTTAATGTCTTTGACACAATGCTGGATAATCACCCAAACGCTACTATTGTTTGCGGTGGCGATCTTAATCACCTTGATCTCACGAGACTTAAACGCATTACTGGTTGGACTGCTTTAGTGGATTTTCCAACACGAGGGGATTCATTTTTGGATAATTGTCTTACAGATAGGCCAGAGCTCTTCGGAAAAGCTTTATCTATAAAGATGCTGATTAAGACGGATCACATTGGATTTATAGTTCCAGCGGGCAAGAAACTCAAGCCTATTCGTAAGAAAGTGCAATTTAGGGATTGTCGTGAGCATAGGAAGCAAGCTCTTTACCTTGCCCTCGCATCAGAATGCTGGGATGATGTTTTGGAGGCGGATAGTATCGAAACAGCTGTGAACATCTTAGAATTGAAGATCCTGGCAAATATTAACTGGTGCATGCCTTTACGAACGGTTTCCCTTTCGTCCCGTGATCCAAGTTGGATGACACCGCTAGTTAAATACATGCTACGTAGCAAGTCTCGCATCTCTGTTTTACGTACTAATAAGCATAGAGAGCTTAGTAGAAATGTGTTGAGGGTTATTGGCGAAAACAGAAGGATGCTTCTGGAGGGCAAAATGGGGAGCAGAGAATGGTGGAAAAACGTAGACTTGATATCTCAACGCCGGCGGTCCACAAACGTTTCGCTGGATAGAGAGACCGCTCAAGATTTGAACGAGTATTTCGGCGACCTGTGTACGGATGGCGATTACGTTGAGCCCGCGTTACTTGAAATTGGTCCTGAGGTGAAAGTCCCGGAAATTAGTGAACGATATGTATGGAACTCACTGAGTACTGTAAAGAAGACTGCAACTGGTCCTGACCAAATTCCGTATTGGGTGTGGAAAGACCATGCGGAGATCCTCACTCCAATCATTACTAAGCTATGGAATTTGTCTCTCGCTACGCACCAATGGCCTAGATCGTGGAAAAGGGCAAGTATAAACCCACTGCCAAAAGTTGATGTTCCAGTGGCAAGAGGGGACTTCCGGGGGATCAACGTAACCCCTGTAATAGCAAGAGCCCTGGAAAAGGCAGTCTATAAGATTCACGCCCAAAGGCCGGTAGAAGAACAGTTGTTGAATAGTCAATTCGCGTATAGAGAAGGAGGGAGCTGCACAGATGCTCTGCTACTTATACAGAATAAGATCTGCAAGTTTCTTGATGATCCCAAGTGCAAGGCAGTGCGGATGTTCGCGATGGATTTCAGTAAGGCCTTTGACTCTGTGAGCCATCAACTCCTTGCTGAGAAACTTAAGAGTCTACCACTTAACCCGTATATCATAAACTGGTGGTTAGGTTTTTTGCGAGATAGAAAACAAAGAGTTATTTTCGGGAATCATGTCTGTAATTGGAAAACAGTTAACAAGGGCACAACCCAGGGTAGTGTTTCAGGACCTTATTTGTTCAATATATTTCTTAACGATCTGGAAATTAAATTAGGGAACGAGACACTTGGTTTCAAATACGCTGATGACTGTACGATTATTGCTCCGGTATATTATTATAAAGATCACTCTGTAGACTTAATAAATCAGTTTTTACAGTGGGCAAGCCAAAATAGAATGAATTCAAGTTCTACTAAATGTAAAGAGCTTATTATGTATAAAAAAGGTCACACTGCCGAGGCCTACAAAAGTATTTTTGGCATACCTCAGACTAGTACAATAACCATTCTTGGTCTCACGTTTCAGCCGAACTGCAAATTCAGTACTCACCTAAAAGAAAAGTTAGGTAAAGCTAATAAAGGGTTATACGTTATCAGATGCCTCCGCAAGGAAGGATGTAGCCAAGCAGAAGTAGATGTTTTATTTAATTCCATTGTCCTACCTAATATCACTTATGCTCTATCTGTGCATGGGGCCTCTGAGTCAGAGCTAACTATAGCCCAGCAGTTTTTAGATCGTTGTTTTAAACGTAAATACATATCTAAGAAATTAGTGATAGGTGACTTACTTAAAACGCAAGATCACAAAATTTGTCGCAAGGTTTCAACTATCCTGAGCCATCCTCTTAGAGCCTACTTCCCTGAGACCAAGATCACGAAGTATAATTTGAGAAATAAATCCCCTGTCATGCCCGCTATTCGCACAAACCGTTTTAAGAATACATTTTTTAATAGAATTGTTTTTAAGTATAATGTAGCTTTGTGAAAGTGTACTTCCTGTATTAGATGTAACATAAGATATGTAATTTTATCTTTTGAACAATAAAGACACACAGACACACAGACACTGGCTGTCAGGATTTTAAAATATCGTCTGTGACTTTATTGCAATAAGCGTTGGACCTTTCTCAGAGTATGGTTCCTCTAGAACCTATTAAGTTTAATTTCTAGTTTTGACATCGAAGTAATCCTTTAAAATTTGAAAATTGTTCATAGTTTAAATCATCACAACTATAGTAACTTTTGGCGTGCTGTACGTATTGTAATCTTCAACTAAGTAGGCTAATTATTAAAGGAGTTAAGTAATGGCACTTCTGCAGTCGATGGTGTTGCGTTTTGGTGGTTGAAAAGATTGGTTGTTAGAACAATAGATAAAACCTATAATTCCGTTTGGCAAAAACCGCAGGAATGCACAGAATCCGCATGCCTCTAATCATACTCCATTTGTCAGTCATTTTCGCGGTGTGAACACGAGCTTGTTGATACACAAAATGAAGCAGCAGTGTAGGCCAGTTTACGTAAGGAGCACAGAATTCGAATGTGTGACATCCTAGCTACGCCACTACTTGCCAACCTAAAAAGCCCTTGCTTCCATAAGCACCAAAAAAGCTCTGTTATATTCGATGCCCAATCAACCAAGATAATGGTTTGAGAATTTGTGTAATGCTCTACAAAGCAAATCTCCTTTTGTTTGAGGTGAATAGAGCCTGGCACTATGGGAGGTCGTTTAGAGCTCGAAAGACGATTGTCGCGTGTGGTTCGCAGCATCCTCCTGCGCGCATGTCTCGTGTTTGCCTCCGCTGGCCTGAAAATGCCACGTCTCCTTCGCAGCCGTTCTTTAGCTAATAGCTCCATCGTAACGAACAGTATTCCTTTCCCTTTGTTTGAGGGTATAGACCCTTACAGATTGCGCTAGTAAAAGTGCCACATTATTATTATTTATTTAATTTTTTTTTTTGCTTAAGTTCCTTTGCAGTAAATGGCTTGAACCCGGGGGTAACATGTGAAGGTGTAGTCTGATCGTCCGGGTGAGTGTAGTCCTGAGAAGGATTGTTGTCGGTGGTAGTGACTGACGTTTCGACAACCTGTGCGGAAGTCATCATCAGAGTCAAGTGAATGATTGTTGTCAGTAGAATGTTCTTATTCCAGCTCACGTGAAATGTTCGGTTGGTTTTGCCGTGATGTTATTGGCTGTAAGACTCAAGTGACGTAAGTCGGTCGTGATTGGTCTGTTTCGATCTGTCGGTAAAGTTAGGTCGTTCTTTTTCGGTCGTTTGTGATGTTTTGTCGTGAATGAGTCGTTTGTATGGAGCGGGTAAGTGTTGACATCTGTTTAGGGGAGTCTGTTCTAAGTTAGTAAACCAGCTCTCCAGAGTCAGTCGTTAAAAATAGTCAGTGCTGTAGGTTAGGCATTGCGCAGAGTCCCAGTCAATGTTGTGGTTGGTAAGTCGATGGTGTTCAGCAATGTGATTGCTGACATCACCTTTCCTCGTCGCCCGTCTGTGTTCTGTCAGTTTTGTTTCGTCGGATAAAGTCGTTGTTGTAGTTGTTCTTCGTAAAACACGGTGAAGGTATTTGTTATCGTCGGATAAGCTGTCCGTCGAGTTGCATACTAGTTGTGCACGTCGTGTTAGAGTTCTGATAGTTGTGGCTTTGTGTGATGTAGGGTTGTAGGAAGACTTGTCCAGTAATCTTTCGGTGTGTGTCGGTATCCTGTAAACTGTCGTTTGTAATGAGTTGTCGTTGTGGCTTACCAGGCAGTCTAGAAAAGGAAGTTTGCCATTTTCTTCGACTTCTCTGGTAAACTGTATGTCAGCGTTTTGTTCGTTAAGGTGGTGGTGGAATGTGTCAATTTTGTCGTGTCGAACGGCAGTGAATGTGTCGTCAACGTATCGTAACCAAAGCCAAAGATTAACACAGTGTAACCTTAAGTGGAACAACCACATCAATGATGTTATAAAAAGACCAAACAAACGATTATACTTTTTAGTCCTCCTGAAGAGAGCCAGCCTTCCAGCGGATGACATAATTAATTTTTATTGTACAACTATACGTCCTGTTCTGGAATACTGTGCACAAACATTCCATCATGCGTTACCTGCGTATCTTAGTGATGACATTGAAAGGGTTCAAAGACGCGCATTATCCATCATTTCACCAGTACTGTCATACCATGACTCTAGAAAGGCACGGTTTAGCTTCGCTCTATGAGAGACGCATTAAATTGTGTACGGATCTGTTTTTGTCTGTCTCAAATCCATCTCACAAATTATATAATTTGCTGCCAGATAGACATCTTTCAGCTTAAAATACTAGACACCGGCGCGTTTTTAACATGCCGCGCTTTCACACTGATCGTTTTAAATCTTCATTTATCCCGGCTACGTGCGCGTGTGCTAACCTACTTTTTTAGCTATTCCACTACTGTATATTAGTTATAGTTGTTATATTAGTAATTTTATTTAAGTCTTAGCATTTTTGTAATTGGTTGTCTTATATAGTCTTATATAATGAAAGATTGTGAAAAGCACGCAATTCAGCCTATGGCTGCAATGTATTTTATTTGGTAATAAACTATCTCAGGACACTTGATTGACATGCATAGTTTCTAGTTTGATTGAAGGACCGGTCCTTATTTATCATCTGGATAGGTGGGTGAACGATGACGATTGAAGCATTTTATGTAAGCGATGGGCCGGGTCATTAGCAATCGAGAGGAAGGTCTTTTTACATAAGCTAGCGATGTAGTCATTGATAGACATAATATTTGAAAGCTCTAAACCCTCTCTATAGGCCAGGCCCGGGCAAATGATTGACAATGCCCGTTTCTCCACATTCTCTAGATCTTTCTTTATGCTCATTGTTATTGTTTGACGAAGAGGAGAGCGGTGTGTACATTCGAGTGCATGGAGTCGTCCATTACGTTGCTAATTCAGTAACAAAGAAATGTACAAAGGATGAGAAAATCAAATCCATACCGGGAGCTGCTTTATCCCTCTCCAGATTTAAGGATCAAGATTCTCTAGTCATTGGCACGAAAATTGTCCCTCATTTGGCAAAAGTGATTACAGACGCCAACCCCTTCTTTTCTAAAGAAGGAATATCGCAAGTCGCTCAAATTGGTGGATCGACTTTGCAGGACTACTCTAACGTCTTTAGAACTCTCGGAAATATGTGCTGCGACCACTCTCAATATCCAGCTGCAAGAAGCTACTTTACAGCAGTCCTAGCAATCGCCGAGTTAAGAAACCCAAGTAATGAATTACAAAAAACAGATATTTATAATAAGCTGGGCCGTGTCCACGAGCAACTGGGTGACCTAAAGCAGGCAAAAGAATTTCACGAGCGAGCCCTGGATGTTTGGCTCAAAAAGCTCGGACCTAAGCATGTTGATGTCGCAACGTCTCATAGTTACCTGGGCCATGTCCACGACGAACTGGGTAACCTAAAGCAGGCAAAAGACTTTCACAAGCGAGCCCTGGATGTTCGGCTGAAAAACCTCGGACCTGAGCATGTTGATGTCGCAACGTCTTACCATAACCTGGGCCTAGTCCACAAGCAGCTGGGTGACCTGAAGCAGGCAAAAGACTGTCACGAGCGAGCGCTGGATGTTTGGCTGAAAAAGCTCGGACCTGAGCATGTTGATGTCGCAACGTCTTACAATATCCTGGGCCTTATCCACGAGAGGTTGGGTGACCTAAAGCAGGCAAAAGACTTTCACGAGCGAGCGCTGAATGTTAAGCTGAAAAAGCTCGGACCTGAGCATGTTTCTGTCGCAACGTCTTAAAATAACCTGGGCCTTGTCCACAAGCGGCTGGGTGACCTAAAGCAGGCAAAAGACTTTCACGAGCGAGCGCTGAATGTTAAGCTGAAAAAGCTCGGACCTGAGCATGTTTCTGCCGCAACGTCTTATAATAACCTGGGCCTTGTCCACGAGCGGCTGGGTGACCTAAAGCAGGCAAAAGACTGTCACGAGCGAGCGCTGAATGTTAAGCTGAAAAAGCTCGGACCTGAGCATGTTGATGTCGCAACGTCTTACAATAACCTGGGCCTAGTCCACGAGCAGCTGGGTGACCTAAAGCAGGCAAAAGAATTTCACGAGCGAGCGCTGGATGTTCGGCTGAAAAACCTCGGACCTGAGCATGTTGATGTCGCAACGTCTTACAATAACCTGGGCCTAGTCCACAAGCAGCTGGGTGACCTAAAGCAGGCAAAAGACTGACACGAGCGAGCGCTGGATGTTTGGCTGAAAAAGCTCGGACCTGAGCATGTTGATGTCGCAACGTCTTACAATAACCTGGGCCTTGTCCACGAGTGGCTGGGTGACCTAAAGCAGGCAAAAGACTTTCACGAGCGAGCGCTGAATGTTAAGCTGAAAAAGCTCGGACCTGAGCATGTTTATGTCGCAAAGACTTACAATAACCTGGGCATTGTCCACCGGCAGCTGGGTGACCTAGAGCAAGCAAAAGACTGTCACGAGCGAGCACTGGATATTCGCCTTGAAATATCCGGTCCGGAACACGTCAAGGTGGCAGATACTTACAAAAGCCTGGGCGCTGTGCACAATTATCTCGGTCTCAGCCAAGAAGCAAAAGGGTGTTACGGTCGTGCATTGTCGATTTATGTCAAGAACTTTGGCCCTGAAGATAATGAAATGAGATTTGTTCAGAATGCACTTGCTCAGCTACTTACAGCAGAACTGAATATTAGTAACACATAAAGTTCAATAGTCATAAATTCGTAATTCTTTAAAGCGTTAGGCTCGTTACTCGTAGATCAGCGGAGATCAAATCGGAATTGAGAGTTCAAACAAAGATATCAAGACTTCAGTTTACAGCATACTTATACAGATTAAGTCAAGCAACATCTAATAGTGGTGCATTGTAATGTAGAAAATTTAAGAAACCACAGACAATTTCCCTGTAAGCCAGACTTCTAGCGATCAACATTACAAGTTAAAGAGCCAATTAGAGTGCAGTCAGTTGCGTTTGACACGTGCCGCAACCGATCTGTAAAAGGCAGAGCTAAAAACCCATTCAAATCTCAAGAACTTTTGAGGCTCACTCTTGAAACCATAGCAACGTTAGACTAAAAATTGCAGAATATTTAAGAAATTGAAACGCGCTGTGGTTTTCCCCCTAGATCACGACGCTAGTAGAGAAATTACGCTTCAAACTTTCACCTCAAATGTCTCTCAAAACGGGCACAAAATATCGTTTGCACACCACAGTTTCTCCCTTGCTGATATTAACCGGTCTATCATCGAAGTTCGATCGTCAAAATGCATTTGGAGTAAGTTCGGCTACGTTGATCTCGACACGTCAGCTGGGCGGTCCCCAGCGATAGTTTTATCATATTTTGCTTTAAAAAAAGTGGTTTTGGAGTATCAAGGATTAATCCTTTCAATTTTTTTTAAAAATTGCGCCATATCAATTATTATTAAAAACCGGATCGTTGAATAATGCAATTCAAGACTTTTTATGGACTTAACCATTATGATATATGAGCCAATATACCATAATCTACAAATATGATAAGCGTACGCGTCGGCTTAAAATTAAAAGGGAGCTAAAAAGAAGAGAAGACAAGATTTGTCTAATATCGTGGGGGTGTTTTTAATACAAAAATAATTATTCCACTCGCGCTTGTTGGATATGGGATGATTATAGCTAACTCGGCACTACGCGCCTCGTTGGCTATCTATCATCTCATATCTAACAAGTGCGGGTGGAATAATTGTTAAATACATACTGTTGCTATGGATTTATAGGCGTCTATGTGACATGCGCAGATGTTATTCAACTTTGTCTATGTAATATACAATTAGACCCTGTCACTGGCTGTCAGGATTTTAAAATATCGTCTGTGACTTTATTGCAATGAACGTTGGACTTTTCTCGGAGTATGGTTCCTCTAGAACCTATTAAGTTTAATTTCTAGTTTTGACATCGAAGTAATTCTTTAAAATTTGAAAATTGTTCATAGTTTAAATCATCACAACCATAATAACTTTTGGCGTGCTGTACGTATTGTAATCTTTAACTAAGTAGGCTAATTATTAAAGGAGTTAAGTAATAGCACTTCTGTAGTCGATGGTGTTGCGTTTTGGTGGTTGAAAAGATTGGTTGTAGAACAATAGATAAAACCTATAGTTCCGTTTGGCAAAAACCGCGCGAATGCACAGAAACCGCATGGCTCCAATCATACTCCATTTATCAGTCATTTTCGCGGTGTGAACACGAGCTTATTGATACACAAACCTAAAAGAATCCGGGACAATCTCAGTCCTACAGAACGATAAGCCATACGCTCACTTAAGGAACGTAAAGACATAATTATAAAACCCGCCGACAAAGGTTCTGGTACTGTTGTTATGGAGACAACCTGGTACATCTATGAATGCAACAGACAACTTTTTGACTCTATATTTTATAAACGCTTGACAAACGACATCACTGCTGATACACAAAAACGTGTTACCTTTTATGTTAACAGGATGCATAACGACCAAATCATCAACGAAACAACAAAACAATACCTCTTGCAGACTGACGTAAGACGAGGACGATTTTACATCTTACCCAAAATACACAAACCCGGTAATTCAGGACGCCCTATTGTCTCATCCAATAGCAACCCCACTGAACGGATATCCCAGTTTGTTGACCAATACCTCCAACCACTCGTTCACAAACTACCATCTTATATCAAAGACACCAATGACTTCCTCAACAAACTGTTTTACATTGGTAATTTGCCCCCTAATTCTTTACTAGTTACACTTGATGTTTCATCCCTCTACACCAATATCCCACATAACGAAGGTATTAATGCTTGTGACCATTTTCTGTGTACCTCCTCCAATACCCCTATTCCTACCGTCACACTTTGTGACCTCATTCGTATGGTTCTTACCATGAACAATTTTACTTTTAATGATGCTCATTACCTCCAAGTTCACGGCACAGCCATGGGTACCAAAATGGCCCTTCTTTCGCTAACCTTTCTTTCTTGGTCTTTTCGAACCTAACGCTTTGAAAAATGCCCCATGTAAACCCCACACTTGGTTTAGATACTTCGACGATATCTTTATGGTCTGGACCGAAGGTTTAGATAACCTGAAAAATTTTCGTCGATAATCTTAACAATACCCACCCCACCATCAAATTCACCAGCTCACACTTTTCCACTTATGTGGCTTTCCTTGACGTAAGTGTCTCTTTAACCACCGACGGTGATATCTCCACTGACCTCTACACCAAACCGACAGAAAAACATATGTATCTATTGCACTCTTCTTGCCATCCATTACATACCGAAAAAGCCATTCCGTTCAGTCTGGCACTCCGCCTACGACGTATCTGTTCTACAGATAAAGCCTTTGAGACTCGCGCCGCTCGACTTACCTCATACCCTCTCAAACGAGGATAAAGCAATAATTTCGTCACCAAACAAATACAACGCGCCGCTGACATCTCCCGCACACTTACCTTACAAACTAAAGACGTAAAAAAACCTAACCGTATTCCATTTATAACTACTTTTAATCCGTCGCTTCCTCGCATCTCCAACATCATCGAAAAACACTGGCATCTACTGCAGTCTTCTAACCGCTGCAAAAAAGCTCTTCCTCAGCTGCCAGTTCTCGCCTTCAGACGCTCCCCCAACCTTCGCGACACATTAGTAACAGCCAAACTCCCCTCTAATTCTACCATTTCCCATCCTCAACTCCCCCCCGGCTCTTTCCGTTGTGGTAGAAACTGCGCTACTTGCCCCTACATCTCTGACGGTCTTACTAACTATACCCTTTTTTCTACCGGCGAAACACGTCCCATTGAATCTCACTTGACCTGTGACACTAAAAACCTTATCTACTTAATTCAGTGTAACCGCTGTAACTTACAATACATAGGAGAAACTAAACGACGTTTAAAAGACCGTTTTAATTAACACCGCCGTACCATTGATAAATCTAACTCTAAATCTAAACCTACTACAGCGGCAGAACACTTCATTTCCTCTCCTAACCACTCTGCTCACGACATGGAGCTAATCGCCATCGAAAAAGTGTTTTCCAAGAGAGACTCGATACGCAAGGCCAGGGAAGCTTTTTTAATTTCAAGAGGCAACACTATTTATCCAGATGGCCTTAACGCTCGCGAAGAAATGTATTAGTTTCTAGTTATTTATCCAATTTACCTTACTTCGTTTATATTTTTGCTAACTATTTCTATTTTTATTGTTATCTCATTGTCAATCAAATTAGTTTTACATATTTCCGCTGTTACATCATACAGCTATCTATGAAGCATCACCCCAATTCTCTGTTAATTCCACTCCACATGAAGAAGGCTGGTTTGGCCAGCAGAAATATAGTGCTCCGTCTTAAAATTTACTTATCTACGTTGTATCGGTCTTGCCTCTATATTTATATTTCATACAAAATGAAGCACCAGTGTGGGCCAGTTTACGTAAGGAGCACAGAATTCGAATGTCTGAAATCCTAGCTACGCCACTACTTGCCAACCTAGAAAGCCCTTGTTTCCATAAGCATCAAAAAAGCTCTTTGTTATATTCGATGCCCAATCAACCAAGATAATGGTTTGAGAATTTGTGTAATGCTCCACAAAGCAAATCTGCTTTTTTTTGAGGTGAACAGAGCCTGGCACTATGGGAGGTCGGTTAGAGCTCGAAAGACGATTGTCGCGTGTGGTTCGCAGCATCCTCCTGCGCGCATGTCTGGTGTTTGCCTCCACTGGCCTGAAAATGCCACTTCTCCTTCGCAGCCGTTCTTTAGCTAACAGTTCCTTCGCAACGAACAGTATTCCTTTCCCTTTGTTTGAGGGTATAGACCCTTACAGATTGCGCTAGTAAAAGTGGAACATTATTATTATTTTTTTAATTTTTTCTTTGCTTAAGTTCCTTTGTTTACTAGAAAGTCTGAAATTAAGTGGAGTGCTGGTGCTATTAATCATGTTAAAACCGTGTCTTGTGAAATTCACATCATGCTCAACAAGATATTATGCCAGTCTACACTAAGTTTGAGTTAGATTCTGGGCGCTTTTTTTTTCAGGTGAACATTGCACTTATCGCATTTCTGGTTTTCTTGCTTTTGGAAAAAGGTCTTCAGATTTCTACTCTCTTACTCAAAAGTTTTTCAAGGAGTTATCTTTGTCTTTACTCTCATTTTTGCCTTCCCTTTTTGAATCCTGTCATTTTGTCTTTTTCCGCATAACATATGAGTAACTCTTCCTGGACACAACTACAGTTCACTGCAGCAAAAAGTATCATTAGCAAAGATCACACCTACCCTTGTCGAAATGTCATTTAGATGACAAACAGTGAGGTGACGGAATGATTGATTTGCATTGCAAATATGTTTTCACTCGATGAAGCAATAATTGTCTTTGTTCTGTCAGGAACTTCGAACATAGAGCTCCGAGCTTCGATTACCTATTTGGCTTAAAATTGCGACTTTTTGGTACAACAAATAGTTTGATAACATGTGTCAGGTAATTCTAAAGCCGGACAGCCGGCGACCGGACTGAGACCACATACCAACTGAGTAGGACGTGAAGTAACAGAAGGTCATGTCTTTCAAGAGCTCAAGTAAGTTATCTAGTTTCATTCTCCTACACTCAATAATTATGTTACCAAAAATTTTGAGCCCTTTACTGGAGCCTTGGCTAAATATTAAAAGATATAATGCATCGATGGGCCTGTCTCGCCTATGATTCATTTCTTCTAATTTATCGGTGAAACAAACAGTGTGCAGAAACTTGTCACGGGTATAATTTATGTGAACACTGAATGAAATTGAAAGCTACAATATTCCATAAGTCTAATTCACTACGTTTTGCATGCACAAGTTTTTGTCCGAAAGGAAATTCAGTAGTAATTAGGGCAATTTGAAAATAATCGTAATCTAGCGACACCTAATCACCACAAAGATTCCATAACTGAACCCTTTCATGCATCAGCTTTGTCGGGAGAAATATCGATCTCCAGCACATGAAAACGTTATTCCTCAGGGAATGATATCAGCAAACCTTTAAAACTTCGGTTTCTTAGGGTCCACTCATTAGTTATGTAACATTATTTACTCTAATAACCGCGCCTTGCCATCTTCTCGCACTTTGAGCCTAGGTTTAATTTTCTCATCTTTTCCCCTGTACGGCAGCTGCACATTGGTAAAGGAACTGCTTTAGCTTTATAATAGAGCATCAAAAACTTCAATATAGAATTAAAAAAAAATACTGGAAATTGACCGCCCATTAGTGGGAGTATCGTTAGAATAAAAAAAGGCCTTAAGCTAGGGAGGAGGGGAGAGAAATTGTTTTAATGTGACACAACCAAAATACGCCGAACCCGCCTCCCTTTTGATAAATAATGACCGATCCCTGAACAAGGATTATGATCTAATTTACTTTAACAATCGCACTTTGCGGTCTTCTCACACTTTGAACCCATGTTCGGAAAGAGTTCCATATAACCCCAGCATTAAGTATGCATTCCATTTCATAAAGACTAAATATAAAGGTTTCTTTGCAATACTCTATGCATAATTAATGTATGGGATTCTATGGAACTCTTACCCCCATGTTCAATTTCCTCCTATTTTTCCTTGTACGGCGGCCCTGCTTTGGCAAGGGAACTGTTTTAGCTTTTTAACACTGAGTCAGAATCTTTCATTTAGAATTCAAAGGACTGAAATACAATAAATACGGCTGTCTGCATTTTTTATATCATTTATGGACCATACAAGTTTTCTTAACTCCTAGCAAGTTGTTAAACCATGCTGTTTTAGATCTCTTATTCAGGAACCAGAGTCATTAGTTATAGACTAAAGGGGGAGGGGGTGGAGGATTATGGGCGATCATTTGGTTTGTAGGGAGAACAGAGAGGGAACTAGTCGTCGCCGACTGGGTATAAAGGGGGAAAACTATAGAAAAATGACTGCCAGCCAATTATTTGTCAATGATGGAGGGGTGGAGGGGGGGGGGGGATCATAAGAATGTTACAAAGCATTACCGGGGATCAGATAAATGTAATTATGACAGTCAAGATTCTCTGACCCCCTCCTCCCCCTCAGGCGATAAATAATGGCCGGTCCCTGATTTCATTCCTCTGAAACCTGCTCTGAGATTTTTGTGAAACTTTACTTTTTGTTTGTTTATCTTATAGAAGCGAAAATTTGAAAATAAAAAAGGGGAAAGTTTTTGAAATAAAGAAAGGGGCAAAATTTTGAAATAAAAAAGGGAGGGGGGGGGGTCCCGGGGCTCGTTTAGGAACTGTAGTACTCATATTATTCCTATAATATCACAACAATTAAATTTACGAGTACTGGCTAAATTTGCGTTTCCGAAAATTGTTCCTTTTCCTTCGCCGAGAATTGGAGTTTAAATTTATTTCAGGGGAAGAATGACATTGCTCAATTCCGAGAAATAGAAAAATGGCAATAGTTTACCGTGCTGAAAAAACCGCAATTGTTGATGTGCGTGTGCTATTTATGTGTCGAAACAGTTATGCGCTGGAAGGATATTCCATGCAATACTTTGGCATGTCTTTCAAACAGTTTTTCTCGCGGAAGGAGAGACTCCCACAGAGGTACAAGGTAGATGAACGAAAGGAGAGAAACAGTTGATTTGTACCTTTATCCTCCGTTTTTGACCAGACCCTCACTGTTCTATAGCTATCCTGACTCATCTATAGGAAATTACTACTTCTCGAAGAGGAAATGGATTTGAGTCGTACCCAAAGAACATTGGAATAATTTTCGAAGGTTTTTTAGTCCGAATCGAAGATATGGTGATAGAAACCCGTATATTTCTCCACTTCCCTCCGATCCCCCATAATCCCCCCATACCCCCTTTCCCCCTTCCCCTCCTGATCCCCCCTCCCCGAACTAATCTGCATCGTTCTTTCTTCCAACGTTACATTTACACTGTTGTAATTTTCTTCATGTGTATCACCCACCAGACGATCAAGAAAGAAGAGAGGCATGGTACGTTATTGATCATGAACAAGTTTATAAAATCAAGTTCATTGAGAAAGATGCTCTTAATTCAGGTTATTTTATGATTTTATAGCGTGTTTTGCAGGTTTCTGGGCAGCTTAAACATCTTGCGGGAATTATCTTGTGGATTCGCCTTTTTGCTTTCCGTTTTGTTCTTTAAGTTTTGTTTGCTGGTTTTTATTTTCGTGATTATTTTGTTTGTTTGTTTCTTTTTTACTTTAAATGAGTTTCTTTTCTTCATAGAAAAAATCTGCAGTGGAGTATAACTGAAATTTTCGTCAGGAAGTTATTAAATCGATTTTCTGCTAATCAGTCAAACATAAACGAGAAATGACAAAACGCCACGTGAGTAAAATTTCAAATTTACCAAATTATGCAGAGGGGAGCAACTCAATCAAGGTCAATCAATGAGGGATATTTAGAATTTAGAATGTGTCAAATTCGAGTAATGAGATAGTTCGAAGCGAACTCGGCGGTGGTAACCATTTCTGAGGTCAATGTTTTGACTGCAATCAGAAAGTTGAACCCCCGCTTGGCTACGGGTCCCGATGGGATACCTAGTTGGGTGTTTAGGGGATATGCTGACTTTATAGCTCAGCCAGTGACTTCCATCCTTAATTGTAGCTTTACTGAGCAAGAACTTCCCCCATCTTGGAAGCTGGCGGATGTGGTACCCATTCCTAAACAGAAACCTGTCGAAGTCATTAACAAGCACTTACGACCCATTTCCCTCACACCAATAATTTCCAAATTAGCCGAAGACCTCGTGGTATCTGCGTTCATCGCTCCGGCTGTGTTGAAAATTATCGATCCCAACCAGTTTGGAGCCTTACCGAAATCCTCCACGGCCCTAGCTATGACGTCCATGCTCCATCACTGGACGCGCGCCACTGATGGCACGGGATCTGCAGTCAGTTTTCCTGTTTGACTACCGCAAAGCTTTTGACTACATTGACCATCAACTGCTCACTCATAAAATTTACAGTCTTAATATGCCTCGGGTTGTAGCACGTTGGGTTGTCGACTTCTTAGTGCATCGCTACCAACGCATAAAATTATCCGCTGATTGTTTCTCTGAGTGGGGCCCCGTACCAGCTGGTGTACCTCAGGGGACAAAATTGGGGCCATGGCTCTTCTTGCTAATGATAAACGATCTAAGAATTCCCCAGGTTCAAACTTGGAAGTACATTGATGACACGACGGTGGTAGAGATCGTCCCGCGTAACGCATTAGGTGACGCCAAACCGCTGTTAAAGTGGTGGAGGATTGATCCAAAGCACAGAAGATGCAGCTTAACGCTGACAAATGCAAAGCTATGGTCATCGACTACAAAAGGCAGAAACACCATTTCACTCCCCTCTTGGTAGATGGCAAAGAATTAGAGACGGTAGAGTCGGCTAGGATCCAAGGCGTGACTATTTCGTGTAACCTTAACTGGAACAACCACATCAATGATGTTATAAAAAGAGCAAACAAACGATTATACTTTTTAGTCCTCCTGAAGAGAGCCAGCGTTCCAGCGGATGACATAATTAATTTTTATTGTACAACTATACGTCCTATTCTGGAACAATGCGCACAAATATTCCATCATGCGTTACCTACGTATCTTAGTGATGACATTGAAAGGGTCCAAAGACGCGCATTATCCATCATTTCACCAGTACTGTCATACCATGACTCTTTAGAAAGGCACGGTTTAGCTTCGCTCTATGACAGACGCATTAAATTATGTACGGATCTGTTTTTTCTGTCTCAAATCCTTCTCACAGATTATATAATTTCCTGCCAGATAGACTTCTTTCAGCTTACAATACTAGACACCGGCGCGTTTTAAACATGCCTCGCTTTCACACTGATAATTTTAAATCTTCATTTATCCCGGCTATGTGCGCGTGTGCTAACCTAGATTTTTAGCAATTCCACTGCTGTATATTAGTTATAGTTGTTATATTAGTAATTTTATTTAAGTCTTAGCATTTTTGTAATTGGTTGTCTTATATAGTCTTATATAATCAAAGATTGTGAAAAGCACGCAATTCAGCCAATGGCTGCAATGTATTTTATTTGGTAATAAACTATCTATCTAATAAACTATTTCAGGACACTTGATTGACATGCATAGTTTCTAGTTTGATTGAAGGACCGGTCATGATTTATCATCTGGATAGGTGGGTCGGCGGATTTTGGTTGTGTCACAATTTACCGGTTTCCTTCCCCCCCCCCCCCACTACCCTGTTGTATTCAAACGATCCTCCCTGATGGGCAGTCAACTCTCCATACTCCCAGTTTATACTTGCGATGACTGTTTGCCATGGCAACCAGAAGAGGGGTCCTTCCACTCCCCCTTTTCTATCTATTCAGTCCAGTAACTTAAAAACAGCTGTTTTAAATAACTTTTTTTTTTATATACAAGTTGGCTTTTCGATTGGGCTAAGCAAATTTTGTAGACCCTGTTATGCGTTTGAGCATACACTTATAACTCTTTTGGTGAGAGAAACATTTAATACATATCTCTGGCATTCTGAGGAAATATGGACCAAAAATGAAGTAATCAGTTGAGTTTAGACTGTGTGCTGTTTACAGGAGTTTTTCTTGATTATGCTCATCGTGGTACAGAGATAACTTTTATCAAAGGAAACGTTGAGAAACCTTGTAGTAAAGAGAAACCTGCGGCTACTATTTCACTAAAAGAACCTTTGAAAAGATCTAAAAATTTTTATATTCCCATTCCGCAGTGGGGAAGTTTTTTTTAGGGAAATGTGGTTTTGATTGAAAATTAACACTTACTACGATATAAAACGCAAAAAATATATATTTCAGTGAAAATGTGCTTGGCAGGATAAATTCAGCAAAGACTTTCACACTTACTTAAAAGCAACCTTCAAACGCCCCCTTAGCATATCACACAGAACACTTTTTTTTACACTTTTTAAGCATGCATTCTACGGCTACTTTTGCTGTTCTTTTTCGTTTTTTATTAGCCGAGTCCGTCAAAACCCCTTTAACAAATGTTTCCAAATGTTTTTTCTTTGTTGAGAGAGCTCGTCGCCATGAGATTTTTTTTAAAGCCTTGTGTAATCTGAGAAGCTTAGACCAAAAATTGATTTAGTCATTAGTAGGGTGTGGCCTCTCTCTAGATTGCCATGGCAACCATGTCTTTCCCGAAAGGTTTGGTATCTACCTATACAAACAACCACCATTATGCTTCGCTGTGCTGCTCAGAAACGCAAAATTGGCCTTAATTTTAGTCATATCGAGAGCAAATGCAGGGTTATGCAACCAAAATTTTTTCAATGGTTGAGGCAAATAATCAAATATAGTTCTAAGGGAACATGGATCACTTTAAGCCTGACTGCGGAAATTCGAGAGGACCAAATTAATTCGAAGTTAGTTTTTTCAAATTATTGACAAATGAAAGAATGATGTAAACACGGGTTATGATCAGAAACCGGCCGTTATTTATTGCCTTGAGGGGGGGGGGGGGGGGGGGTTTAGAAGATTTTAGTTGTATCACGAAAAATTTATCTGATCCTCCATCAGGCTCTGCAGTATTCTTATGACCCCTCCCCCCCTCATTGGAAGTTAATTGACAGCTAATTTTTGATAGTCCTTGCGCTTCTCTTGGAAGTTTCTCTCGTGCGTGACGCAAGAGTTGTCTGTTTCCCGCGCGAGGAAACTAGTACGAGCCACCTTAAAGTTTCAAAAATAGAGGCATTGTAATGGCAATCACGAGATGAACACGCATGGCTGGTTTGGATAACATTTGATTCACCTTTTCGTTTCCGCCGAAGATTGCAAAACTTTTACTACTTTTCTTCTGTTTACTGAGAATTTGGAAGCACGTCTCATCAGTCCCCTAAACTTCTAAAGCGGTAACTTTTATCGATTTGTAATGATAAGAAATCCGATGGAATGCTCGGACGATTTGGGAAAATACTTTGCATTGTTCTATGTTTGTCTGTTCAAACTGAAAATGTTAAAACGGATAGATTCACTGCTTTCACAATACTCACAGATTTTGATCTTTGTCAATTTTGAAAGGCAAAAACTGATTTTTCTTAAACTTAAAAAATAGACTGGAGAAAATTAGAGTCCATGCTGTTTCGCTTTGAACTAAACATGCTGACTGTTCTCTCACTGCAAAAAGTTTCGTTGCAATAGAAGATCCTGTTTTTCCTCCTCAACACGGTAGAACCCCACTTTCGTTAACTCGAACAGGATCCGACTTCCCTTGGATTTGAAATCGGTTAACTTGAATAATTTTACTCATTCTCGGCTCAAATTTGCCCTGATAACGTCGTTCGATGAACGTCAAAGTGTCAGAACATAGCTGATTGGCACGTCCCATCCTGTTAATCGCGATTTTTATGAACGTGGTAATATGAATGTGAACGTGACACACCTAGGTGAACTATCTACTTTAAACGTTCTTATTCAACAAACGTATTGTATGAAAATTGAGCACGAATGGCATGTACATGATTCTTTATAAATTATCAACGGGATGATTGAAATTTCAACACCAATAATGATAACTCGGACCTCCTCTGGCTTGAACCATTTTTTTCGTCTCCCTTTGAAGCTCGACTTGCCTAAGCTTTACTGTAGATTGGTAACTGGAACAGTTGGTAGAAGTATGAAATCACACAGTTATTTAATTTATTCATCTTTTCTGAAGTAAGTTACCTGCCATGCTAGGTCGAATTGAAAACAGGATCTCACAAGTGCAACTTTATAAAAAGAAATATCAAATTACCGCCGAATACATATCATTTATGACAAATCGAATTCAGAAACGATTCTTGTAGTTTGACGTCGACTATTATCTGTTGGTTCTCAAAATATTTTTTACGGATAATCCATCGCTGAATATGGAATTGATAGGATCAGCGATGCGAAAATGGAAGAAAGGAACAATGAACCACTTAAATTGAAAAATGCTCTTACAAACTTTTTCTTCAGGCTCTTAAAATGTTTTCAAAAATCTCAGTTGTGATCTCATGAAATTACACTATAACTTGTACAAAAGACGTTTAGTTCAGATGTTTTCTTTTTCAATTTGAATTCGAACATTCTGGGGAATGTTACACGTATTTATTTAGCGTCAGTCGAATAATGTAGATCCAATTAAATTAGATTTGAATTTCACGCTAGGTTAGAGATGGCGATTAAACCTGACGAGTTACAGCATACCCTCAAAAACTGGCATACCCATTTCATGAGAAGCTAATCTGGATTTGTTTGAAATAAGGATTAGTGGGCTTTTTAATATTTTTTTGTCTCGCTCCAGCTCCTTTTCTTCGCTTAGCATCACACTCTTTGTGTCCCTATTTCATTCCTATCCACCCACGCTCGTACATTGCTACAAATGTTTCTTTTGTGTTTCAGTGGAAGTTTTGTGGTGGACATAAAGAGACGAACACGTCTCGCCGCATTCGAAATATTTGATTCCCCTTCGTGTTTCTGTCGATCATATGCGAACTGAACCAGTATTCTTCTGTTCGGTAAAAAGTAAGGAGCTTGACTCATCAGTTGTTGAATATTTTTGGCCTCGGTATGTTTCATGAATTCTCATAACGTATCAAGAAATCGAAGGGAACGCTTGGACGAGTTTGGCGAAGTACCAATACTTTGAAATAATGCAGTAGTCTTTCTGCTTGTCTGTTCGATCCGAACTGCAAATGACAAAGCCAACAGATTTATTTCTTTCTTAAAACTCTTAAACACTTTGTCTTTATCAGTTTTCAATCACCAACCTGACTTTTTCATAAAAAGGATCGGACAAAAATAAAGTTCATACTGTTTCGCGTTGATTTAACTATTCTCACTGTTCTCAACTGAACGTGTTGCAATGATGAAACTTTGGTTTTTCGACCAAGTCGAGAAATTATGCATTGCTTTTTTTATTGCAGTAAATACCCGCTTACTCGAACCCGGTTAACTCCAATCACCCGCTAATTAAGTCGAGCATGATCCGATTTCCCTTCGATTTGACTATTTTAATCGTCATCCACTTCAAGGACTTAAGGCTCGGTTAACCTCGAACTAATTTTTCCTTCCTTTGTCTCAAATTTACCCTGATAACTCGAACTGAAAGTAAAAAACGTCATTCGACTAAGGTCAAATCGTCAGTACATGGCTGATTGACACGTCCCAACCTTTAATCGCGATCGATACTAACGTGGTAAAATTTATGAGAACGTAACACATTAAAAGTTTAAAACCGGACTCAGGACTCAATGCTCAATGCCCAACCCCTTGTCAGCGGTTATTCGCTGGCAATTTGGTAAGTACTTGGTGTAATCCTTAATGTATGTTAATGTATGCAAATGACCATGTATTCCCATATGTTCTTCTGTATTGATGCATGTATAAGGGATTTCACCAAGTACCTACCGGCAATTTCCTACAGTCTTCTACTCGTGTGCAATCCTTTTTACACCTCATAAGATTGTAAAAGTAAGAAATCTTGACCCGAGATTAAAACCCTGGGTCATTTCTTTCTAGTAATTAATTGTCAAGCGTTCAACCTCGTTGTTTTTATTTCACCTGTAGTATATGCTGGTCACCTGGTTGAATTTTGCGTTTTCACGTTTCGTGGATATTAAGGCTAAAATTTTTCTGTTTCTTTGCTTATCAACTAGAGTAAAGAGCTTTTTTACTATTTATCTGCCATGAGTGACCAAGACAGAATTTCTCCATACAATAACAATACTGTATAAAGCAGACACGTTATAGTCATTTAGAGGACTATTAGTTGATCCAATACCAAATATCAAATTTTCCCAACTAACATCGTAGGAATTATGTGGCAGATAGTAAGGAGAATTACTAATGAGATCTTGGAAGTGAAGGATTGAGTGATCTGCACAAGGTTAAGAGCAGATTCTTCAATAGTTCTTATGCTATATTGAAAATTCTGGCCCCAAGCCTCTTTTTCACTAAACATTTCATGTGTCTCGATTTCGACTCTGATGGAAAGGCTTTTGTGCTGAAGCAAAAAAAAATTCTTTCAAGGATTTAGGAAGCAGTTTTCCTGGAACTGTTGAGAGAACTGCTTTGGGACACTACTTAATATCGGCGCCTGTATAAACAGGCCTACATTATACACTTAATGTATGGTCCCAAGGGAAACAGTTATCTTTGGCCGAGAGTCCTGATTTTTCCCTCGACTTCTTCTCGGAGAACATCAGGACTCGAGGGAAAACAAAACTAGCTAGTTTTCCAATGGAAGATACATTAAGTGCTTTGTTGCATATTTTTAGGATTTCCCTTAAACAATGATATGGCAAAAATTTGTTATTGTACGCGGCGCGCGGGAAACAACTGCGCAATTGTATCGCGGTCGGGATACATTTGTATTTGATCAGGGGCACGTTGACCAAGAATCGGCCAATAACAGCGCTCGTTTAGTTGAGTGAAAGTCTAGGTATATGACAATATTTAAAATTATCGTAAAAATTTTGGCGTCTAAATATGACCCGTAATATGTGACGTTATCTTCTGTGAGAGAAAGGTTTCTCGCGAGTGTCGGTTATTATTTTTTTGTTTTTCAAGACAATTTCGCAGATTAGATTTTGTTGATAACGGCCTCGGTATGATCACTGGTGCAGAAACGGAAGAAAAGAACGATAAACCACTGTGTTAAATGTACGCGACGACTGAAATTGTTCTTACAAGCTTTTTCTTACCTTAAAATATTTCAAAAGTTTTGTTTGGATTTTTTTAATTTGAATTTGAACATTCTAGGAAATGTAAATCGTATCCGATTGAGGTCAGTTAAAGAATGTTTAATCAATTAAAATGATCACGAATTAGTGGCAACGAGTAGCCAGTACTCCAATTGGCTAATACTGCGTCTAAATGAACGCTGAGATTGACCGAGCCAGTACCAGGTCGCTCAAGGGGCATGTTGTTTCGCGGCCTCAATCTTTTTTGTTGTTTTATTAGATGCAGAGTCAGAAAAGCTTCATAAATTCACTTATAAATTGTGCGCTTGCAAACCGTTCTTCTCATTCATAATGGGTGGGAGGAAATCTTTGATCTGTGTGGGAATGTGAAAATGACCGTATTTTATCACAATACGATTTACTTTATCCCCGCATATAGCTCTGGCGGTGAATTTTCTACAGTCCCCCTTCCCTTCACTCCCCCCCTATTTATACTCTGTCGGAGGCGAAAAAGTATAAAGGGTGAGCACAAACTTACCGGTTAACAAATGCATACTACCATTTTCATTTGAGTGAGAAGCAACGAAAGTTTGGCGATTAAGTTTTGAGGTTAAAACCGTGTTTATGTTTTTGTTGTTTTTGTTAGAGGCGAAGTGTCGTTTGACTTCTTTTGGCGACCTTTTAACAGAGAGATAACGTTGACGGTTGACTGTTAAAAAAAAACCCTTTTGACGGTTGACGGTTAAATTTTAAGTCATTTAACGGCTGACGGTTAATGTTTTGGAGTGTAGTTTATAAAATACACGAACTTTTTACCCAAGCATAAATACGGGATTTGTAAAAGGAGAAGCCCCACGCCACCTAAGAACGAATTTTCCTCGCGCTATGTTTAGTTAAAAGTGTACACAGTTTCGAAATACCCTTCAAGAGTAAAGGAAACCTAGGTGAGCGTTTTGAGAAACGTATTTCTGGAGTTATTTCTGCAGGAGAGAACCATGCTTTAAAACAAAGAAAATAGCGGGCGCACAGAAGAAGTTATTGCCTTTAGTAGCACAATCTTATCCGGCTTTGCCAATTTAAACCTCAAGGACATACACATGGGGAAATGACACCTCAAAACTGACCCTTATTATCACATCGCAAAGGAAATTCGTCAAGAGATATCCTAATAAGAGCTAAACTCTGAGGGTAGAAGATTTCAAAGAGCTAGCGAATGGTAGGAGACGCACATGCCTATCAACACCTTTCAACGGTCGACTGCCTTTTGCTTTCGGCTTTCCGGCGTGTCGCCTCACGCAAGGTAGAGGTTTTCGTGGATCAAGTGACTCTTTTTATTGTTCTAATTAAACTGTCCTTCATTCAATGATCAAGATAGAAGATTTACCACACAACGCTCGCGATTAGTTAATTTTCCTTCACTTAGGAAAGTAGATTTACAAATTTCCTTGTAGTAGTAACGTTATGTAACGCAACAAACTAAACGCAACAGTGGGCCTCCTCGCTACGTAAAAGGGTCTCAGACACTATCACTTAAAATGCATAAGACATTTGTACCGTTGGGGCGCATTTGACCGCGTTTGGTCAGAGCTGTTGATGAAGGATCAAAGTGGCCATGTAAATCTTTGAAAGGCTTCAAACTACGACGTACAACGAATTTGACCTTCTCGAAAACCGGCCTGAAATTACATGCTAAAAAGCAGTGCTTGCGTCTGTCCTTCAGAACGATCGAATACGCGACAAATTCGTACGAAAAATGCTTTTACATACTCAGAATATATCATATTATATCTACCTATAGTGAAAGAAAAAAGAAACGGCCTAACCGTTAGGAATGTTCAGTCAAAATCTGTCGATTTCTGCCGCTTTTACTGCCATATTGAAAATAACGCTACCACAATGCAATGCAATTGGAGTGCGCACACCGCCTGCTCAGTTCCCAAACTTCGTCGGTTTCTCACTCAGCTTATAATCGTAGTAAATGTTTAACCGAGTTTAAAAGTTCTAAATACCAAAAAAAAAAAAGATAAACAAAGTGTTACAACTGACTGACTTGACTAATTGGAGACACTGCTTTTGTAAAGGGTCTGATTAAATACGGCCGCCCCAATGGAATATACTGCAGAGCAATTGAATTACTACAGGATTTGTTACATTGTCACCGATGTACTAGCTGAAGGCCTTCGAACAATCTTCAAACAAGAATGGGACAATCGCTACAAGGCAACCCTAGGAGAATGGAAAGATGAATCGAAAAATGGAAAGGACTTTACGAGCCAAGTCAGAAAGAGAAACGCCCATCTATTGGCAACCCTGGTCAATGGTGACAGAGTAGAATGGGATTGTACCATGCTGTTTTATGCCATTCTTTATTCCGATTGCATCTGCAGTCTCCATCCAGCTGTTCGGTCAAATGTAGATGATCTCAGAAAATTTCGTAATGAAGACTTTGCGCATATACCAACAGGCCACGTTTCTAGTGGAGATTTTCAAAATGCGGTTTTAAAGGTAAAGACTGCATTTCATGCACTCCGTCTTCCGACTCAACAAATCCATCAAATCCAAACTCAGACAAATTTCCCAACGGAAGAGTTAAGAAATGTTCTGAAGAAAGTTGACAACCTTCAACAACAGGTTATAGAGAAGGAAGTAAAACTTGAAGAAAAAGAGAATCAACGACAGACCCTTGAAGAACAGTTGCAAACCGAAGTCTTCCCATTTTGTATTCTCCCTCCTGAACCTACACATGACGTCTTCCCTCGCAGATCAGAGGTTGATAGAATCATACAACACCTCATAGTACTCAAAGATGCCAACCACGACAACTTAAGCACCTTGTACTTATCCGGAAATCCCGGAAGTGGAAAGTCTCAGCTGGCCCGTTTAACAGCCAAGCGATTTTTCGACCAGAGCAAAGAAACACCGTCTACGATTTCATTTGTCATGACGCTTAATGCAGAAAGTTCAGAAACACTTTTAGAATCGTATGTCTCCTTCGCTCGACACTGTAATTGTCCAGACTACTCAGTTACAGACACTCGTAATTCCAAAGATCTGAGCACAGACGAAAAAATTGCAAGTCTCAAGACGCTAATACGCGCAAAAATTGGGCATTACACGTCATGGTTGCTGGTAGTTGACAATGTCACTATTTCGTCTCATGTATATACGTACTTGCCAGGTCCGGGAAACCAACAATGGGCGAAGGGCCAGTTGCTGATAACAACACAAGACACCAACTCTATTCCTTTAAAAAGCTCTTTCATTCAGCACATCTCAGTAAGCAAAGGAATGCTGCCTGATGATGCCAGCTCCTTGTTAAGGCTCCTTTCTGGCGTCACTGATAACGAGGAAGAAAAACAACTTGCACGAAATCTGGATTACCAGCCACTGGCTTTGGCTAGAGCCGCCATCTATGTAAAACAAATCCAGGATAGCAAAATAACTTTAAACTTCGGCTGGACCGACTTTCTTAAGAAATTTGAAAAAGGGCAGCGAAGTACAATTGAGAACATTCTTGCCGAGACAAACCCAAGTTACCCGAAAACAATGACCACAGTGATAACACTCGCCTTGGAAAAGATAATGAGATCCGACAGAGTTGTAGAGCACTTGTTCACTTTTCTTTCTCTTTGTGCGCCACAACCAATACTAAAAGATATTGTCGTCCGCTACATTATCGAAAAGGAAAAGGAATATGGAGATGAAGATGCGATTGGGGTTAAGATAAGTCGATGCCCATTGTTGTTGTTCGACGAAGAGGAGAGCGGTGTTTACATTCGAGTGCATGGGGTCGTCCATTACGTTGGTAATTCAGTAGCAAAGAGATCTGCAAAGGATGAGCAAATTAAATGCATACTAAGAGCTGCTTCATCCTTCTCCAAATTCGAAGATCGAGATTCTCTTGTCATTGGCACAAAAATTGTTCCTCATTTGGCAAAAATGATTACAGATGCCGAACATTTGTTTTCTGTAAAAGGATTATCTCAAGTTGCTCAAATTGCTATACTGACTATGCAGGACTATTCTAAAGTCTTAACAACCCTCGGAGATATGTGCCACGAGCACTCTCGATATCCAGCCGCAAGAGGATACCTTTCAGTAGCCCTGGAAATCGTGAAGTTAAGAGATCCGAGTGATAAATTCCGAAAATCAGATATTTATAATCACCTGGGTCTTGTCCACGAGGAACTGGGAGATATAAAGCAGGCAAAAGACTGTCACGAGCAAGCACTGAATGTTCGGCTGAAGAAGCTCGGACCTGAGCATGTTGATGTCGCAACGTCTTACAATAACCTGGGCCTTGTCCACGAGCAGCTGGGTGACCTAAAGCGGGCAAGAGACTTTCACGAGCGAGCTCTGGAAGTTCAGCTGAGAAAGCTCAGACCGGAGCATGTTGATGTTGCAAAGTCTTACAATAACATGGGCCTTGCCCACGAGCAGCTGGGTGACCTAACGCAGGCAAAAGACTTTCATAGGCGAGCGCTGGATATTCGGCTGAGAAGGTTCGGACCTGAGCATGTTGATGTAGCAAAGTCTTACAATAACCTGGGACTTGTCCACGAGCAGCTGGGTGACCTCAAGCGGGCAAAAGACTGTCACGAGCGAGCGCTGGATGTAAAACTGAAAAAGTTTGGACACGAGCATGTTCATGTCGCAAAGTCTTACAATAACTTGGCTCTTGTCCACCGGCAGCTGGGTGACCTAAGGCAGGCAAGAGACTGTCACGAGCAGGCTCTGGATATAGGGCTGAAAAGGCTCGAATCTGACCATGTTGATGTCGCAAAGTCTTACAATAACCTGGGACTTGTCCACGAGCAGCTGGGTGACCTAAAACAGGCAAAGGACTTTCACGAACGAGCTCTGAATGTTCGACTGAAATGGCTCGGACCTGAGCATGTTGATGTCGCAAAGTCTTACGATAACCTAGCCCTTCTCCACGAGCAACTGGGTGAACTCAAGCGGGCAAAAGACCGTCACGAGCGAGCGCTGAATACAACGCTGAAAAAGCTTGGACCTGGGCATGTTCATGTCGCAATGTCTTACAATAACCTGGGCCTTGTCCACCGGCAGATGGGTGACCTAAAGCAGGCAAAATACTTTCACGAACTAGCCCTAAATGTTTGGCTGAATGAGCTTGGACCCAAGCATGTTGATGTCGCAACGTCTTACAATGACCTAGGCCTTCTCCAGCTGCAGATGGGTGACCTAAAGCAGGCAAGGACATGAGCATGTTGATATCGTAATGTCTTACATTAACCTGGGCCTTGTCCACGACCAGCTGGGTGACCTCAAGCGGGCAAAAGAATGTCACGAGCGAGCGCTGGATGTAACGCTGAAAAAGCTTGGACCTGGGCATGTTCATGTCGCAATGTCTTACAATATTGGCTGACAGAGCTCGGCCCTGAGCATGTTAATGTCGCAACGTCTTACAATGACCGGGGCCTTGTCCACCTGCAGATGGGTGACCTAAAGCAGGCAAAAGACTGTCACAAGCGAGCACTGTCTGTTCGGCTAGAAAAGCTCGGACCTGACCATGTTGATGTCGCAACGTCTTATAATAACCTGGGCCTTGTCCACAAGCAGCTGGGTGACCTAAAGCAGGCAAAAGACTTTCACGAACGAGCTCTGGAAGTTCGGCTGAAAAAGCTCAGACCTGAGCATGTTGATGTCGCAACGTCTTACAATGACCGGGGCCTTGTCCACCTGCAGATGGGTGACCTAAAGCAGGCAAAAGACTGTCACAAGCGAGCACTGTCTGTTCGGCTAGAAAAGCTTGGAGCTGACCATGTTGATGTCGCAACGTCTTACCATAACCTGGGCCTTGTCCACGACCAGCTGGGTGACCTAAAGCAGGCAAAATACTGTCACAAACGAGGGCTGGAAGTGGGGCTGAAAAAGCTCGGACCTGAGCATGTTTCTGTCGCAAAGTCTTACAATAACCTGGGCCTTGTCTTCTGGCAGCTGGGTGACCTAAAGCAGGCAAAAGATTGTCACGAGCGAGCTCTGGATGTTTGGCTGAAAAAGTTTGGACCTGAGCATGTTGATGTCGCAACCTCTTACAATAATCTGGGCGTTGTCCACTGGCAAATGGGTGACCTTAAGCAGGCAAAAGACTGTCACGAGCGAGCGCCTGATGTTTGGCTGAAAGAGCTCAGACCTGTGCATGTTGATGTTGCAATGTCTTATAATAACCTGGGCCTTGTCCACGAACACCTTGGTGACCTAAAGAAGGCAAAAGACTGTCACGAGCGAGCGCTGGATTTGGGGCTGAAAAAGCTCGGACCTGAGCATGTTGATGTTGCAACGTCTTACAATAAGCTGGGCCTTGTCCACGAGCAGCTGGGTGACCTGAAGCAGGCAAAAGTCTGTCACGAGCGAGCACTGGGTGTGTGGTTGAAAAAGCTGGGACATGAGCATATTGATGTCGCAACGTCTTACAATAACTTGGGCCTTATCCAGCGACAGATGGTGACCTAAAGGAAGCAAAAGACTGTCACGAGCGAGCGCTGGATGTTGGGCTGAAAAAGCTCGGACCCGAGCATGTTGATGTCGGAACGTTTTACAATAACCTGGGCCTTGTCCACAGGCAGATGGGTGATCTAAATCAGGCCTTTGTTTTATAAACCGTAAAACTTGGTGACAAGTCGAAAGGGATCGCTCTTGGTTATGATACCAAAGAGTAGAGGGACACCATGGTGATCTTCCAGGTGTTTGATCATCGTCGCCGCTCGTGGCGTACTTCGCTACTTAGGTGAGCGAGATCGACGTTCTTCCTCTCTTTAAATTCTGACAGCTGTATGAAAGACCTCCTTACAATGAAAAACGGTCGATTGTGCTTTTTCAGTGGCGGCTTTAACGCTCGTCCATATTCAGCGCTTATCCTAAACATGGCATCTCTAGCTATCTACAAGACACGCTGCGATGTATTATTCGTCCATGTTCAACACAACAACTGCGCTACTGAGATAGAGAATCGAAAGATCACATTGTTGCGCTCGAGGTAGAGTGCGCTAAGTTTGCCAAGTTCTACAATGGACAACAGATCGTACGGCGTCCCGCAAGAGTAAGGACAGGGTCTATCAGTTACAAGCAATGGATAAGTGGCATTGTAGAAAGTTTAAATTCGTTCCTGCATCCAAAGGCCGATGGTATGTAATTTTGCTCTTTTCCGTTCTTCACACACTCGAATAGCTGTTAAAATTAAATTTAATTGTCAAAATACATCGTCGCCCAACATGGTTTTATATTAGTTAAACCAGCGTCTTCTGAGGCGCTTCCACCAAAATAATTTAGAAGGGAGATGACAAAAATTCCTATTTTTTTTGCACTCACCCTGACAAAAATGCTTACCGTCGGAAATTCAAAGATTGTTTCTCCCCTCCCCTATTGCAAAGCTGTTTGCGGTAACACAAGAAATGCATGCTTGAGCTGTTAAGCCCCAACAACATTGTAACAGGGGTGGGGAGGGGGGAAAGTTTGTTCCTTTTGGAAACGAATGTTGCATGACGGGAATTTAAAAATTGCATTGAAATGTCTCAACAGTTTTGTCCGGGGTTGTACCATTTAATGCAGGAAAAAGTATCACTATCAGAAATCACATGAAGTTCATGTCTTTCAAGAGCTCAAGTAAGTTATGTAGTTTCATTCTCAAAAACTCGATAAATGATACCAACACTTTTCTGGAGCCTCGGCTAAATGTTTAAAGATATAATGCGTCGATGGGCTAGTCTCGCCCATGATTCATTTCTTCTAATTTATCGGCGAAACAAACAGTGTGTGGAAACTTGTCACGGTGTAAATGTGAACACTGAATGAAACTGAAAACTGTAATATTCCATAAATCAAATTCACTACGCTTTTCATGCGTAAGTTTTTGTCCGGAAGGAAATTCAATACTAAGGCAATTTGAAATTCGTTGTAATCCAGCGACACCCAGTCACTACAAAGATTCCATAAGTGAATCCTTTTATGTATCAGCTTTGTAGGGAGAAATATCGATCTGCAGTACATGAAAACGTTATTCCCAAGCGAATGATAAGAGCAAACCTTTAAAACTTCGGTTTCTAAGGGACCACTCATTAGCTATCTGACATAAGTAGATACTAAAACAGTGGATAGCGTTAAAGGCGCGCTCTGATTGGCTAGTCAAACTCCGAATATCCTTTGCTATTTACCTCCGAGCAAAAATTATTGGAAAAATGTTTCGTGCTCTTTTTCGAATTCACCAGAAAACAATAATATAATGTCTTAGTTTCTTTATTGGAGTATATTTGGGCAATGGCAGGCGATGCAGATGTTGCATCTCATTTATCGGAAATTTTCGATGTATGTTTATTCAGCAAGTCTGGCTACGTTTACAAATCTTAAAATATCATGTATTACATAACAGTTATCTCTGAAAAAGTTGTGGCTACCGCTAGTTTATTCTGGATTCCAAAAGCTTTTGCGTGAGTCTATTTCTCATCGGAAATCTTGAAGTCCAAGCTGGAAAAAATACTTTGTCACTAACAGCATCACTAGTGCCTATCATTTCTTTACTGACTGAACACTCTCTCAGGAAGCCTACTTAAGAACTTTTGAAAGTCAAATTAGATTAGTTCTATAGTAGCCGGAAGACTTCACTTAAATAGAAGTGGAATGTTCAGCTTCCATTTTCAAAGCTTTATTTTATTGCAGGTCTCGCATTTCCATGACTTGTTAGATTCTACAGCCCTGGGTGGTATGTTAACACACAAGGTGTCACCAGTCATTGCAGTGGTGACATTGCCCATAGGCATCACCAGTAGGAGGAGTAGGGGAGGGGGTATGATTGATCTGGCGCGCGGCAGAAAATTCAACGGTAAACAATAAAGACAATAGTGTTTATGTCTCAAAACTATTTCTCTGATAGTTGCCCCTTGGAAATTTGATGTTCTTAAATCTGGCATATTTGTGTTTTAAGAACATCAAATTTCTGCGGGGCAACTATCAGCCAATAGTTCCTCAACAAAAACACTCTATTGTTTAAATATCCTCCAACCAGACCATAGAGGAGGTATAGAACAGAACTTTGACATACCAAACCCTCTATAGAATAAAGCGATTTCCAAAGTAGCACTTTGAGTAGACTTGCTCACAAGTCGCGCTTTTGAGCGCGTAGCGCGAGCGCGAAGCGCGAGCCAAGCCGAGCGAGCGATAGCGAGTGAAAGCGCGACGGTCGTGCGGGTCTTACCACACCAGAACAGAAAACCAAGCAAACGACTTTGAGAAAGTCTACACTTTGAGGAGTGTATAATAAAACAAGAAATAATCTCAATGATTATTTCTTGTTTTATTTCTGTTTAAATGGAGATGCGTAGTGTTTATCACCCCCTCCTCCCCCTCCCCCCTCCAAAAAAACTGAAAAATTTGTGGGAAATTTTATCATGATTAATGAGCACTGAGTAACCCAAACCTGCAGTTTAATTTCTTTTCTCTTTTGTTTCCAAGCTTTCTCCTTGTCTTCTCTATTTCGACAGTCAAAATTTTTTTGCCCCAAAAGAAAATATGGTATGCCATCAAATTTCAATTTTTGGTCTTCCCACATGACTTTGTGTGTTGTAGCTGATGGGTCTAAAACAGAACTATAATTTAGTGTCTGCCAACAAGTGACTTTTTCACTGGGTATTCTTATCACTCATAATGTGAATTATTCTAACCCAGTCTTGGAAAGATCATATTAGAGAGTTTCTTGAAATATATACTATACAAGGTCTGTTAAGCCCACAGGGGCTAATGGAATTTCAGGCCTCATTCATGGGGGGTTTATTTGAAGGGGAGTAATACAAAGGGGAGGAGCATGGAGGAGAGGGGGGTGGGCACTTTCATTGTAATCTAAAAACTAGCAATTCAGTTATCTTAGAATATATCTTTTTTCACTAAAAGAAAATTTAAATATAACGGATTGATTGGTGATGTATTGTGCTTTTCCTTCTCTCAGTGCCTTTCTAAAACTAGACCAACTGAGGATTTAGTTGGTGCCCCTTTATAGTAAACAGATGAGAGAATAACACAGAATTTGGCTTATTTGCACCGTCAGACTTACCGATACTCCCAAAGTTGTCATCCACCACCCAAAGAGTGAACCATGAGTTTGTACACAACTCCCATTCTTTGACAATCTCGTCGATCTTGTAAGATTGGTAAATGTAGCCGGCCTTGCTGGATAAACGTACATCGAAAATGTCCGATAAATGAGGTGCAACATCTGCATCGCCTGCCATTGCCCAAATATACTCCACTAAAGAAACTAAGACATCAGATTATTGTTTTCTGGTGAATCATTAAAAAGAGCGCGAAACATTTTTTTCTATACCGGAACCGGAAACCGAGTTTGGAAGGGCACAAGGGCCGTTTGAGCTATAGAAACAAAGAAAATCCGTCGAGCAGCTACTCGTTTCCACAGCTGAAACCGCCCTTGAAGCGACAGAACTATGCTCGATGTAACGTTTACTAAGCCAGATGTTTTCTCTTGACTCAAAACACACATGAAGTAGAGTTAAAATTTGTGCACAGCAAGAACAGGGAACGTTCGGAGTCGTAAATCGTCGGTTGTTCGGCGCTAATTATACTCCAGTGAATTAATTTCATTCCCAGGCATTTCACGTCCAAGCGCACTTTGAGATATGGAAGCAAGTCTTTACCGAGGTCTTTCCTTCTCGAGTTGTGGTGGAATTTCCCAGAACTCTTTTCGATCCTAAACGAGGCAAAGGTTATGTTTGCGACACTAGCTTTCGTCAAAAGGAAGAACAAGGGCTAGCGGATAAAGTGAGAAGGCATTTTCCAGCCAAACAGCAAGATCTGGCCCTGAGGTGTGTTTTGAATGCAAAGTTTTTATTTCTTGAGCAAGTTTTGATTTTAAAAGATCGAGACTTTTTCAGTGTTGCTCTTGAAGCAGAATGCTGGAGTTTTAGGATTTGTTGTTATATGAACGGTTCACTGCAATGGAAATCGGGAATCATTGTGGGCATTTTAGTCTGCAATAAGTGTCACATCAAACAGCCTTGCAATGTACACACTAACATAATGTTGTCTCTTAATTTCAACAAGAAACAAACAACAACAGTACAGGGGAGGATTTCCTCCCCTGTATGCGTGGTCTGCCGTCTAAGAGGTAAGATCTGATTTACTATAACTATCGCACTTTGCTATATTCTCGCACTTTGAATCCATGTTCAATTTCCTCCTCTTTTTCTTTTTACAGCGGCCTTGTTTTGTCAACGGAACTGTTTTAGCTTTTTAATATAGCATCAAAAACTTACATTTAGAATTCAAAGGACAGAAATACAGTAAATAGGGCTGTCTGCAATTTTCATATCAGTTATGGACTATGCCAGTTTTCTTAACTCTTAGGAAGTTGTCAAACCGCGCTGTCTTGGATCCCAGGGACCAGTTATTAGTTATAGCCTGAAGGGGGAGGGGGTGGAAAAGTTTGAGGGATATTTGTATTTACGAATACTTATGCAGGTAGCCCAGTTTAGCAAATTGCTAGTTTAAATGAGGCCCTTTGAAACAACAACACCCACCCATCCCACCCCAGGGGAGAACATCAATCACACAGTAATCTCGTGCGTTGGAAATTAACGTCTCCTACCCCTAACCCTGGAGGAGACGGGGCCTTTGGCATATTTGTCCTTATCTGAGAAGACTAGAACATCTATCCATTTCTTGATATTATAGAAAGGTAGCAAATTCTCCTCAGTTATTTTAAGACCATGAGGATTAGTCCGGCCGGGGCTCGAATCCCCGACCTCCTGCACAACACAATCCGGAGCTCAAACCAATTGAGCTGACCGGGGGAGGCGGATCAAATGGTTTTTACGCCAGAGGAGGAATCAGTCGCCGCCGACAGAGTGTAAAGGGGGAGAACTTTAGAAAAATTACTGCCAGCCAATAATTTGCAAATGATGGGAGGAAGTCTTAAAAATATTGCACAGCGTTACAGGGGATCTGGTAATTTTCATCATGACAATCAAAATCCTCCTACCCTTTTCCCTCCCCTCCCCCCTCAGGTGATAAATAATAACCAGTCCCTGATTTCATTCCTCTGAAATAGAACCTGCTTTGAGGTTTTTGTGAAACCCTACCTTTTAGTTGTTTATCTTAGAGGAACATAAATTTTGTCATAAAAACGGGGGAAATTTTTTTTAAATGAAAAGGGAGGGGGAGGTACTGGGGCTCGTTTAGAAACTGTTGTGTTCATATAATTCCTATAATATCGTAACAATTGAATTTACGAGTGCTGGCTAATTAAATTTACGTTTCCGAAAATTGTTCCTTTTCTTTCGCTGAGAAGTGGGGTTTAAATTTATTTCAGGGGAAGAATTACATCGCTCAGTTCCGAAAAAGAGAAAATAGGCAATAGTTTACCGTGCTACAAAAGGCGCGATTTTTAATGTGCGTGTGCTATTGATGTGTCGAATTATGCGCACGAAGGATATATCATGCAATACTATATGGCATGTCTTTAAAACGTTAGCATAAGAAACAGCTGGAGTGGCGACGTTCGGGTACAGTTTTGCTCGAAGAGAGACTACCGCAGAGAAACAAGGTAGATGAATGAAAGGAAAAAAATCAGCGGATATTGTAATGTTACCTTCCGTGTTTGATCAAACCTTCCCTGTCTTATGGCTATCCTGACTCATCTGTGTGAAACATTTCGGATATGACTACTTTTCGGAGAGGATATGGATTTGAGTCATACCCATAAAAACAGCATTGGAATAATTTTCAATAAGGTTTTTAGTCTGAATGGAAGATCTGGTGATAGAAACTTATGTCTCCACTTCCCTCCGATCCCCCATAATCCCTCCAATCCTCCTTTTCCTCCTTCCCCTCTTGATACCCCCTCCCCAAACGAACCTGCATTGTTCTTTCCTTCGATGTTATATTTACGCTGTTGTAGTTTAGTTCATGTGTATCACCCACCAGACGATCAAGAAAAAAGAGACTCGGACATGGTACGTTATGGACTATGAACAAGCTTATGAAATCAATTTCATAGAGAAAGATGCTTTAATGCAGGTTACTTTATGGTTTTATGGTTGGGTTTCAGGTGACGTCACAAGCTTTGCTGAAGTTAGTGTCCGCCATGTTGGTGTCCCTCGGGTGTCAAATTTATGAATAATTAGTCGATTTCTATAGTGAAGCCCTGTCTCTTATCGCCGTATTATTTCGCCAACTACATGAATATCCAGAAAGAAAAAAGCGATAAAAGTATCTGGCATTCATCTTAAGGTATCCCAGTGCTCTCTGAGTATGCCGAAAGCTTATAGAGTTGGAAGGAAAGATGTTTGCAAAAGATCTCGGTCATTGGGGTTGACCCTGCAAGCATACCAGCCGAGAAGTTCAGTCCAAAATGCTTGCCTCCTGTGGAAGCGTCGGACTTGCTGAGTTACCTCGTTCTTGAGACCAGCTTCTACACCAAGAAGCAGTTCAAGGCGTTCAAGGGTCTAGAGGCGTTTAATCAAATGGTGTCGGGATTTGTAACCTTTGTTGTGGGCAAAGTAATCGCCGGCAAGTATGCCGTGAGAGCACGAGTTTGGCATTCACAGCATATGAATGATCCTTTAGTGAACATTTGGGTCATTTCCGAAAACGATGGGACTATTTTGGCAGCCCATTGCTTGGGATGCAAAGCTGGACTGGCTGAGTCATGCTCACATATCGCGAGTGTTTTATTTATGTTAGAGGCAACTACTAGAATTCATGGCAAGGTCGCTGGGTGTCACGAAAACTCAGACACCGAAAACTCAGGTCCCTCGAAGTGTTCTCCAAGCTTCCGAAGTGCTCCATAATTCGATAGTGCATAGCATAAAGCATGAACCAATTTTTTTATAATATAACCGGTGGAATAATGCAACAAATCCGACGCGAAAGACGAACAACAATATCAAGAGTGATTCTTCAGTGAGGCGAATCGTGACGGAGCTGATGCCGTCTTCTTTCGCGTTGTTTTTCTCTTTCTGCCTCATTTAAGAACTCTAGCCCAAGGGTCGCAAAAATGTCTTCGTTTTGGGACTGGTGGGCCGAGTCTCTGTTTGTATCCATTATTATCGCGAAATATTTAAGAATTTTAACAGAGCGACAACAAGGATCTGTGCGACGAGGTACAAAAAGGTAATCAAATGTCCATTTCGGCTCGTCAAAATCACGCCACATTTTAATACTTTGGTCTTGGAGCGAGCGCATTTGATCCCGTTAACTGTGAATGAAAAGTTCAAAATTAACGGGAAAAATGGAGGAAATCTAGGCTAAATGAGGTCTTGTGTCACTCTAAAATGTTTTAATACTCAACCATCGGACGATTTTGCGAAACGTGCAACTTGCGGCCTTGCTTTTGCTGCTTCAGTTGGATTAAGACCCAAAAGGTCAAAATACACGAGGGATTACCAGGAGTGATCATGAGTCGAGTTTATCTCTTGAATTTTCGAGGAGTCTGAGTTTTCGGGGTGTGAGTTTTCGTGACACCCCAAGCTTACTTGGTAAAATGCTCATGGATTTTGCCGACATAGGTCAATGAAGTGCCGTATGCGAGGGCTAAAGATATCGATTTCTCATCGGCTAAGAAGCTCAAAGAAAAGCTCGACCAAAAAATCGAGGATCTACAACAGCCGCAAGCCTCGAACAATACAACAACTTCTAGTTCCTCCTGTTCTTCCCCTTGATTTGTGATGATCTTAGGTATAGCGCATTAGATCATATATATAATGAATTTTGCGCTCTAGAAATAATAAAATTATTAAATTACTATACGAAAAAATCCTTAGTCTTTATGCTTTCCACTTTTGCTCGAACAGCCAACAATAATGCATAAAACCATCCCTTCTTTCTCACATGAACTCTTCGTTAGATACGGTTTGTTTACGCTCGAAGGACACCAAGATGGCGGATAGTAACCGTTGCTAAGGTATTGGTCACGTGGGTGAAATCCAAGGATAGCCTGTCTAGGTTACTTGGCAGCTTAAACATCTTGCGGGAATTATCTTGTGGATTGGCCTTTTTACTTCTGGTTTTTTTTCTTTGTTTTGTTTGCTGGTTTTTATTCTCTTGATTTGTTTGTTTGTTTCTTTCTTGTTACTTTAAATAAGTGTTTTTTTTTTCAAAGAAATTAATAAATCGATTTTCAGCTTAATCAGTCGAACATAAACGAGAAACAAAACGCCATGTGAGTAAAATTTCAAACTTACCAAATTATGCTGAGGGGAACAACTCAATCAAGGTCAATCATTGAGGGATATTTAGAATGTGTCAAAGCTCGAGTAATGAGATATGACACTTGATCGACATGCAAAGTTGCTCGTTTGCTTGAGGAACCGGTCACTATTTATCCTTTGGCTAGGTGGGTCGGGGAATTTTGGCTGTGTCACCATGCAATTTATCTGATTCCCTCTCTCCCCCTGGGGCTCCGTTGTATTCAGATGATCCCCCATAATTGGCAGTCAATTCTCTATAGTCCCCCTTTAATCTCTGTTAGTGACAACTGTTTGCCATGGCAACCAGAAGAGTAGTCCTTACACTCCCTCTTTTTGATCTAATTCCCCTCCCCCCCTGGGGCTCTGTTGTATTCAGATGATCCCCCATAATTGGCAATCAATTCTCTATAGTCCCCCTTTAATCTCTGTTAGTGACAACTGTTTGCCATGGCAACCAGAAGAGTAGTCCTTACACTCCCTCTTTTTGATCTAATTCCCCTCCCCCCCTGGGGATCTGTTGTATTCAGATGATCCCCCATAATTGGCAATCAATTCTCTATAGTCTCCCTTTAATCTCTGTTAGTGACAACTGTTTGCTATTGCAACCAGAAGAGTAGTCCTTACACTCCCTCTTTTCGATCTAATTCCCCTCCCCCCCTGGGGATCTGTTGTATTCAGATGATCCCCCACAATTGGCAATCAATTCTCTATAGTCTCCCTTTAATCTCTGTTAGTGACAACTGTTTGCCATGGCAACCAGAAGAGTAGTCCTTACACTCCCTCTTTTCGATCTAATTCCCCTCCCCCCCTGGGGATCCGTTGTATTCAGATGATCCCCCATAATTGGCAATCAATTCTCTATAGTCCCCCTTTAATCTCTGTTAGTGACAACTGTTTGCCATGGCAACCAGAAGAGTAGTCCTTACACTCCCTCTTTTCGATCTAATTCCCCTCCCCCCCTGGGGATCCGTTGTATTCAGATGATCCCCCATAATTGGCAGTCAATTCTCTATAGTCCCCCTTTAATCTCTGTTAGTGACAACTGTTTGCTATTGCAACCAGAAGAGTAGTCCTTGTTTTGTTAAACTTAGTCCGTGACGTTTTTCCTTTGTTCTTGTTTTTTTTGTTGCATTACGTTTCGGTACATATACACGAGGTAGAGTTTGGTCACATGTTTTTTGGACTGTAGCTTCTCACGCGTGTTCTTAAAGGATCCCTTCCAACCATAATACATTGCGCGCGCGATATGTGAAATCCGCCATTTTCTCTGCCATCCGGTATTGGACAAGTCATGAAGTGGAAAGAAATCCTCGTTCATCCGAGTACATTTGCCTCACTGAGGTCTTGAATTTCCTCAATCGCGTTCCAAATTTATTGTTCTTTCTATTTGACTAGTTATTTCTTAATTATTTTTTCTGTTTGGGCGCGCAGGGTATTGTGGTTGGAAGGGATCCTTTAACGACGAGCTCTTGCGGGCCGTAAACTCTTCTTTTAATCGTTTGGTTCGCACAAAATGTAAGTAGGATTTCGATTGACACTTGTTTTAGGTATTCATTTTGTTTATTCGTCTTCTTGTTTGTTTTCTTTCTCAGTTTTCACCGTCTTGTAACCGATTTTTCGTGACATGTTCATACTATCAATTGTGATGGTCGAAAATTAAAGGAATATTACGGATAACGCGTCGAAGTTTTGTGCTATACCCAACAGTCCTTACACTCCCTCTTTTCGATCTATTCAGTCCAGTAACTAAAAACAGCTGTTTTAAAATAACTTTTTTTATATGTAAGTTAGCCTATCGATTGAGCTAAGTAAATTTTGTAGACTCTGTTATGCGTTTGGTAACTAGTACTAGTTTAACATTTTCAGTGAGAGAAACATTTGATAAATAACTCTGGTATTTTGAGGAAATATGGAACAGAAATGAAGGAATTAGTTGAGTTTAAACTGTGTGCTGTTTATAACAGTTTTTCTTGATTATGCTCATCGTGGTACAGAGATAACTATTATTTAAAGAACAAAAACCTTGAAGTAATGATAAAACTGCAGCTATTATTTTACTCAGTAAGAATTTTAGAAAAGATCTAATAAATTTTACATCCCCATTCCACAATGGGGAAGTTGTTTTAGGGCGTGTGGTTCAGACTAAAAATTAACACTAAATACATTATAAAATGCAAAAAATATTCTTTCAGTGAAAACGTGTCTGGCAAGATAAATTTAGCAGACTTTCATATTTACTTAAACAACCTTCAAACACCATACTAGTATATCACACAAAACACTTTTTTTAAAACATGAATTTTTTAGGCATGTATTCTATGGTTACTTTTGATGTTCTTTTTCTTTTTCATTGACAGGGTCTGTCAAAAAAGAAAACAAGTTTCCTTCTCTTTGTTAAGAGTCTAATGCCCATAAGATTTTTTTTTTTCAAAACCATGTGAAATCTGAGAAGCTTCGATCAAAAATGAAGTCATTAGTCACAAGTAAGGATAGAGAGTAACCTCTCTTTAGATTGCCATAGCAACCATGTCGGAAATGTTTGGTATCTATCAACGGAAACACCCTACATAATGTTTCGCCGTGCTACTTAGAAACATAAAAGTAGATTTTATTTTAGTCATATCGAGAGAGAATGCAGGGTCATGTCATCACAATCTTTTCGATAGTTCAGGCAAATAATCAAATACAGCTCTGAGGAGAACATGGATCACTTTAACCCCGACTGCGGAAATTCAATAAGACCAACTTACATTAAAGCTGAAATTAGTGCTGTCAAAGTATTAACAAATAAAAGAGTGATGTAAACATGGATTATGATCAGGAACCGGTTAGAGGATTTTAGTTGTGTCACGAAAAAATTGATCTGATCCTCCAATCAGGCTTTGCAATATTGTTATGACCCCTCCCCCCCCCACCTCATTGGAAGTTAATTGGCAGTTAATTTTCGATAGTTCCCCCTTTGTTCTATGTTGGCGACAACAAGTTTTGGTAGTGTCACGATAAAATCTCTTGAGTAGTGTGATGTTGTATATTAGTGTTGATGTACTACCATGGAGTAAAGCGTGAATCGGATCGTGTGCTCTACACAGCTGCTTTATTAGAATAACAAGTCAAGATTACAACTGCTCAGTTGAAATGAGTTGGTTTTTAGACTCCAAGTCACGAGAATGTGCAGAAATTTGGTGCCTTTTAATATATACTTTTTTGATGGTTTGCAATTATACACAGCTTCAGTTTACACGTTTTTGCGTTCAGCGGTATTATCAAGTTTCCTCTGATCTCAGATTTTCATTTGCCAAGGCCGATAATGAATTTACCCTCGAACTCCCAGTAGTGATTAACATGTAACTTCTCCCCATAATACCCCATACATTAATTCAGAACAAGTAATGAGAATACTCAAACTTATCAGGTAGAAGTTTTTACTTTGATCTAACACCAAATTCTCGTGACTAATTTACAAGAAAATGTGCATTAGCTGGAGAGGAGAATTGACAGAAATTAAAGAACTTTGGAGCTCGAGTTAAAGAGTTAACGCAGTGAAAAGTATAAACGAGTAGAAGACATCTTATGTAGAACACGAGGTGATTACCACGATAAGGTTTTCCTCGATGACATTGCCATTGAATCATCATCTTTTTCTTTTAGGTTTGAAAGATGATGCCATAAGATCCAAGGAATTTATGGATCAAAATAAAGTTCATGATATGTCTCGCTTAGACATTTAAAGAAAGAGCGTCAAGAAGAGCGATGTCCGCGTAGTGTCGGGTTCATCATGATTGAAAATCTTGTGCTTTTAGAGGGGCAAAAAGTGTAATTTCGAAAAAAAAAATTAGGTTTTCTAGCGGTAAATTGTCTGTGGAAAAAAGGTCTACGCTTTTGAATTGTGCTTGGTGTTCATCGAAAAATATACGAAGTCTTTTGGCGTGAAAAGTCTTTCCGACACGGAAAAGGTTTTCTCCCATCAGAAGTCAAGTATAGCTTGTGTTTTAACGCTAAACTAAGTTCAAATCTGCTGAAATCTTTTCCTCTCGGCAACCCTCCATACGCGAAAAAATAGTAAAAGAGAGCCTATATTTTGACTTGTTATCAGGCCCTTTAAAAAGTACGATTTTTTCGGTTTATTCGTACAACCATTAAAAAAGAATAGGAAAAAAAAAAAGAGACAGTATAATGGAATCAAGTTCTATATTTTTTTGTGAGTTTATTTTATAAATACAGTTCTGTACTAACAGGTACAATTGAATACAACTTTTGACGCGCAAACCCCCTATAAATATCAGTAAATGCAGACCTATTTTTAAACTACGACAAACTGACTGGTCAGGAAAAACATAGGCATGCTACGCCTGCAGGAGTCAATTTTTTGGATACGTACGTTGAAATGGGACACTATATAACTGATGCTGTTGGCAAAAATAATTTGCATTGGTACAACGCTTCCTGCAGTCCCCTCCACAGCCCTAATTTGAACTTGTCACGCAACGCTCTCTCTCTCTCTCTCCAACATTGCATGACGAGACCAAACAACGACCTGCTCGTAGCTTAAAAATTGTGCTTATTGCCGTTCCTTCGTCAGAGACAAAGTTCTAGTTATTATTCTGACCATTAAGGGCCAGAATCAGAGATTCCGTTTGGTTTTTCCTGTGCAAGAAAATGGACAATAGCGCGCAATTTTTAATTAGCGTAAAGCAATGTGATGAACATAGCCTGGGAACGAGGTTGAGTTTTGGCATCGAGTGTCAGTCATATTTAAAGTAATGGCCGCGCATCAACGATAAGGTCGTTACAGTTTGTACTCATCTTTCGAGTGAACTTAAATATATTTATTTAAAGTACAAACCTAATACCGTGAATCACTTCTATTGTTAACGTACTGATGAAAACAACAACCCTTGGGAACAGTAAAAGTTTTGGCCGATTTTTTAAATTTGATTAATTTATACAATCATCTTATGTAAACATTGGCAAATGAATCCATCCGTAAATCAATATTGCGGACAAAACAGTTATACTTTTCTGACCAAAAAAAACTTGTGGAAGTCACTGGCACATACCTTTAATTTCAATCAGTCAAAAAACTTGAGGTCTATAAAATGCCCTCTGTGATATATCGTTCCGAGACAAAAAAAACTTCAAAGGTTTGTTATTAGATGTAAGCAAAAATTAAGAGAAATCCTTGTAAACTAGGTCATTGCGTTCAAATGCAAATCTTTAATGAGTGATCCCGCTTTTCCTCTGGCGATTTTAGTATTTCCAAATTGTCATGGATGGCGTCAACTTGTTCCGAAGTCTTAGACTAGGTTTACAATAGAGGAGAGTTTTCCGGATTCGTAAATGTTTCCGGATTCGTAAATGTTTCCGGATTCATCAATTTTGGAGTATTCGGATTCGTAGGCGTTTACACTGAAAGGATATTCGGATTCCTGACCGTTTACACACAATGACAACTCCGGGAACATTCGAAATGGAATGGTTACCACGCCGAGTGTTGTTTCGTCGTTCGATCGACAAAATGAAAATATGCCTGCCCAAAAAAGGCTAGAGTACATCCAGATGTCACTGAGGCAAATTTGAGTTGGACAGATGCCAAGCCATCTACGTCGTCGGCGATTAAGTGTGGCTGACGTTAAACTTCCCTGCAATAATAACTTACGTTTCCTCAGAAATACTGCGGTACACATGATAAAATTTATCGCCTGAACCTGCAACAAGATTAGGCAACCGGAGACCGCCAGCAATGTTAGCACCGGATCTTCCATTTTGGTTTCACCGCAAACTCAAAAGATTGCAGGCAGAAATAATATCCGGATTCGAGAAAATAACCGGTTACACGACAAAACTTTCCGGATTCAAAAGCTATCGGATTGAAAGTTCCCATTTTAAATTCCGGAATCAAAATCTCCGGAGACACGACTAAACCGGGGAGTTTTTATTTCGGACTCGTCCACTTTCGTGTAAACGGCAAAATCAATCCGGTACCAAAACGTTTCGGATTCATTACGAATCCGGAACAATTTCCTCTAGTGTAAACCTAGTCTTCGTCTCCATAACTCTCCATGTTGACAAACCATGAAAAGCACTCGACCGCGAATTTGCTAAAACAGCAAAGCCCTCAATTTGAACCAATTCAATTAAATCCGCTGATCCACAAATCCGGCTCAAATATAGGCTCCGTCATACTTAGTAGAGGGGACTATAGCTCCGTGTAGCCTCTTGTTCAGTAACAGATGGTTGCCTCAAAATATTCTTTCATATAATTTTGCAGTGTAAAGCTCTATTTATCTCTTACAGCATCTGGACAAAGATATTTTCCAATCTCCGTTCTTCGAACAAGTGAAAGTAGATTAAACCAAGAGAAAGTATCATTCTTCAAAGGATAATAATATGGGCTACTTAATTGGTTGTTGCCTATCTGGACTTTGCCCTGTGCGTGCGAAATACGTGATAAAATGCAGGTTGTTTACAGGAAATTGACACGCAATGGGGTAAAGTCCAGGTTAGCTAACAGCGAATTTTATTGGTAGAAAACGTCTAAGCACGTGAGAGTTGCGTGGAAAATTAACTGAACGTACCATTCTGTCCCATGTGAAATATTTTTCAGTGAGGTAGATTTATGTCATAAAATTTACGTTGTTTACTGGAAAATGGCATTTTTTCTAGGAAAGTCTAGTCCCTACTGGCGAGTAAAAAGTAAACACGGGAAAGTATCGTTTAAACAATATATAGTTCATGGAGAACTTTTTGAAGCAAAGAAACGGATATGTAACATGACAGTCGACGCAGAAAGTTAATGTAACTTGGTGGTGGTTTCAACCGCCGCTAAAAGAGCGACCATATGGCAAAAAAGAAATATCATCAATCAAACTGAATATGATTTATGCAAATGTCTTGCGCAAGTTTTACCAGAGTCAGCAAAACTAGCCCTTCAAAAACAACACGCTATAGCGCTAAACTCGTGTTTAGCTTTTAGCTGACGGTGTGTGCGTCGTAAGTGAAGGAGCGGTACACAAAACATGCACGTTTTAACTCGCTAATCGGTAGAAAAAGTTCCCTGACGACCTTTCAAATCCAGACAGATCATAGCGATAAAATCCTCATGAAGGACATGAGCCATTACATTGACTAGATGATCTTACAACTCTTGTAGATGTCATCTTACCTCGTTCCTTGAGTGAAATTCAAAATAACGATAGTAAAACTTGTTGACAGAAACAGAAAAGTGATAAACTGATAAATTTCACTTTGTTTTTCTAAATATATTGTTTTAGTTAGGATTTCTAATGCTGAACATTCCCTTGAGCAACATATCTAAAGTGATTCGCGAGAATTTTGAAATCCTTAGCGTGTTTCTTCATCCATTTCGTCGTGATGTACCTTAAAAATTTATATATACTTGCAAGCCGATCATTTCGTCGTCTCGCGATGATTAAGACTCTTGCGAATGAAAACCACAGTTTCATCTTGACAAAGTTTTCCAGAACTTCAAAACTTGAAACTTTAAGATGGTTTCTCAAGTAGTAAGTAGGCCAAACAGCTTGAAATGACGGGGCCATCCTCGGTGTAAAACCTGACGAGGTTTTCTTTGTTTCATGAGGTATTGTTTTGATGTACGCTATTGTTTATAATGTTTTGTTGTCTTTGTTTTACGTCACTCGTGAGCTTCACTGGTTTTTACACCGAGGATGAGCCAAATTACGCCTCCATAAGTGTGTGAATGAAACGGCCGATGAAAAAACCCAAATTTTTGCAAAAACAATAAAAGTGATTTATACGCTGCTGTCTTCACTGCTCTTCTTTTAGTTTTATTTAAAAAATTGTCGAGATAGTTTGTGCCAAAAATTTCTCAAATCATTTTATCTTAACTTAAAAAAGCACGAGTAAGTTACAAAGAATTTTTTGAGAAAAAGAGTTGACATATTAAATAGATGAAATTTCTCCAAGTTGCAGAGAAAAGCTTGCTCACATTCCGATCATTCTTGGTTGGTGACCTATCTTCACCTGCGAGTGTCATCGGATGCAGATCGACAGTTCTTTGCATATTTCTTACTACTCTTCTTCTGCGAATAACACAAGAGATTGTGGCTCATTACTGAAGCTAGAATTGATCAAAACACTTCTAATCATCTCCTCCATTTTTATGTCGATTCAAGACTTCCGAATAATCCATACGTCATTATGCATACAATTCTTGGATAAAATAAAAGCAGAGGCAAAACAACAGATCACCTTTGGGACTACGGCTCTGTTTTTGATAGGTATGAGGTTATATGGAAATCTTTCCCATACCAATTTAGTACTTCTTGCAGTTTTAATTTGTGTTTCGTCGATGGCTTGGCATTTATTTGAACATGGCTTTTTGAAATGAAATGTAACAAGTTCTCCTTCACACAATAGCTGATGAAGTCTTACTCCTCAATATTGACTTCTTCAAACTTAAAAATTATGACAGACAAGAAAAATACTTCTTGGAACTTAAAATACTTCTTGTGAATACAATTTGGTGCTTAACTGTTGTTGTATGAAATTACATGAAAAACCGCCAGTGACTGATAAAGCCAGCACTTTCCTAACATAAGCTTACGCGTACGTAATTTTGGCGCTCTTGATCAACAGGGATTTGGTGTGTTGGTCAATACATTTGCCTTGAGATATTCAGCCACATTTACATATTTACAAAGACCTATTTTGACTAATTGGATGCTATTTCTTACCTCGGTGCAATTCTTTGCTTGCATTGTTTTCCTTCACCATTCATTCCTGTGCTTCACTTGGATACTTGATAAAAAAAGTTTACCAATAATAATAATAATAATAATAATAATAATAATAACTTTATTTATCCTGGTAGAAAAAACCGTTATTCTATAGTAGAGAACAAAGGCAGATACCTATGAGACACTGCTCAAAAGATCACGATTACCTACACTGCATAATCGTAGACTTCAAGACATTGCTATCCTTGTGTCTAAAGTTAAGCATAAGCTTGCACCCACCAATGTTGCCGAGATATTTAGCTTAAATAGTTCAAGCTAAAATCTGAGAAAGATAGACTTTAATCTACTTCGATTCAATACTACTAACTATGGGAAACACTCAATACGTTATTTCGGACCTGCTTTATGGAACAGACAACCTGGTCAAACAATCACCTAGCCTCCAGTCGTTTAAAACCACCATACGTAAATTAGATATTGCGAGTATTTTAGATAATAATAGCGACTGCTGCGATCTCTGCAGTTCGTGATATTTACGTTAGTTTTTTAGATTTTAGAATTTGTTGTTAGTTGATCAATAATCATTGATTAGATTAGTGTCTCCAATTAGCTTGTGCTTTAACAGCTAAGTACATTTGACACTTAAATAAAGTTTTTATCACCATGGCGGAGTAGATATACAACGAGGAGCTCCACCCTCTCCATCCTGAACACCCGAAATTAACTACTGCAATACCCTTTGAGAGAGTTTGGAGAATCACAGTACCCGATAATTCAAAATATCAGGTTTTTGCATGGTCTGCTCTTTTTATAGAATGCATTTATCGAAAAAGTTCGTTTGACGTTTTGAATTTTGAATTTTGAATATTTGGGTTTACCTCGGTGTAAAAACCTGACGAGGTTTTCTTTGTTTCATAAGGTATTGTTTTGCTGTACGCTATTGTTTATAATGTTTTGTTGTCTTTGTTTTACGTCACTCGTGAGCTTCACAGGTTTTTACTCCGAGGATGAGCCGAATATTTATCGCCGACGAGAATTTATTATGGCTGCGAAGGGAACCCGGCGCAAGGTGAATAGCAAGATTAAATGGACAGATTAAATGAAAGATTATTTATTGGAATGTAAACAGAAAGCTCTGAATTTGACCGAGTCAAGCAACCCACCGCGACTCGACTCAGGAAGGAAAAAAGGCTACATGGCTGTGATGAAAGATCTGTGGGAAACAATGGGATATACGAGCTCGGTTTGTCTAGTCAGAATCTTCGTGACCACGCTGACAGACTCGAGAAGATGCAAGATAGGAAAGGGGAGGTCGTTGGTATGGATACTGGTCTTGAAAGCACAAGGAATAGAATGGATAGATCGGAAAGTTGGCTCATCCTCGGTGTAAAAACCTGTGAAGCTCGCGAGTGACGTAAAACAAAGACAACAAAACATTATAAACAATAGTGTACAGCAAAACAATACCTCGTGAAACAAAGAAAACCTCGTCAGGTTTTTACACTGAGGATGACCCGAAAGTTTATTGAATAAAAACAGCCATATACAATGAATATATGAAGTTCATATATTTTGAACTGCTGTATTAGATACCTATGATGCACGATCCTCATATCTAATATCGCAGTTCAAAATATATGAACTTCATATGTTCATTGTATTTGATTTATCATCACGGGTTTATTACGAATCAACTTAACGGCCTGCTTCCAGTTGGCTTGTCAGCTCAATTGGTAGAGCGCTGCACTAGTAGCCCAGAGGTCAGTGGCTCGAATCCCGTTCAGGCCTGATTTTTTTCAGGTCTGATTTTCGCTATTGCATAAATAGCGCTTTCTACTGCGAGGATCGTGCATCATACGTAAAAACAGCCATGATTTAGAAGCAGAAGCAGATTTACATATGAAAAACGTGACAGCTAAGTCAAGCTCCGTTCCCAAGAGACCAATTGCCAACCCTTGTCAAAGAAGCGATAACAACAACAGAGAGCGCACATTTGGACTGCGGTCTAAAAACATCTAAAATCAGTCCTGATCTACCGCAATTTGATGTGTGCCCCTCGGAAATCAAGGCCAAGAAGTGAGGAAATATCAGCCACCAAATATTTTGCGAGGAAATAAATAATATCTATGATGAGGTTGTTCATTTCCGAAGAAATATTTTCAATCTACCGTCGGGCAGAGCGGGTAAACATTTCATCGAGCAGCTGACATTTTGGCTGAAACAATTTAACTCCAACTCAGATCTCAATTCGATCGCTTCAGTAATTCTACAAAAACCTTTGGCAACCTCCAAAAGCAGTTATTAGTTATTCTCCTTACTGTCTGCCATACAATTCTTATGATGTTAGTTTGGAGAATTTGTTATTGGATCAACTCATGATCCTTACAACAACAAACATATGAAACAAAAAAAATATGTTGTTTGATTTATCATCTACGGGTTTATGTCGAATTAATTTGATGGCCTGCTCCCAGTTGGCTTGTTAGCTCAATTGGTAGAGCGCTGCACTAGTATCGCAGAGGTCAGTGGTTCGAATCCCGTACACGCCTGAAATTTTTTTTTTTCAGGTCTGATTTTCACTATTGCTCAAATAGTGCTTTACTGCGAAGGATCGTTCACATATACGTCTCATAACCACAGTTCATACATATGTTTCATATGTTTGTTGTTGTTTGATTTATCATCTACGGGTTTATGTCGAATTAATTTGATGGCCTGCTCCCAGTTGGCTTGTTAGCTCAATTGGTAGAGCGCTGCACTAGTATCGCAGAGGTCAGTGGTTCGAATCCCGTTCAGGCCTGAAATTTTTTTCAGGTCTGATTTTCACTATTGCTCAAATAGTGCTTTACTGCGAAGGATCGTTCATATATACGTCTCATAACCGCAGTTCATACATATGTTTCATATGTTTGTTGTTGTTTGATAGTAATTTTTTTTTAAAAAAAAAATAACTCAAAAATTCTGATTCACAAAATTCATTGGCAGGAATGAACTAAGTCTGATAACTACTGCGACGTTTCTTAAAAATCTTTGACAACTTCTGACAAAAAAGATACGTCTTAAGAATGGCTGCCTGTAAGGATCGAGAATCGTCCGTCAGCGACCATTTTGGTGAGTTACTCATTTTTTGCCCAACGATACCCTTTGGTAAACTGTTTTCAAAAATCAAGTTTAAAAGTTCCGACGAGAGTTAATTTTTCAGAAATTTGCGAAAATTTGAAAACGCGGTTTAAGTGCGGTTTTCCGCCTGGCAAATTGTCCCAAATTCACTGCAAAACCCAAGCTCCGTTGAGGGCTTCATATGAATTCAGTTAACGCCAAACTTCACACGTTTTAAGAAAAAGTCTTCCCATTCATTTGTGTTATGTTAATTTTTTCCGTACACAGCTATCTTGTGATTTTTTTTTGTCCCTTAGAACACCCTGAAAAAGTGCTGTACATGGGGCGAAAAATAGGTAAAATTTAACGCGATAAAAGTATACCTGGTACATAATTTTTTAAATTTTCAACTAGGTATTCGTAATAAAATGTCATTATTCAATACCTGAGTAAAATTTGAGGCTTTGAATCCGAACGCTTCCTTTTTGAAAATACCACAAATGTTTGTGTCCTGAGCGAGCAGAAGATATGTGTTATGTAAACAAACGCTAATCTAATTATTCCCTGCCAGGTAGAAAAAGGTTTTGAAATCAACTTTAATTTTGGAAATTTTGGCTGGTATGCCACAAGATATTAGGCAAAAGGGAAATCATACATTCAGAGTGGCGGGAGAGCAAAGAGAAAATTAAATCAGTGTCAAAAATGTACATACGGTTGTTACGTCGATCACCATTATGCAAATTACTACCTCAGCTGTAAGAAAACTATGATATCTCTTGCTCGGTTAATTGAATAACTCTTAAACAATTCAATGGTTGTTTTTCATATACATAGAGATAATATGTATATATTGATCAATAATTCCTGAGAATGCAGGGGGAGAACAGCATTCTGTACAAGCATTTCAGTGTACCAATGCGAATTATTTCCATTTATCATAACCGACGTCCGATCCCAACAAACACGCACCACATGAGACCCTAAATGGGATGTCATAAATGTACCAAAGACTGAAAAAAACAAAAACTTCACTCAAGGTCTGATAACCACACGATAACACTTTTACACTTGAATCTCAGATTTACTACAAAGGGCAAAGGATAGTGCGTCAATATACCCAGTATACTGTGGGAAAGGAAGATTCTTGTGTTTCTCTGAAAGAAGGTTGGGCTCTCAGGGTAATAAAGAAGGCTTACAGATTCAAAGAAAAACAAAAGCCGTACCTTCTGTCTAAATTTCGAATAGGGCAGACGACAGGCCACAAGCTTGACGCTGAGGTAGTTGCTCGAGATATGCGGCGTGCCCGGGGCACCAATGGTGCACGACTTTTCCGGTCATCGGAATTCCTCACAACTACCCAGATCACCTCTTTCTTGCCAAGACAGAGTGCGTTAGTACGCCAGTGAGATGCTGATGACGCTGATATCCGAGCAGCTCAGGAGGAGAGTAATTTTAGCGAGGCAAAGGAGACTGTCACGTTATTACAACTTGACCATCCCCTGATCTACGATCAGTACGATCTTTGTGAAATGGCGCAAAAGGACTCTGAAAATCTTGAGGCTACCCATGTTGCAGCACATGTGTGAACATCTTGGCCTCAATATACCATCAAAGCCCATTCGTAAAAAGGCCCCGTACTTGGCTCTACCGAAAGAGATTGTCAGCAAATGTACTTGCCAAAAGTCATCATGATGCTGACTTTCTCTTTTGTTTAGCAGAATAGGAAAGTGAGGAAGAAACGAATGAACGGCGTATCGTTCCTAATCGTCAGTTAGTGGTTATCTTATTTTTTAAAAATGCACGTAGGCCGGATCAGAAGTTGTTGCGTTTTGTTTTGTCTTTAATCATGCCAGTATTGACCCTCACTTTTATTTTCTGGTCTTCACGTCAGTAATGAAGTTTACTCATCTGGTGGCCGAAATATACAAACTGACGGATGCGGGAGTATTCAACCTACATTCCTATCCGCTCATGTTTTAATGCGGGATTTCTTTATTTAATTTAACGACGTCTTCCTTTCAGTTGCGGTTTTAACGCACGTATGTTCAAGCACCACCAAAACGTTTCCAATTACGTTACGTTGCGTGACATTAATAATTACCAGGAGAATAAGACCTGTTCTCTCGTACTAAATTACTTTGAAGGTCATAAGGCGCCTTTCTTTGTATTTATACTTACAGAAAATGAGTTCTCATTGTAAAAGATAAAAAGTATTTAGATTATCAGTATGGAATCAAGTCTTAAGTAGCTTCTTTCGAATGTGTCTTTTGCATTACTTGAATGTGAGAAGGTGCTAATGTAATGTGTACTTCCCTTGCAGATTTTTCAGCCCAAAAATGTTTTGGAGAACCTTATCAAACATCTTGCAAAATTTTAAACCTGTCTCTTTGCATTTTACAATGTGGTTAAATTACCTGGTTATTTGTTTACACACTTTGCATCATATTGCTCGCTCAGGTCACGAACACTTCTCAAATTTTCGAAAGGAAGCAATGTGATTCAGAGCATCAAAAATTGCACATTGAATGGAAATAGCAATGTTTGACGAATATATTGTTAAAAATTCAAAGTGTCAGATAACAGCTACATTTTTTCGCGCGAAATATCACACGTTTTTCAACGCCATTTTGCGTGGTTTGTAAGGATGTTCATTCAAGGGCTTAAGTAATCCCAAAATCGATGTGCCCGAAAAAATTTACTGACCAGAATTGAATAAGAATAGCTTTCCTTACAACGTGTTAAGTTTGGTGTTGATTGATCTCATTTTAAGCCTTGAGCGGAGCTTGGTTTTCGCAGTTAATTTTTGACGGTGCGACATGCGGAGCCTGAACTCAGGTAACCTGAAACTGCGTTTTCGGATTTTCGTAAATTCATGAAAAGTTAAGAATCGCTGGAACTTAAAAACATGATTTTTGAAAAGGGTTTACTAAAAGGTTTATTTGGGCGAAATATGAGCAATTCACGAAAATGGTTAAAAGAGTCATTCAATAAAATGAGCAAGAGATATCATAGCTTTCCTACAGCTGAGGTAGTAATTTGCATAACGGTGATCGATGTAACAACCGTATGTACATTTTCGACACTGATTTTATTTTCTCTCTGCTCTCACGCAACTCTGAATGTATTATTTCCCTTTTACTTAATATCTTGTGGGATAACAGCTAAAAATTTCCAAAATTAAAGTTGATTTCAAAACCTTTTTCTACCTGGCAAGGAATAATTAGATTAGCGTTTGTTTGCACAACAGATATCTTTGCTCGCTCAGGACACAAACATTTGTGGTATTTTCAAAAGGAAGCGTTCGGATTCAAAGCCTCAGATTTTACTCAGGTATTGAATAATGACATTTTATTACGAATATCTAGTTGAAAATTTAAAAAATTATGTACCAGGTATACTTTTATCGCGTTAAATTTTACCTATTTTTCGCCCCATGTACAGCACTTTTTGAGGGTGTTGTTTAAGGGACAAAAAGAAATCACAAGATAGCTGTGTACGGAAGACTTTTTCTTAAAACGTGTGAAGTTTGGTGTTAACTGAATTCATATTAAGCCTTCAACGGAGCTTGGGTTTTGCAGTGAATTTTGGACAATTTGCCAGGCGGAAAACCGCACTTAAACCGCGTTTTCAAATTTTCGCAAATTTCTGAAACATTAACACTCGTCGGAACTTTTAAACTTGATTTTTGAAAACAGTTTACCAAAGGGTATCGTTGAGCAAAATATGAGCAATTCACCAAAATGGTCGCTGACGGACGATTCTCGATCCTTACAGGCAGTCATTCTTAAATGACTAAGTCTGATTTCTACATCGAAAGCTAACAACTACTGGATTTTTTCCATAAGAAATCAATTTTTTTTTTCCTGATGACCAATATAACTTCCACTCAAATTTTACGAGTCTTGTGATTAGACGAAATAAATATTTTCAAAAAATCTAGAAAATTTTGGCCTATTGGAGTATACTTTTATCCGCGTATACTTTTGTTTGCCAGCCGACTTTTTTACGCAGCAGAACACAGAATTAAAATAATGCGCGAACTAAAAGTATGATAATTAAGCCGAGGCATCTCGTGCTGAGATGAGATTTTTACTCAATCTTGACTGTAATCATGGTCTTCTGAACTTCAGGTTATAAAAGATGAACGATAGACCGAGTAGATTCACCGTACCTTTACATTTTGACAACAAATGAACAGAAAACCAAGATATTAAGTGACAGTTATATTTCGGTATAAACTATACGAAATATAACTGTCACTTAAAATCTTGGTTTCCTGTTTATTTGTCGTGAAAATTTAAAGACACGATGAATCTACTCGGTCTATCGTTCAACTTTTATGTTCTCAAATTATCATCGGGTTCTGGCTTTCAGGTTATGAGCGTATTTAATATCGTTTTCAGGAAAAAAATTTCAATTCTTTGCATAGCGATTCGTAAATTTGTGCCGAAAACTGAGGTAGCGGGCGTAGTAATATCTAACTTGTCCAAGTTCCTTTAAAATTATTTCCATCCTTCTTCTTGAACGAGGCAGTTTCCTGTACAAGAACGTGACTCTATCCGTGCTCCTGGTCCGGTAGTCCGGTAGTCCGTGGTCCAAGTTAAGGAACAATTTGGTAACTGCCAGATAATACAAAATCATGTTAGGATAAGAACGAAAGTAAAACTGGTTGACAGAAACAGAAAAGTGATAAACTGATAAATTTCACTTCGTTTTTCTGAATATATTGTTTTGGTTAGGATTTCTAATGCTGAACATTCCCTTGAGCAACAAATCTAAAGTGATTCGCGAGAATTTTGAAATCCTTAGCGTGTTTCTTCATCCATTTCGTCGTGATGTACCTTAAAAATTTATTTATACTTGCAAGCCGATCATTTCGTCGTCTCGCGATGATTAAGACTCTTGCGAATGAAAACCACAAAGTTTCATCTTGACAAAGTTTTCCAGAAATTCAAAACTTGAAACTTTAAGATGGTTTATTAAGTAATAAGTAGGCCAAACAGCTTGAAATGACGGGGTCATCCTCGGTGTAAAACCTGACGAGGTTTGTACGCTATTGTTTATAATGTTTTGTTGTCTTTGTTTTACGTCACTCGTGAGCTTCACTGGTTTTTACACCGAGGATGAGCCGAATTACACCTCCATAAATGTGCGAATGACACGGCCGATAAAAAAACCCAAATTTTTGCAAACAATAAAAGTGATTAATACGCTGCTGTCTTCACTGCTCTTCTTTTAGTTTTATTTAAAAAATTGCCGCGATAATTTGTACCAAAAATTTCTCGAATCATTTTATCTTAACTTACAAAAACACGAGTAAGTTACAAAGAATTTTTTGAGAAAAAGAGTTGACATATTAAATAGATGAAATTTCTCCAAGTTGCAGAGAAAAGCTTGCTCACATTCCAATCATTCTTGGTTGGTAACCAATCTTCGTCAGCGGGTGTCATCGGATGCAGATCGACAGTTCTTTGCATATTTCTTACTACTCTTCTTCTGCGAGTAACACAAGAGATTGTGACTCATTACTGAAGCTAGAATTGATCAAAACACTTCTAATCATCTCCTCCATTTTTATGTCGATTCAAGACCTCCGAATAATCCATACGTCATTATGCATACAATTCTTGGATAAAATAAAAGCAGAGGCAAAACAACAGATCACCTTTGGGACTACGGCTCTGTTTTTGATAGGTATGAGGTTATATGGAAATCTTTCCCATACCAATTTAGTACTTCTTGCAGTTTTAATTTGTGTTTCGTCGATGGCTTGGCATTTATTTGAACATGGCTTTTTGAAATGAAATGTAACAAGTTCTCCTTCACACAATAGCTGATGAAGTCTTACTCCTCAATATTGACTTCTTCAAACTTAAAAATTATGACAGACAAGAAAAATACTTCTTGGAACTTAAAATACTTCTTGTAAATACAATTTGGTGCTTAACTGTTGTTGTATGAAATTACATGAAAAACCACCAGTGACTGATAAAGCCAGCACTTTCCTAACATACGCTTACGCGTACGTAATTTTGGCGTTCTTGATCAACAGGGATTTGGTGTGTAGGTCAATAAATTTGCCTTGAGATATTCAGCCACATTTACATATTTACAAAGACCTATTTTGACTAATTGGATGCTATTTCTTACCTCGGTGCAATTCTTTGCTTGCATTGTTTTCCTTCACCATTCATTCCTGTGCTTCTCTTGGATACTTGATCAAAAAAGTTCACCAATAATAATAATAATAATAATAATAATAATAATAACTCTATTTATCCTGGTAGAAAAAACCGTTATTCTATAGTATAGAACAAAGGCAGATACCTATGAGACACTGCTCAAAAGATCACGATTACCTACACTGCATAATCGTAGACTTCAAGACATTGCTATCCTTATGTCTAAAGTTAAGCATAAGCTTGCCCCAACCAATGTTGCCGAAATTTTTAGCTTAAATGGTTCAAGCCAAAATCTGAGAAAGATAGACTTTAATCTACCTCGATTCAATACTACTAACTATGGGAAACACTCAATACGTTATTTCGGACCTGCTTTATAGAACAGACTTAACAACCTGGTCAAACAATCACCTAGCCTCCAGTCGTTTAAAACCACCATATGTAAATTAGATATTGCGAGTATTTTAGATAATAATAGCGACTGCTGCGATCTCTGCAGTTCGTGATATTTACGTTAGTTTTTTAGATTTTAGAATTTGTTGTTAGTTGATCAATAATCATTGATTAGATTAGTGTCTCCAATTAGCTTGTGCTTTAACAGCTAAGTACATTTGACACTTAAATAAAGTTTTTATTACCATGGCGGAGTAGATATACAACGAGGAGCTCCACCCTCTCCATCCTGAACACCCGAAATTAACTACTGCAATACTCTTTGAGAGAGTTTGGAGAATCACAGTACCCTATAATTCAAAATATCAGGTTTTTGCATGGTCTGCTCTTTTTATAGAATGCATTTATCGACAAAGTTCGTTTGACGTTTTGAATTTTGAATTTTGAATTTTGAATATTTGGGTTTACCTCGGTGTAAAAACCTAACGAGGTTTTCTTTGTTTCATAAGGTATTGTTTTGCTGTACGCTATTGTCTATAATGTTTTGTTGTCTTTGTTTTACGTCACTCGTGAGCTTCACAGGTTTTTACACCGAGGATGAGCCGAATATTTATCGCCGACGAGAATTTATCATGGCTACGAAGGGAACCCGGCGCAAGGTGAATAGCAAGATTCAATGGACAGATAAAATGAAAGATTATTTATTGGAATGTAAACAGAGAGCTCTGAATTTGACCGAGTCAAGCAACCCACCGCGACTCGACTCAGGAAGGAAAAAAGGCTACATGGCTGTGATGAAAGATCTGTGGGAAACAATGGGATATACGAGCTCGGTTTGTCTAGTCAGAATCTTCGTGACCACGCTGACAGACTCGAGAAGATGCAAGATAGGAAAGGGGAGGTCGTAGGTATGGATACTGGTCTTGAAAGCACAAGGAATAGAATGGATAGATCGGAAAGTTGGCTCATCCTCGGTGTAAAAACCTGTGAAGCTCGCGAGTGACGTAAAACAAAGACAACAAAACATTATAAACAATAGTGTACAGCAAAACAATACCTCATGAAACAAAGAAAACCTCGTCAGGTTTTTACACTGAGGATGACCCGAAAGTTTATTGAATAAAAACAGCCATATACAATGAATATATGAAGTTCATATATTTTGAACTGCTGTATTAGATACCTATGATGCACGATCCTCATTTCTAATATCGCAGTTCAAAATATATGAACTTCATATATTCATTGTATTTGATTTATCATCACGGGTTTATTAAGAATCAACTTAACGGCCTGCTTCCAGTTGGCTTGTTAGCTCAATTGGTAGAGCGCTGCACTAGTAGCCCAGAGGTCAGTGGTTCGAATCCCGTTCAGGCCTGATTTTTTTCAGGTCTGATTTTCGCTATTGCATAAATAGCGCTTTCTACTGCGAGGATCGTGCATCATACGTAAAAACAGCCATGATTTAGAAGCAGAAGCAGATTTACATATGAAAAACGTGACAGCTAAGTCAAGCTCCGTTCCCAAGAGACCAATTGCCAACAATTCCCTTGTCAAAGAAGCGATAACAACAACAGAGAGCGCACATTTGGACTGCGGTCTAAAAACATCTAAAATCAGTCCTGATCTACCGCAATTTGATGTGTGCCCCTCGGAAATCAAGGCCAAGAAGTGCGGAAATATCAGCCACCAAAGATTTTGCGAGGAAATAAATCATATCTATAATGAGGTTGTTCATTTCCGAAGAAATATTTCAATCTACCGTCGGGCAGAGCGGGTAAACATTTCATCGAGCAGCTGACATTTTGGCTGAAACAATTTAACTCCAAATCAGATCTCAATTCGATCGCTTCAGTAATTCTACAAAAACCTTTGGCAACCTCCAAAAGCAAAGAGCACAGTGTAGCGGTAGAGCGGAGATTAGCTCTCTGGAGACAGGGTGACTTGAATATGCCAAAGCAGGAGATAAGATTCATTCAAGATAGGTTTGTAAATTCTGAAAGGTCCAGATCGTTTGAAGACATCTCAAAAACGTTTGCAAAGTTAGTCTTTCAAGGGAAACTCACGGCAGCGATCAAATTGCTGGATAAAGAGAGCTCATCGGGTTTCTTGAATCTGTCAGAAGAAGTATTAGCTCAATTGAAAGAGAGACACCCTCTTCCCGCTGAAATCGAAGAGGAGTGTCTCCTGCATGGTCCTGTAGACCTCGTTCCACCCGGCATATATGATCTAATCAGTGAGCAGTCGATCTTTGACTCCGCCCTAAAAACTAAAGGTTCTGCTGGCCCTTCCGGAATGGATGCCGAACTGTACTGTCGAATTCTCTGCTCAAAGAACTTTGCAGCAGAGGGAAAAACACTAAGAGAAGAGATCGCTACTCTGACGAGAAACCTGCTAAAGTTCAATTACCATCCCTCCCTACTTGAAGGCTACACTGCTTGTAGACTGATACCGCTGGACAAAAACCCAGGAGTCAGACCAATTGGAGTGGGAGAGGTCTTGCGCCGCATAATCGGCAAAACCACCTCTGCAATGTTTAAGGAGGAGATAAAGGAGGCAGCTGGCCCACTGCAAGTTTGTGCAGGTCATAGCGCTGGATCAGAAGTAGTCCTACACGCAATGAGTCAGGTTTTTAATGAGGAAGGGACGGACGGAGTTCTATGAATTGACGCGACTAAAGCGTTCAATCAGATGAACAGGGCGGTGGCCATGCATAACATTAGGATCACATGTAAAGAAATCGCCTTATATATCATTAACACGTATAGAAGCTCTTCTAGGCTGTTCATTAATGGCGGAGGCGAGATCCTTTCCCGAGAGGGTACTACCCAAGGTGACCCGCTAGCAATGCCTTGGTATGCAATTAACACCGTTCACACGATCACTAGTCTCAGGTCATCAACTCCCCAAGTCAAGCAAGTCTGGCTGGCGGATGACTCCGCGGGTGGAGGGAGTATAGAGTCACTTTATCAATGGTACAAGAGTTTATGTGAGGAAGGGAGAAAATTTGGCTATATCGTTAATGGTGCTAAAAGCTGGTTAATTGTTAAGACCAGTGATCTGGTAGAGAATGCAAAGAAGGTGTTTGGCAATGAAGTGAACATAACGCTCGAAGGACGACGTCATCTCGGTGCGGTCATCGGATCAAAAGAGTTTAAGGATCAATATTGTCAAGAGAAAGTTGATAAGTGGCTCAGAGAAATGGAGTCCCTCACTGAGATCAGCAGGAGTCAGCCCCATGCTGCCTATGTCGCTTTCACTAAAGAATTTAAATCGAAATTCACTTATTACTTGCGCACCATAGAATCGTTTGAAGAGTACGTGGACCCCATCGAAGAAGTGATTCACACTTCCTTTCTTCCTTCGTTATTCGGGCGAGCGGAACCTCTCCCCGAAGAAGTTGAGGAACTTGTCAATCTATCACCTGCGCAGGGTGGGACTGGGATTCCTGATCTTAAGCGTGAAAGTCCGGAGCAGTTCAAAGCCTCGTGTGATATAACAGCACTACACGTCAATTCTATTGTTACTCAAAGCTCCACCCTTCCAGCACGAGAGTTGATGGAGGAAAGGAAGCGTGAAATCAACGCTCAAAGAAGAGCCGCTGCAAAGTCCCGGATTGACAGGATTGATGAATCGTTGTCTCCTGATCTACACCAATCAGTGCAGCAGACAAAGGACAAGGGAGCCAGCTCTTGGCTAAACGCCACTCCAATCGAAGAACATGCACTGGTTTTAAACAAGCGGGAGTTTAGGGACTCCCTTTGCCTCCGCTACAACCTCCCTCTGCCTAATCTCCCTAGCTACTGTGCATGTGGAGAAATCTTTACTGTCAACCATGCTTTGTCATGCAAGAAGGGAGATTTTGTTGCCCAGAGACACGATACAATCCGAGATCTGCTGACTTTATACATCAGTAAAGTGTGTAGAAATGTGGAGACAAAGCCACCCCTGCAACCGCTCGACAATGAAGTTTTTAACCTAAAGTCAACTGTCACAAGTCGAGAAGCGAGGCTGGACATGAAGGCAGGAGGCTTTTGGACACCAGGAGTAACAGCATTTTTCGACGTACGTGTAACGCATGTTAACTCCAGGTCCAACCAGGGCAAGTCCACAGCTACGATCTTCAAAGAGCAAGAAAACGAGAAGAAGAGGAAATACAACCAGAGAGAGATGGAGGTGGAAATGGGACCTTTTACACCGTTGATGTTTGGTACAAACGGAGGCATGGGACTTGACTGTCAGAACTTTTTGAGAACCCTCACAAATAAGCTTTTGAACAAGAATAATGAACCCTGTGCCAGCGTCATTTCCTGGCTACGAATACAACTTTCATTTGCCATATTAAGAGCTGTACACAGATGCGTAAGAGGTTCTAGAGTTCCGTTTAAATCACGCGAGGTCGCAGAAGACTTCACCCTCGCTGCAGCTGGTCTACATCTGCACTCATAATTTTTAGGTCTTTATTATTTTAATAGTTTTTCCTATCTAGTAAATGCTAAATTTTTTCCTTTCTCGTATATTGTAATCAGTCCTCTATCGTGAACATTAATATTAATTATTTTAAAAATTTGTAAATAACTAGATATATGGTTTAAAATTGTAAATAATTGCTATCATTATTATTAAACGAAGCGGGCCAATTTTTATCATAATTTTTGTAAACACTTTTAGTGATTATAGTGAATAAAGGTTTTGTTATTATTTTAATAAAGTTTTTATTATTATTATTATTATTATTATTATTATTATTATTATTACCTGAAAGGGCAAAGAGAAACTATTATTCACCAATTTTCTAAAGTGGTTCAGTTAGGTTATTTATAATTCCTCAAAAAAAATTAACAACAATACTGAAGTTGTCACCCTAACGCCATGCAAAGGTTTTCGTAAATATCTTTAACGCCTATTCAGAGAGGATTCCTCCCCAAGACTCAACTCCTTTTAATTCACCGCCACGAGGAAAATTCTCTCTCCACCAAACATTTACTCGCCTCCGGTTTCCAATATAATACATTGATAAGTTTAACCTTTAAAAGTGTTCCAAGTAAGATCTATTACGGTCGATGTAGCATTCTTTCATACGTGCGTACGTGCTATGATAAAACAACAAACTACATGTTATAAACTCCTTCCCAGCCTTACCCCGTGTCCGTCGAGAAAATAATTTGGCCAGCTGTCATCAGTCCTTGGTGGGTCTTCAATAAAAAACAATTCTTAGGTGCTCCAGGCCATCTTCGACTGTTAGAAATTACTAATTTACGAGTTTTTAAGGTCTTTCAGGGAAGTGAAGCTGTCAGATCACAAGGAACACCAAGATGTAAATCAACCGAGGGATTCACACGTGTTCTCTCCCCACGACTTAAAACTTAGGAACGAGGTCAAAGTAAATTCACGCAGCAAGGTTCTAGAAGTTGACACTGAATTTCAATAAAGTTTTTGTAGTTTATAGTCTTGCCAACTACGTGCCAGATTTTCATAATAAATATATATTTTATGTTTTGCCTTTGGAAGAAATTCACTACCTACGTATTTTTTTGCGTATCAAAAACTTCAATTCGAAAGGGAAAAAAAAGAAAGCTCTAGTAGAGAATCTAGGGTTCAAACATACTTCCTTAATTCTCTCTCATAATTTTTTGCAGCATGCAGTGGAAGAGGTTATGCTCTGCGTAAATATCAGAAAACATAAAATCAACTCATAGTAAAGTATAAACAGCGTTCTGGGACGTTCTCTATTCTAAGTAACAAGTTCTCATGGAGTTTGACAGAGGAATGTGTGGATGACGGCGCGGGAATCTTCTCTATGTTTGTGTCTTACAGAGGTGTCCTTCGAGAGAGACTTTTGTAGTAGAGTTGAATTCTACAGCAGGCATATATTCATTAAATAACATCATTGTCCTTAAGAGTTCCTCTCAACAAAGACCTCTATGAACGCTAAACAATTACCTTTGTCCATCATATTTACAATTAAGCATACTTCGATACAAAAAAAATAAATTATTCTCTTTATCAATATGTAAAATTCATCTTTCTCTGAGTCTTCCGTCACAAGTCTTCTGTCAGCTCTTGAAAGGTCACTGGCGATAGAAAGCTACAATAGATCAAGAAAGAAAGTTGTTAAAATGATGGCGAAACTGAGGTGTCTGGCCGTAATTCTAGAGTCTTAGTGGCTGATTGCCGGGCGTTACTAGGTATTTGTTCACCATGGTTCCTCATAGAGACCTCGTGATTTGCCTGACATAGCCGTAAGTATAATTTGGTTTTATCACCCTGAGTTCATAATGGAAACTGGCCCCCATAAAACAGATTTCCGCACGGAACTCTAGATTTCCGCACGGAACTCTGGGAGTGAGGTGCACGAGAAATGGAATTTTTGACGTTTGAGTGACATGGGAACGAATTAGTCTGAAATTTCTGTTTCAGAAGTTTGCGTGGTATCGTGAAAGTTTCCGATTATTTAAGTATTTCGCGGGAAAATTAAGTCTATCTTGGTCGGTCAGTCGCATGTTTGACCAATTTATTTTTTTGTGTTTGTTGTAATTTTCGTTTTCGACCTCCCTGTAAAATATCATTACAATCACTGAATTTTTCTGGTGAAAAGTAGTGTAACGAGGTTAGTTTACCCTTTCCTTGGGGCATTGTGCTGCTGCGTTGGATGAGGAATACGTTTCCACATATTTTTTGGCCAAATCTAAAAAGTGGGTTTTTAGTGGTTTTTCGTATCTGGCGTAGCAAAGGTTCTTTTCGTAGAACCCTTAGTTTCACTGAACACAAGTTGAGATTGTGTCAGGATGTGTATATTGCAAGACTGACTGACTCATTCTAAATAACCTTTTCACATTGAATGTCTCACGTGACTGTTGTAAGAATGTGGTACTTTTCATGCACCTCACCAAACTTATCAACTTACCCTCTCAAATGTCACATGATCAGGAGGTAAATAACACTCCAAATGGTGGTAATGCTTCTGCCTGTACTGACGATATCCACGATCGGTGAACGAAACAACCCACCTTAGATACCTGTGATTAAAACACATAGGGCCAGTTATTTACACGAGGTCGAACCCAAACCGCGGTCTTACGCAAGCAGTGGGCCATAAGTATTCTCTGTAAGAGGATGTTTTCATTAAATAAATGTCCTTCCACTGTTAGCTTACGGCTTTCGGGCGTGAAAGGATCTCAATAGGGTAAACTACTAGCCGTTAAATGGCCTAAAACGTGAGCCGTCTGGTGTACAAATTGACAAGTTTTAATCGTTAGGGAAAAGAAAAGTTAACCGTAAAAACAATTTCTGGTGACAGCCGTAAATTTGCGAAAATTTTAACCATTAGCCATAAAAGCCACCATTGAGACCCTCGTGCAATGGACCAGGCGGGTGGGGGAGGGGAAGGGGGGCTGGTACGTATTCTTAGGAACAACAAATTACCTGTTTGGAATGAGGCTGCCGCAAGTTCTGCATTGTGCTCGACCACTACGCGCATGCTCGACACCGTAAGAATAATCAAAGTAGTCAGACTCCTTGAACAAAGAAGTGAAAAACAATTAAATCATCCATATTCTGATTTTCAAAATAAAAATATGATCGTGTAGTCTGATGGTCATGCAAATGACTATTGTTGGTAGCGGAAGTCAACATCAAAGCCATTCAACGCTCACTGCGACTTACGCTCAGATCGTGGAAACGTCAGTCATTACCAACTACAACAGTCTTTATCTGGACTTCTCCCCCCGGGATGATCAGACCACACGATCACACAATTTCCTGGCAAAATACGCGTAACTAATCATATTTTCACTTCAGAAAACGCACACTACCCTAAATCAACAACTATGCAGCAAGTTATTTTTTCAGTGTGACAAAAGAAAGAACTTAGCGTACAAAAACACTTTCTGTCTCTTCTAAACAGCAAGCAGCCTACGTAACAATTCTAGTAACGTTTAGCTCTAAATACCCTTGCTGAGATATTTCGGCCCTTTCTCCAGATCCAGTCACAGTCCCTCTCGGTCTAACGACTTGTACAGAGTGGGGCTGAGAGGAGATATGAAGGATGGACTTTGACAGTTGTGTAAGATTACCAAATAGTCCAAATACAGGATGACAAAAACAACTTGAATCAACAGTACCTCTTCTGAATAATTCTCACTGTCACTACCTTCTTGATCAGATTCACTATCACTAAATTGAAAAAAAAATCAAAGCAAATTTTAAATGAAGAAATTTATGATCTATCTTACGTTTAGACAAAAAGTTGCCTTTACGAAAAAAACACAACTGAACCAGCCCTGACCTGGTTGATGAAGCAGGCACAACTTTCTTTGGAGTTTTCTTTTTTGCTTCTTTGCTCATCTCCTATAAAGGAAAGTGAAATAAGATTAAAAAGTACTACTGGTTAATTTTTTCCTTTGATTTTCTTGCCAAGATCTTTGAAGATCTTTTATTTTCTTGCTAATATCTCCAAGGATCTTTCACTTTCTTGCCAAAATCTTTAAGAATCTTCTGTTTTCTTGTAAAGATCTTCAAGGATCTTCTATTTTCATGTCAACATCTTTAAAGCATCTTTGAAATTCTTGACAAGACTTCTTGGAGATCTTTGAAGATCCATAGAAGAACCTCAAAGATCTTGACAAGAAAATGAAAGATCCTTGAAGATCTTGGCAAGAAAATGCAAGATCCTTGAAGATCTTGGCAAGAAATTGCCAGATCTTTGAAGATTTTGGCAAGAAAATGCAAGATCCTTGAGGATCTTTAAACAAGCATTGTGAAGATCCTCAAAGAATTCTCAGGGATATTCATGAAGAAACACAAGAGAACCTCAAAGGTCCTCATGAAGATTTTTACTGATCCTTAAATATCCTCTAAAGATTTTCACCAGGGACCCACCATTGTTCTATTCCACTAAGGTGAATAATTGTTTACAAGTGTATTTGCTTTACTTTTGTTTGAAAGAGAAGAAAAATGCTACAAGAAAGACATGTTTCATTTGACCAGAATTTGTCAGAGATCAAATACAAAACTTAACCTGGACAGCAAAAGTTGAAGATTTTTGTTTCAAATAACGTACTGCTTACCTGAATTTTTAGATGCCTCTCTCCCAGTTCCTCTGGAGAAAGAACTTCTTCTGCTACTTTGTTTATTGTATTGTCTAGCACCTGGAGGGTGAAACAGAAAGCTCAACAATTACCCATTGTCATAACAACTAAACTCTTGTTTCTGGTCAGCAAAGTAGTGGAAAGGTCACAGAAATAGAAAAAAAAAACTGTTTGTATACATGTGAATAAGAATTATGTGCAGCTCAGCATATTGAACTCACATAGAATCCCTAAGACCATGCACAAACAAAGTAGTCTTGACAGATGAGCATAAAGATCAGAAACAGTATTTTAAAAACTGCACCCCTATTCTGGGATGTCACACTTTGTCAAAACATTAAGGCTGACCGTGAGAATGTCTAATAGGATACAAGTACAATTCACTTAGACTTACACTTAATGAGAATGTCTTATAGGATACAAGTACAATTCACTTAGACTTTCACTAGTTGGGCAAGCAAAACTGTTGAGAGAAAAAAAGGCCTGACTGACTTATGATAGACTACAAGGTTCTCCTTCCAAATTGTCATGTATTACCTGACAAAAAAATAAAAAGAGAGAGAAGTTGGTGTTCCATCAAAAATAACCTTAGGGGTCTAATCTACACCTCTTTAACTGTTACCTCACCTTCACTGGTACAGCAGACTTGAGTTGAGCCTTTGCTCTACAGTTTGGACAGTCTTTTGAATGACTAACAAGAAACAGGAAAAATAACTTCAACACTTTATGGTCCTTAAACAAAATTCTAAAATGTGATTGGTTAGCACCTCAATTAAAGCACTGAACTGGACAGTTCTCACATCATGCCTTTGCAACTGAAGAGAACACAAAAACTGTGCCTTGGTTCTTTTCCTCACAGAAAACAAGTAAACAATTAAGTTTTTATGAATGACTCTGTTTAGCCTATGATTATTTTTATACTTCTGAATAAAAAATTTCTACTCTTACCATGCAGCGAGTGATAAAATAATGTATTGTAAAATAATTTGACATGACTTAACTGTAAATGGATTTACCTTAACCCTAACATCAGTGCATATTCTCCATAGATACTGTTCTCAATACATTACCTAAGGTGCTGATAAGGAGAATTTGTTCAACATTGAAGAGCTTATATCTTTTGTTTGGGATCATTTTCCTAATTCTTCTGACATTTATGTGTGATACAGGGATGATATTGTATGGAGAAAATAGATGTTAGTCACTTTTGAGGATAAAGGGTTGAGATGAATTTTGAACTGAAACCAAAAATGTTCTGTAACATGTCTTACCAAAGCCAGTCCCTGATACAACCAAAACAGAACGTGTGTGAGCAAGGCAAAGTGTGTGCCAATACCATGAGTTCACAACAGATACAGCAAAGTAACTCCTCATTTAAAGCTTTCAGGCACTTCTTTGATCTGCTGTCATCTACCAGTTAAAAGGGAAATTTAACATGAGCCCTGTTAATGCCATAAACAATTCTCCCTGTGTGTTATTTAAGAGGAATACTTGGAAATTTGGATGGAGAATATAGCATTCTATCAGAACTGAGGGGAGAATTTAACACGAGCCCTGGCTAAACAACTACTAATATATATATCTTATAATCAAGCATGAGGGCCATACTGGGAGAATATTGGCCCGAGGTCTTGACAGTACCGACCGAGCACAGCGAGGTCCGTACAAAAAAGACAGAGGGCCGATATTCTTCCAGTACGGTCCCAAGCAAGCTTGGTTAATAAGAGATTTATTATACAACTGAAGTTCAGAGGGACACAAGTGCAGTATCATTCGGGATCATTCAGGACAGTGCCCGGTCCAATACTGAGAGAATATTGACCGGCAATAGAGCATTTTAATTGGCTGATTTTAGTTATTGGCCCTCTGACTGCCCGAGTCGTGTAATAAGATGCCATAACCATTTCTCCCTGTGTTCAATTTGAGAAACACTGAGGTATCAATTTTAATGGAGAATATAGCTTTCTATCAGAACTGAGAGGAGAATGACTGAGTACTGTTCAGAGTTAACAGGGAAGTGTGATGAAATGCTGGGGGATAACTTTGCACTGGACTAGCATCCCATCCAGGGGGGAGTAGTGATACTCCTAGTTGCGTCATGCTAAGGAAACCAGGATAATCTCCCACTGAGTGGGCCACTTGGCTCCAGTACAGACTTAATCTACCTTTTTTTACCATAAATGACACTAAGGGCTTTTTTCCACATATTCCTTCAATATACAGAATGCCTTCTGAGGAGAGTTGCATCATACATCATGAAGTTGTGTTTAATTCACCTCTTGGAGTTCAATGTACCTTTGTCCATTTTAACTTCTTCCAGTGAATCAACCTTTTGATCACCTTCCAAAACCTGAAAAATATATTAATGATCATGATAGTCACCAAAAACACTGTGCAGTATAAATAGATACCTTAAAGAATAAATAATTTCAATTAATAAATGTACAATTTATCTCTTTTAAAGGAGATTAGAATGCTCCTCAAACCACATATCTCTACTATTAAGGTTTCAAATGTGCTTCCAAAAAAAAGCAAAAACAGCTGTTTCCCTTACTGTTAAGACGGATTGCCAAATGATGACAAAAATAGTATCCAGACTTACTGAACAACACATTACTGTCGTGAACAACACTTAACTAGCATCTATAATGATAGCATTTAAACAACACTGAGAGAAAATTTACAGAAGGCTAGATTAGTCTTCCTATTTCAATATGGCGACAGGTAGCATCATAATTTCAAATGTCTTAAATTTCGATATTGAGATAGTAGAATCTACTTTTCTGGAGTATAAAACTGAACTTCCTCCTTATGATTTGCAAATTATTAAATATCTGCTATAAATTAAAAATTAACATTTCACAGTATCATTATTTTGTTTTTAAAACTGATGCCTTTTAATTATAAAAAGTCAAGAATTGACCTGCTTGCCTTCCATGCTGCCTTTTGCCTTCTTTTCATGAGAAGAACTGAAAATCATCAAAACACCACTCAACCTTTTACATGTTTCACACCTATGTATACATAACCACTGTAAGTAGTGCAGTCAATTATGCGATTCAAGGAAATTCCATCTCGTCACTCGTGAATTATACGTTCAATTGCACTTGAAACCCAATATAACTGATTAACAGGTAATAGTTAAGAGTGTTTACGTAACTTCCATTGTCACGCAAGGAACATTAGATAATCAGATCAAATTAGCCTTTTCCATAACCACATCCGATCAGAACGAACGGAGCAAAGGATAAAAGACTTAAAGAATAAGAGTTAAGATTGGAGAAAGAGGTATGATTTGTAGTTTATTGTGCATGCTTGTCGATTTAGTTAGATTTGGGTTAGATATTATTGCTGGTATCACTAGTGATTCGAAATATTTAGTAATTTTCTAGCATTGTGATACACCCCCTGTTTCATATCATTACTGTAGTAATAATCCTTTCTTTATAATCATCTTTTCAGTTTTTAGCTGAATCAAGCACGTGATTGATAGATAGAAAGACGGGCTTGGTTCCTAGTAATATTCTTATCCAACCCTATCGCGTTCAGAGCACCAATGGAGTGTAAGACTATGTTAGAAGACCTCCATCCATTAAACCCAATATGGCGTCAGTTTTTTTTAGTGCAATTTGATGTAGAATTCCCTAGAAAAGTAATAAATTTCTCATAAAATTGCTTGAAATTCTTGAAAATTCAACAGGTGGGAGAATACTCCTCAGGTTTGGAACTTTATTTCACCTGTCATGCTCAACATAAAAGAGAAAACACAGTATAGCTACTTTCTCTAAGAAGTCTGCTCCATTGCAATTCAGTCCCTTTCCCCTCCCCCCTCAGTAGTTCATCAACTTCCCCTGACAGCTTTGTCTGTTAGCCATTCACACTCTTGGGTGGGGAGAGGAACTGTGAGAGCACAATGTGTCATGTCCTCGAACATAACAAAATTGCCTCTCTGTGGGCAACTTGTAAACAGATACCCTTCTACTACAGTACATGAATTCTTCTCCCCTTATTTCCATAAGACTTCTTATAATACTTCATTATTCCAGCATATTTCAAGGATCTAAAACCAGAAAGCCCCACCTTTAAACTGTTTCACCTCTCTTTCTAGTCCGCACTCCTTCCCTTGGGTCCAGTAGCCCTGCTAACACTTTTCAAAGTACCCCTACCTCTCTGTTATGTACCCATATCTCTGTAGTTCACTTGGTGATACAGGCTTTTTCCGTTTGCTTCGCCTTCGCACACTCCCATCGCTAGTTCCTTCTCCAAAGGAGCCCACTTCTTCAGAATCATTTTGGCAGACCTCACTAAAAACATAAACAAGTTCCGAATCGTACGCTGACAAACTCTGTCCTTCTTTCGTTTTAGCTCCTGCACCTCCAAAAACAACTACATCACCATCGCAAAGGACAGCAGAACTACGCTTTGTTTTGTTTACTAGCAGCCCGTTCAGTCCTTGACAATTAATCCTGAACCTTCCATCGTTGAAATGAATTTCAGCGTGAACACGACTAATCATTAAAGGACACATGGCACTGTCCATAACAACATCCGAGTGTTCACTACTGCGTCCGAGACGAGCGACAGTCGGTTTTAGCAAAATTTTTTTCGGTTGCAGAGATGGATCATAGGATTTCCCTTCGACTTTCTGCAAACAAAGCATTTTTCTACTCTGATTTCAGCATGCAAAAGCCTCTAATAACAGTTCAAGATTCTTGCAGTGTTCTTGGAGAACTGCAAGGGGCGATTTTGATAAACAGACAACTACGACTCGAATGTCGGAAATCAATCGGGCAAGATCGGACAAGCTCGAATAAAAATTCTCGCCGGTAAAATCTGGAACGATAATGGGAAATGGGGAATGAGGAATGGAAATGAAAGTGATGTTTTGCCTTTACGCGGACCTCACTCGCACTCACATTCCTCGCCGGATCGAAACACGAGAGCCACGCCGATCAGCATACTAAGTTTTGAGCTGGTAATGAAATTTAGATGCTTCGGAATCCAGATAGTCTCCCTCGCAGCCGTTTCTTTGGATGTCACGCAACGCTCCCCCAAAAGAACGGTTGCTGACATCCGAACTACATTCCTTTCTCATTGTCCTTGCGGTTTGTTCGCGGTCTATTGAACAGACCAATCACATACCAGAAAATCTGAATAACGTAAGGTTTCACGCGAAAATGTGGATGTGGCAGATGATCTAGCTATCATGTCGGGAGAAACACTGAAGAAATTTGTCAACGAGAGCTCAAAATGTTTCACATGTTCATCGTTGTGCCCTGGTAAAGATAGAGTATATATTTTTGGAAAAACTTCTCACAATTTCGTTGAAATTATAGAATCTACGCTTAACATAGACGTCAACTGCTACGCCAACGACACGAACGCTAGATTGTTTGAGCGATTGTTAAAGTTTCAGCGAGCAACTGAGAAAGTAGAAGCTAAAAGCTGAACTGAAACTCTTTATTCGCACTACTTCAAGAGGTTACTACAGATTATAAAAGTCAGAATATATAAGAAACAGTAAATTACATCAATAATCAAAATGAAATACAAGACGCATTTCAATCGAGGCCAAGGGCTAAACGCTTGCTTCGACCTACAGATGGAGATCAGGAGGAAAAAAGCGCGTGCTTGCCGTCAACAAACCGAGCGAAGGCTCTGAGAACACTAAAATTTAGGTCGACCAACGTCTCCTACACTACTTGTACTTCTTCATTTGCCAGTCCGCTGCTAGCTGGAGTGAACCCGATTAGTTATGTTTCAGTTGCATGCAGAAATGGCACTCTGGCGGCCGAAGAAACGCTAACAAGAAGAACCAAGGCAAAGAGGAAGCCGTTCATCTTTTGTATAGAATAACTGTACCACTACAAGATCAAACGTGCAGTATTTTCTTACCAAAGTCGAGGTGAAGACTGAGCAGGCCTTTTTTGTTTGACTTTTAGAAATTTTTTGACAAAAACGTTTGCATGAAAAGTAAAGTATTTGATTATGGTCGTGCTTATGTTATAGTTTTGCAGATAACAACTAATCAACAATCATTTATTCTGTGCACAGCCCGCCATTTTTATTGATAAGTGCGTTTATTATCGATTTATAGTTGTGTTAGCCGTGTAAGAACAATGCGCATTTTTAAAGGTATAGAAGTTGAATCAATTGGGCTTCTGTTCTGGTTTAGTAGACTGTAACCAATCCACTATTTTCTGTTATTTGTACAGTTCAGCGTGCAAAGTCCGTTATTTTTATTATCGATCAATTTGTCCAACCAGCCTTGTTTATTGCTCATGTGTTCTTCTGCGTCTGTTTAATCCAGCTTTATAAGCCTTTTTGAAGATATGATACATTTTATTCACCTAGCTTTAGGTAAACTTAGCCCATTTAGAAAAAGGAAAAATTCTTCTGTAATTTTGATTCACCCAGATATTTCGCGCCCTACAACATGCTTGAGTGATCATTTACAAAGCCTTTGTAATGTAAAGGACATCTTAAATAGGCAAGAAAGTTAATTGAAATTATTGGACAGGTGCTTTTGTTCTGGTTTAGCAGACTACAACTAATACACAACTACAGGAGCCACCACCCTGGCTCGATTTTTTAACATTATTAGATCTGTCTTTGTCTTGCTCCGGCTGTGTCCATAAATTATTTAGATCCTACCGTGTGACTGCAACTGCTCAGCCATGAAAGGTCTGTTACGAGCATTAAGATAGTATCGTTCCCAACACCTTTCATGCTACAGTTACAAGGAGGGACCTGGGTACAAGATCAACACTACCCAAACATACTCACGTACGATACCTGCAGAACTGAAATGTCCTACCACTAAATCCCACTTGGTGGACCGAGTCCCCACTTTGGGATTTGAACTCTTTCTGATATAAATTTCTCTTTTGTTTCAATAATTTGGAATAGTTGGCAATCACGTGAGTGAAAACGATCTATTATCTGATAATTGCTTAATGTTTTAAAAATAGAGGCATTGTAATGGACATCACGAGATGAACACGCCTCGCTGACTTGGATAACGTTAGGTTAATCTTCGCGTTTCTGCCGAAGATTGCGGAACTTGACAACTTTTCTTCTGTTTACTGAGAATTTGGAAGCTCGATTCGTCAGGGTCCTAAACTTCTAAAGCGGTAGGTTCCATTAATTTTTATAAGGTCTCAAAAAAAAACGAAAGAACGCTAGGACGATTTTGGAAAAATATTTTCCATTGTTTAAAAGTGGTCCTTTATGTTTGTCTGTTCAAACTTCGAATATTAAAACTGACAAATTAATCCTTTCAAAAAATCCCATATCTCGTTCTTTGTCAATTTAAAGGACAAAAGCTGATTTTTTCTCAAAAATAGACTGGAGAAAAGTAGAATTCGAGTTGTTTCGCTTTTAATCAAATATGCTAACTGTTCTCTCGTTGCAACTGACTTGCAAATATATAGAAGATTCCATTTTTCGATGCAGTCGAAAAACTATGTATTGCTTCCTCAACACGGTAGAACCCCACTATCGTTAACTCGAACAGGATCCGACTTCCCTTGGATTTGAAGTCGGTTAACGCAACAAATTTTACTTTTCCTTAGCTCAAATTTACCCTGATAACGTCGTTCGATAAACGTCAAAGTGTCAGATCATAGCTGATTGACACGTCCCATCCTGTAATCGCGATTTTTATGAAAGTAGTAACTTGTATGTGGACGGGACACACCTTGATGAACTATCTAGCTTGAACGTTCCTATTCAACAAACTTAATGTACGAAAATTGAGCACGATCGAATCGTAGTTTCAAATTCATGATTCTTCATAAATTATGAAAAGAATGATTGGAATTTCAACACGAGTAAAGATAACTCGGACCTCCTCTAGCTTGAACCGTTTTTTCGTTTCTTTTGGGAGCTCGAATTACCACAGCTCTACTGCAGAGTGGTAACTGGAACAGTAGATAGACATATGTGTATGAAATCACGCGGTTATTTAATTGATTCATCATTACTGATTTAAGTTACATGCTATGCTGATTAGAGCAAAGAAATTGTAAACAAGATCTCACCAGTGCAAATTTATAAAAAGAAATATCAAATTACCGCCTGATACATAATTATCAAATATGATAAATCGGATTCAAAAATGATTCATGTAGTTTGAGGCCGACTATTATAACTGTTGGTTCTCAAAACATTCTTCACAGATTATCCATCGCTGATTATGGCCTTGATAGGGTCAGTGATGCAGAAATCGAAGAAAGGAACATTGAACCACTGTGTTATATGTGACGAGTTAAATTGCTCTTACAAACTTTTCTTCTCTTTAAGCGTTTTTAGAAAATTCAATTGTCATCTTAGTAAATTACTCTATAACTTGACAATTTACAACATATGCTTTCTGATTTATATTTGCCTTTTTCAATTGTGGGTCTCACAGAGATTATAAGCTTAAAGTTGACCAAAGTTTCTTATCCAATATTGAAATACCAGGATATTCATTTTGCTTTCAGTTACCCAGTCTTTCAAATGCTGGAGGAGTTGGCTTATTTTAAGAAGGATCAATTATTCACAACCAGACCTGATCTTACATTTTCAACTAATGATTTTGAGACACTTTGGGTAGAAATGCAAAATGCATCTCCATGTAACATGCTAATGTGGTGTGATTTACCGGCATCCACATGGTAACATGCAAAACTTTATGGATTTTCTTAACTCTACTATTGAAAAGATTGATAGGGAAAATAAATTCTGCATCATCTTAGGAGACTTTAATCTTGACCTGCTTAAACTAGATTCACCCTCTGATACAGATAAGTTATTAAATACTTTGGCGTCCTTCAAATATCAACCACATATTTCACAACCTACTCGAATCATTGACCACTCCAAACTTTAATTGACAACATCTTCTTTAATTCTTGGAAACACCTCGCCTTAAGTGGGAATATTATTTATGATATTACTGATCATTTATATAGTTTCCTCATTATCCAAAAATTAACCTCTTTGCCTAACAAGGTTAAGACTTACGAAAGAGACTATTCTAATTTTGATAAATCTGCTATAATTCAAGACATCCATTCAGTTGATTGAGAAGGTGTGCTGCATGCCACTTCTAATCCCGATCCCAATAATATATTTAATTCTTTCTACACCAGCATCTCTGATATAGTTGATGTTCATATCCCTCTTATACAACTCTCTAAACGTGAATTGAGAATGAAATCTAAGCCATGGATAACCCCTGCTTTAGATGCTTTTAAAGGGTCTCAATCAATATAAAGAACAAACTTTTTAAAAAATACATTTCAACTATTTATAAGTCTGCTTATTATTACACTAAATTCAAACTCTATACTGAGAAATAAAATTAATCACCTATGAAAAGTATCTAAAAAATATTATTATAATTACTATTTCTCTACTAATATGACTGATTCAAAGAAAGTCTGGAAGGGGATAAGACAACTTATTAATCTTAAATCTAGATGTGGCTCTACTCCCACTAAATTACTTGTGGAAGATGTTGAAATTAATGCTTCAAAGTCTAATTGACAGATGCTTTTAACAGTTTTTTTGCTAATATTGGACGTAATCTGACAAAGAAGATTCCTACTGTAAACAAATCGCCTCTTCAGTATCTTGCAGTTCCACCCAATGACAGTTTCTTTCTGTTTCCCACACCAACAGTTGAAATTGAAAATGAAATTACTAGGCTAAATGTCAATAAGTTTACAGGACCTTACAGCATACCAGTTGCCATTTTAAAAATTACCAAACAAGTTATATCTACACCTCTAGAAATTATATTTAATTGTCTCAGATCTATTTAAAATAGCTAAAGTTACCCCTTTTTTCAAAAAAGGGTGAGCAAGCAAGTTTAAATAATTATCATCCCATTTCTACTCTCTCAATATTCAATAAACTGCTAGAAGAGCAAATGCACAAGAGAATGTTAGATTTCTTGGACAAGAATAAATTAATTTATTGCGAGCAGTTTGGCTTCAGTGCAAATCACTCAACTGATCATGCTATTACATAAGTATCATTGACTTGTCATGCAATTGACTGCCAGGAATTTTCTTGTGGTATATTCTTGGATTTCAGTAAAGCTTTTCATACTGTAAATCATAATATCTTGATTGAAAAACTAGACTATTATGTGGAATTCGTGGAGTAACCAAAGACTGGTTCATCTCTCATCTTGCCAACAGATATCAATATGTTTCCTTGGGGCAAGCTAAGTCTGAACTGCAATATGTCTCTTGTGGTGTTCCTCAAGGTTCAGTTCTGCGCCCCTCATTATTTCTTATCGCTATCAATGATTTTAGTAACTGCTCTGAAATTCTAGATTTTCATGTATTTGCAGATGATGCCAATCTATTTTATAAACATAAAAATCTTAAGATCCTTAAATCCAAAGTAAATAATGAACTAGTAAATATTCATACTTGGTTAGGTGCTAACAAACTTTCACTTAATATTGACAAGTCAAATTTTATCATCTTTCACCCTCCACAAACAAAGTTACCCTTTCATGTCAACCTCTGTCTTTAAATGGAATGAACCTAAACTAAGAGTCTTCAATAAAATATCTAGGTATTGTAATTTATTCTCATTTATCATGGAAAAGTCAACTAAGCTATATTGCTTTAAGATCAAGCGAAATATTGGGATTCTTTCTAAACCTCGTTATTATGTGAAATTAGACATTTTGATTAAACTATATTATGCTTTAATTAATATATCTCTTTTTAATCCACGGTTTAATCTCGGGGGGTAACACTAATATTCTTCGACTACCCAGCCTTTGTTTATCTTACAAAAGAGAGCAATGAGTGTGATAACTCTCTCTAATTTCCATGAGCATTAATTCTAGTCCAATATTTAAGCCCTTAAATATTGTTAAACTGCATGACCTAGTCGCTTCGTTAATACTGCAGCCTTTATGTATAAATTTTACAATAGACGCCTACCATCTGTGTTTGATACATTTTTCACTCAAGTAAATAAAAAACATAACTACAAAACTAGAAGTGCCTCGAATTTGTCCTACCGGCTATACGTAAAGTAAGAACAAATTATGCAATATTTAATTTAAGGTTTAAGAGCCCCAAAGTATGGAACTCGATAAGAAAAAATTTGAAAACCTTATCAATCTCAAACTTCAAGGAGTCAGTAAAATGCGATCTAGTTAAAGACTATTAGCTACTTAATATGTACTTATTAGCAACTTATGTACTTATTAGCAGTGTATAGTTTTCCTATTTACTGTAATCTAGTCTCCTGTTAATTTCTGTAACCTTTTTAAGTGTTTCTTTATTTTCAGGTTTATAATTATATAGCTGTTACTATTTGCCATAGACATTGTGCTCTTCTTGTATATTAGTGTTTAGTATTCATAAATAACTCTAACTATTTTAGACTTCCTTCATATCTTATAAACTCCGTTTCTCTTTTCTTTCTTCTTGTGTGTGTGTGCGCATTTGTGCTTCAATCTTCTTGCTGACCTGTATTTTAATTTTTATTTAATGCTGACGTTAACTAGCTGCCTGGCTCCGCTAGCCCCCATCGTTATTCCAGGCTGCTAGTACTCCAATTTTATTTCTAATAATTTCTTTCAATTTTATAACTTTTTTGCTTAGAGTAAGTATGAATGCGAGTACAAATAAAGATTATCCGTTAACTTGTGCAAATGACGTTTTGTTCAAATCTTTTTTTTCTTTTTCGATTCAAACTCGAACATTCTAGTGATGACAAAGAAACCTGAAATGTTACAGCTTACTCTCGTAAACTGGCAAACCCATCTCATGAGAAGCTAATCTGGATTTGTTTGAAATAAGAATTAGTGGGATTTTTAACTTTTTTTGTCTCGCTCCAGCTCCTTTTTTGTACTTAGCATCACACGCGCTGTGTCCCTATTTCATCCCTATCCACTTACGCTCGTACATTGCTGCAAATTTCTCTTTTGTGTTTCAATAAATTTGTATAGCTGGTAATCATGTGAGATAAAGCGATCTATTGTATGAACAATCTTCTCCTAATTACTTGACGTTGTGGAAATAGAAGCATCGTAGAGGACATCACGAGATGAACACGTCTCGCTGCTTTCGAAGTATTTGGTTCTCCTTCGCGTTTCCGTCGATGATTTCAGAACTGAACCACTTTTCTTCTATTCAGTAAAAATTAGGAGCTTGCCTCATAAGTTTTTGAAACTTCTTGGCCTCGGTATATTTCATGAATTCTCATAAAGTGTTAAGAAATTCATCGAAGGGAACGTTCGAACAATTTTGACAACTTACCAATAATATGGTAGTCTTCCTGCTCGTCTGTTCGATCCGAACTGCAAATGATAAAGCCAACAGATTTGTTGCTTTCTTAAAACTCTTAAGCAAATTGTTCTTTACCAGCTGACCATACTGACTTTTTCGAAAAAAAAAGTATTGGACAAAAGTTAAGTTCATACTGTTTTGCGTTGGACTTATTATGCTCACTGTTCTCAACTGACTGTCGGTTACAATGGAAGATTCCGTTTTTCGACGTTAGTATCGATAGTTCATACCGACGAGAGCATATTTTTACGCTAATTTTTCAAAAAAAGCGGAAATCTCATTATCACTTCATAACACTGTAGAAATAGGAAATCTTGACCCGAAATATAAACCCGGTGTCATTTCTTTCTAGGAATTTCTTGTCTAGTGTTCAACCTCGATGGTTTTTCATCTCATCCATCGTATGTGCTGATCATCTGCTTGGATTTTGTAGTTTTTCTTTTGGTGGAGAGGTTACTCAATTGTTTCTATGTTTAACAGCTAGAGTAGAGGGTGTTTTGATTAGTCCTAAGTTGATATTTGCACGCACGAAGGGACTCGACTAGTACTTCCTACCGGTGCAGTCTGTTATTTGTTACAATTGACGTTACGCTACTTAATCACGAGATAAAAGTGCTCTGCTCCCAAAAAAGGAATTGTGGTTTGTTAACTCAGTAGCCCGGCAGGTTTTCTATGCTTTTAAAAAATGAAGTCTTCATGTGAGACTTGTGGTAATGAAACACTCTTTCCTTAAGTTCAGGGACACGAATGACGCGTGAGAAGAATTCAACGTTTGAGTTAAAGTTTTAAGAATTGTCTGAAGGAATTTGTGTGTTGATAGTCGCAAGCCTTAACAGCCCACTGCGCCTCTCCTTGAAAACGAAAGCGCAACGCGGAAGAACCATATGGCCAACACATCTCCGAATTTTATGGTTTAATGATCCCTAAGTTAATTAATTTTGCTGATTTATTTGCTGCGTTCTGTGTCTTTCCTCCATAAGCAATCTTAGATATTCTTAAATTATCACCTTAAATACCAACCCAAGCAAGAATGTTCCCTATTTCTGCATACTAGCTATTTTTATAAGAAGGTTGGTCTTCGAAATCACTTCCACCTAGAAAATATTTTCTTGGCCTCTCAACTGTTGCGTTAATTGTTACTTGTAGATAATTTTTAAAATGTTGCTTAATTTGTCAGTCGTGCCACAATATCACTCCATGAGCTTGCTTTGTGTCTTCGTCGTTTTCCTTCAATACACGGCGCTAAGGATGGGCCGATACGGATTTTCCGAATCGATACGATACCGAGTAAGAAATTGACGTTTTTCTCCGATATCGATACTGTGACATCATTGAGTCAAATGGTCATTCAGGTGGTTTGATTGGTAAAAATATAGAGTTATCTTGCACTGTTAAAGTTATGCAGCGTTCAGTGCTTTATACAAGTGTCAATAAGACAGTTAAAAGTTTAAAACCGGATGAACGACTCGATACTCAATGCTTAATGCCCGACCCCTTGCAATTCCCGACTGCTGGCAATTCACTACAATCTGTTACTCGTGTGCAATGTTTACAACTCATAACATTTTTAAAGTAAGAAATCGTGACTCGAAATTTAAAACCCTGGGTCATTTCTTTCTAGGAATTTCTTTTCAAGCGTTCAACCTCGCTGGCTTTTTATTTCACCTGTGTTATATGCTGATCACCTGGTTGGATTTCGCGGTTTCACTTCTAGTGGATATTTAAGGTAAAATGTTTCTGTTTCTGTGCTTGTCAATTAGAGTGAAGGGCTTTTTAACCATTTAACTCCCATGAGTGACAAAGACAGAATTCTTCCCTACAATATCAATACGCTATCAGGCAGACACCTTACGGTCATTTAGGGGACTATTAGCTGATTCAATGTCAAATTCTCCCTGCTAATGAGATGTTCGGAATGAAAGGATTAACTGATATTTACGCGGTTAAGAACAGCTTCTTCAATAGTTCTTATGCTGTACTGAAAATTCGCCCCAGGCCTCTTTTTCACTAAACTTTTCACGACTCTCAAACGACTGATTAGGACTCTGATGGAAAGGCTTTTGTGCTGAAGCAAAAGCAATTCTTTTAAGAATTTAGAAAGCAGTTTTCCTGGAATCGTTGAGAGAACTGCTTTGGGACACTACTTAATATCGGCGCCAGTATAAACAGGTCTACATTAAACACTTAATGTATTGTCGCAAGGGAAACAGGTAGCTTTGTTTCCCCGAGAGTCCTGATGTTTCCCTCGACTTCATCTCGGGAAACATCAAGACTCGAGGGAAAACAAAACTAACTAGTTTTCCAAGAGACGATACATTAAGTGCTTTGTTACATATTTAGACTTTCCCTTATAAAATCATATGACAAAAACATGCCGTTGTATTCGGCGCGCGAGCAACAACTGTGCATTTGTATCTCGGTCGGGAAACATTTGTGTTTGGTCAGAGGCACTTTGACCAAGAATCAACCAATCACAGTGCTCGTTTTGTTGAGTGAAAGTCTAGGTATATATTTGGCGTCTAAACATGACCTTAATATGTGACGTTATCTTTTTGTGAGAGAAAGGTTTCTCGCCAGTATCGGTTATTATTTGCTGTTTTTCAAGACAATTTCGCAAATTAGATATTGATGATAACGGCGTCGCTATAATCAGTGACGCGGAAACGGAAGAAAAGAACGATGAACCATTGTGTTTTATGTGACGACTTCAATTTCTCTTAAAAGCTTTTTCTTACCTTAGAATATTTTAAACTTTTGTTTGGATTTTTTTCAAATTTGAATTTGAATATTCTAGGAAATATGAATCATATTGGATTGACGTCAATTGAAGAATGCTGATGCATTAAATGAATCAGTCGTAATGAGTTTCCAGTAATTACTATGCTAATACTTCGTCTGAATGAACGCTGGGATTGGCCGAGCCAGCATCAGGTCGCTAAGGGGCATGTTGTTTCGCGCGGCCTCGATCTTTGTTGTTGTTGTACGAGATGCAGAGCCAGAAGGGCTTCTTAAACTCTCTTTAAAATTTTGTGTTTGCAAAGCGTTCTTCTTTTCACGATGGGTCGGAGGAAACCTTTGATCTGTGTGGGATTGTGAAAGTGACCATATCGTATCACATTACAATTTACTTTATCAAACAAGAACAAACATATGAAACATATGTGTGAACTGCGGTTATGAGACGTATATGAGCACGATCCTTCGCAGTAAAGCACTATTTGAGCGATAGTGAAAATCAGACCTGAAAAAAATTTCAGGCCTGTACGGGATTCGAACCACTGACCTCTGCGATACTAGTGCAGCGCTCTACCAATTGAGCTAACAAGCCAACTGGGAGCAGGCCATCAAATTAATTCGACATAAACCCGTAGATGATAAATCAAACAAGAACAAACATATGAAACATATGTGTGAACTGCGGTTATGAGACGTATATGAGCACGATCCTTCGCAGTAAAGCACTATTTGAGCAATAGTGAAAATCAGACCTGAAAAAAATTTCAGGCCTGTACGGGATTCGAACCACTGACCTCTGCGATACTAGTGCAGCGCTCTACCAATTGAGCTAACAAGCCAACTGGGAGCAGGCCATCAAATTAATTCGACATAAACCCGTAGATGATAAATCAAACAAGAACAAACATATGAAACATATTTACTTTATCCCCCAATAAAGCCCTGGCGGTGAATTTTCTACAGTCCCCCTTCCCTCCCCTCCCCCCTTTTATACTCCGTCGGAGGTGATAGAGTATAAAGGGTGAGCACAAACTTACCAGTTAACAAATGCATACTACCATTTTCAGTTGAGTGAGAAGCGACGAAAGTTTGGCAAGCAAGTTTTGAGGTTAAAATCTTGTCTTTGCTTTTGTTGCTTATGAAATGTCGTTTGACTTTTTTTTGTTGTTTTTGAAATGTCGTTTGACTTTTTTTTGTTGTTTTTGAAATGTCGTTTGACTTTTTTTTGTTGTTTTTGAAATGTCGTTTGACTTTTTTTTGTTGTTTTTGAAATGTCGTTTGACTTTTTTTTGTTGTTTTTGAAATGTCGTTTGACTTTTTTTTGGTGTTTTTGAAATGTCGTTTGACTTCTTTTGCCGACCTTCCAAGAGAGTCTCAATGGGGCGGGGGAGGGGGGCTTCACGTTAACGGCTGACGGTTAAAAATAAACCATTTTAACGGTTGACGGTTAATTTTTTGGAATGTCGTTTAGAAAACGAACTAAACGCGCATAATTGGCCGTAATTTTTCATAATGAAGTGTTTGTATAGAACTGTTAATTTGTAACACCTATTTTTTTATAAATGACTAACGTTTTACGACACAGGAAGTCAGTTCGGTCGGTGACCAGGAGTTAAAAGACTTGCATAAATGTATTTTTGTGATATATCAAAACTTTTATCTTTAAACAACATAAATTTAGCTCAATTAAGGCAATCATTTAGTTCTTAATAAAGGATATCTAAGATATTTAACGGCTAACATTGGCTTGCTTATTTGACGGTTGACGATAAAAATATTGAATTTTTGACGGTTGACGGTTAATATTTTGGCCATTTGACGGTTGACTGTTAACCCCATTGAGACTCTCTTCCAAGTTTGACAGTTGGCGACGCACAGCTCTTGAGATTTGGTTACCAAACGAAGAAATTTGCCCCACACAACTTTACTGTCAAATCCCCGTCCCCAAACTTTGTCCGTGTCTCACTCAACTTAATCGTAGTAAGCTCAAAAAATTGTCACCCTCTCCCCAAATATAGTGGCCCTCCCCGCCCCCCTCAATAAATTATGACCGGTCCCTCAGTGGTCTGTTTTCTGACTTTATCAATCCACATGAAGTCCATCTCCTGCCAACACCTTACCACAGCTGTTCGAGAACAATACGTACAATTCCACAACAATTAAATAGCCGGAAATTCATCACCCGAAACAAAATGGTTCACGAATCACGTTTATTAAGCTTTTAATTTGCGGGCCACTTTAGTAAAAAATTCGTGCGATTAACGAGTAGATAAAAAATGAAATCACGATTCACGAGACAAAAATTATCCAATCACCCTTCACGTAAAAAGTATAGGGGACCCTCTAGGAAGCGTGAAAAACTTTATTGTGTTCGAGACTTCAGGAGTATTCGTCTTATTGCGCATGTGCACGGCTAGATTTGGCGAGTATCAAAAATATGAATTTATCTCGGCCCTAAATATCTGTGACGAATCGGCGCCACAAAGGTATGCGCCCTCCAACACAGACAAAACACCAAGCACAAACGAACCCGAGAAGACACGCCATAACACAACTAAACGTAGGCCTACAAATATCTATTATCCTAATTAAAACAATAGATCAACCAACAATAACGACAATACAATGAACTGAATTACTTATCCTAATTAAATTTACAGAAAATATGATAATTTAAACTACAGTACACTAAAACTATATACAAGAGTAATTACTATTAAGATAAAAAAAAAGGTAGGCTTTTTTTTTTAGTTCAGTTCCGTTGACCTTCGCGTCCTGTGCTTGACCTGTTCTTAACAACCACGTTCCACCACCAAACGACACATAAACCAAACTCACGATTCACAAACCAATCTTCGCATTTAACAACCCAGACTGGCGTTTAACAAACCAAACTCAACTCACGTTTAACGCAGCTAAACGTAGTAGTCTCCAATTTAACGTAACTCGGTCCTCGCCCAGATTTTTCCTTCATTCCCCTTATCTTCACTGGCTTTCCTTTTGACAGAAGATAACCTTCTCCTTTTCTTTCTTCTGTGTGTTTTTTTTTTCCGGCCAGCCTCTCGGCACACGTAAGCCCCCGGGAATGTTTTTTATCGTTCGAGCTACCATATCACTTCACTGGCTTGCTTTGCGTCTTAGTTGTTTCGCCTCAATACACGGCATTTAGGATAGGCCGATACGGATTTTCCGAATCGATACGTTACCGTGTAAGATATTGGACGTTTTTCTTCGATATCGACATTGTGACGTCATTGAGTCAAATGGTAGTTCCAGTAATTTCATTGGTAAAAATATAGGGCTATCTTGCACTGTTAAACTACGCAGTGTTCAGTGCTTTAGAGAAGTGTCAATAAGACAATTAAAAGTTTAAAACCAGATTAAGGACTCAATGCTTCATGCTCAATGCCCGACCCCTTGTCAGCGGTTGCTCGCTGGCAATTTCCTACAGTCCGTCACTCGTGTGCACTGTTGTTTATTCCTCATAACATTGTAAAAGTAAGAAATCTTGACCCGAAATCTAAAACCCTGGGTCATTTCTTTCTAGGAATTTCTGGTCAAGCGTACAACCTCGCTGGTTTTTTATTTCACCTGTGGTATATGCTGATCACCTGGTTGTATTTTGCGGTTTCACTTTTCGTGGATATTTAAGGTAAAATTTTTCTGTTTCTGTCCTTGTCAGTTAGAGTAAAGGGCTTCTTAATTATTTAACTCCCATGAGTGATCAAGACGGAATTTCTCCCTACCATACCAATACACTATCAAGCAGACACGTTATAGTCATTTAGAGGACTATTAGTTGATCCAATATCAAATTCTCCCAACTGACATCGTAAGAATTGTGCAGCAGATAGTAAAGAGAATTGCTAATGAGATCTTGGGAATGAAAGGATTAAGTGATCTCTACATGGTTAAGAGCGCCGAACTTTTCATCAACGAACCTTATACCTCGGCTCCAATAGTTCATATGCTCATTGAAAATTCGCCCCAAGCCTCTTTTCCACTAAAGTTTTCAGGAATCTGGAACGACTGATTTCAACTCTGATGGAAAGGCTTTTGTGCTGAGGCAAAAGCAATTCTTTTAAGGATTTAGGAAGCAGTTTTCCTGGAACTGTCGAGAGAACTGCTTTGGAACACTACTTAATATCAGCGCCTGTATAAACAGGCCTACTGATTATACACTTAATGTATGGTCCCGAGGGAAACAGTTAATTTTGTTTCCCCAAGAGTCCTCATTTTTTCCTCGACTTCTCTTCGGGAAACATCAGGACTCGAGGGAAAACAAAGCTAACTGGTAGAGAGGCATGGTACGTTATTGATCATGAACAAGTTTATGAAATCAAGTTCATAGAGAGAGATGCCTTAATTCAGGTTAGTTTATGATTTTATAGCGTGTCCAGGTTACTGTGCAGCTTTAACATCTTGCGGGAATTAACTTGTGGATTGCCCTTTTTGCTTTTCGATTTGTTCTTTAAGTTTTGTTTGCTGGTTTTTATACTCGTGATTTTTTCGTTTGTTTCTTTCCTATTTACTTTAAATGACATTTATTACCAAAGGGAATAAATTAATTTATGCAGCCTGCGCCGCGACTTATCATTATCCCGGATAGGTTACATCCGGGACTTATAATAGCAGATACTTAAACATCCGAATATTTGATTTCGGGCCTCTTTTAGTTAAGCTTCGGTGCAGGGAACAACATTCCCCACCCTATAAACCCGCCCAATGTTTTTGAGCATTCTCAGAAGTGCGTTGAGTCCTCTTTCGATGGGTGTTTGCCCTCACCTTTGCTGGGATTAGGTTTTTATTTCCGGTTTCACTGTAATTCGATTTGGTATTAATAATAAACGGCCACTCAACTGAGTGGCCAAATTACGGCAAATAAAGGTTGTCCGTTTAATTCTCCCAGCAAACCGTGCTCATCCCTAGCAATGCACAGTGTTCAACACTTGGTTATTGGCAAGCGAGCAAGAGGCATAAATGAGTTTTACAGGAGTTTTTCTTAATTGATCGTGGTACAGAGATTACTATTATTAAAGGAGCAAAACCTTGTAGCAATGATAAAACTGCGGCTATTATTTTAATAAAAGAACCTTTGAAAAGATGTAATAATTTTATATCCCTAGTCCGCAATGGGAAAGTTTTTTCAGGGACATATGGTTCTGATTGAAGATTAACGCTGAATATATCGTAGAATGCAAAAAAAAAATCGATATTTCATTAAAAAATTGTATGTTAGGATAAATTAGGCAGAGACTTTCACTTTTACTAAAGAGACCTTCACCAGCATATCACACAATATCTCTTAATTGTTCCCTCTCCTCACTCGGAAGAGATATTATTAAACTCGGATCCGCCAGCGGACAATAAGTGTTCTGCATATTCCATAGGTACTGAATACCTATTTCAAAGCGAAGACAATTTTAAAACACATTTTCAGAACATCAAATGCAGAGAACATCAGCGCATTGAATAAGCTCGCAGAAAAGCTACTCCAACTTTCGACTAAATATTAACATTCAAGTTCTCAATACAATATACATCAAAGGTTGGTATAAATAGTTGATTAATCTACTTGCAGTTCTGACATTGTCTTAGTAACTTTGTTTTCTATGTACACAAGGATATAAAACACTCTCTTCTCACAGAGCATATGTCAATTGCAAGTGAGTTTAATTGCCAATGAGTTTGATGTAACTGTGTTGGTTTAATCCAATTTTATGAGCCTCTTTGAAGATCTCATCTATTTTATTCACCTAGTATGAGGTAAACTCAGCCCATTTACAAAAATGAAAAATTTGTCTGATTTTGATTCACAAAGATATTTCGCGCGCAAAAACATGTTTGACCCATTGAGTGGTCGTTTACTATGCCTTCGTAATGTAAAGGACGTCTGGAATAGGTAAGAAAAATAACGAAAATCATTGGTGCTTTTGTTCTGGTTTTAGCAGACTACGACAAATCGTCACATTTTACTAACACACTAACAGAGGGCCTGGTTACATAAGCCGGGCTGGCTCGATTTTACCGAGATCTTGGCGCGTTTGTAATCAACGTTGTGATTTCAAGTCAAACAAACCAGCCTGGTTAGCCGTAATCCTGGTTTTGAGATGTAAAGGATTTAGAGGATGGGAGGGAGGTTCAGAAAATCAGAAAATTTGAACCATAAGAATATCATAGAACCCTAGCAAGGCCTTAGGTAAGTTTTACTGTGATACAAACAACATCTTTCAACCCCCCTCTCCCCCCCCCCCCATTTTTGTAGGCGACAAATAATGACCACTCCTTAAAAAGCATTCACCCCCCTCTTCAAAATAGAAAACAAAAAAAAAGGCAAAAATATTTCTCTTCAGACAATAATGTTACCGTACTGTGTCGTTTATCGATTCGGGGATTTATTTCCAAGAGTTTTCTTTTCTTTTCTTTTTTTTTTTTAATTTTTTAAGATATTTCGATGCAAAATTTGCCACAGTGGTGGAACTGTCTGTTGAATTATTGGGCATTTTCAGATCTGTCTTTGTTTTGCTGCAGCGGTGGCCACATGTTATCCCTAACTTAATCTGGTACCCAGATCCCACTGTGTGACTGTAACCTCTGGGCCATGAATGGTCTGGGTACGAGGATTGAGCACCCGATTCGCCTTTAATCTACCGCTTATAAGCGAATCTAATTATACCAAATTACCGCATACATGCTGATAAAGTAGGACCTATTTACCTACCGAGATTGATTACCGAGAACAAAACAAAGGCCAAAACAAAACAAAACAAAGGCCAAAACAAAACAAAACAAAGGAAAACAAAACAAAGGAAAACAAAACAAAGGAAAACAAAACAAAGGAAAACAAAACAAAGGAAATGATTTCAGACTTTTTTTCTGTTCTTCAGTAATCTTCACGCGTGGAATTTTATCCATGATCTCTTTTTACCAGATGTAAAAGCGATGAATTTTCCTCTTTCGCTTGAACCTTGCCACATGTCAAGTGCGACTGCGATACCAAAGACATTCTGAAATCATTTCCTTTGTTTTGTTTTGTTTTGGCCTTTGTTTTGTTCTCGGTAATCTAATCTCGGTAGGTAAATAGGTCCTACTTTATCAGCATGTATGCGGTAATTTGGTATAATTAGATTCGCTTAGAAGCGGTAGATTAAAGGCGAATCGGGTGTAAATGCATGGTTTCAACATCTTCTTCGACATGCACTTAACACTTAGTTGAACCAAATGTTCGGTGCGTTTGAACAGGTCGTCCAACACTGTTGTAAACGTAAAAAGTGTTAAAACCTTGTTAAAAGCGCGTTGAATCAAGTTTAAATCAGTTCAAACTTTCATTCAACATCGACTCAACTTTTCCTTTATAAAACCATTTGAAGAACTTTTAAGGGCCTCTGAAAGGCCTCCGCACAAATTTGTTTTTGCGTTCAATATTTGCTCAACATCCGTTCAACATTTGTGGAACGAATGTTAGTGAAATGTTAAAACCGTTTAAACGGGCCTTAAATCTCGCATCTGTTAGGAACCATGTGAGAAACTTCGAGGTTACCCCCCCCCCCCAATGAACCTTACAGTCACCCTTACTTGTTACGAGTTGACTGTTGCTGGGAAGGGTGGGTGTGCAGTTTCTTTAATTCCGTTACTCGCACGAAATATCGTTTACACTTCATAACATTGTAAAAGTAAGAAATCATGACCCGAGATTTAAACCCTGGGTAACTTTTTTTCTAAGAGTTCCTTAATTAAGCGTTCACCTGATTGGATTCTGTGGTTTCACTTTACGTCAATATTAAAGGTTAAATATTTCTCTTTCTGTGCTTGCTAATTAGAGTAAAGGGCTTTTTAAACATTTAACTCTCATGAGTGATCAAGATTGAATTTCTCCATACAAAATCAATACACTATCAAGCAGACACGTAATAGGAATTTATGGGACTACTAGTTGATTCAATGCCAAATTCTCTCAACTGACCTCGTAAGAATTGTATGGCAGATAGTAAAGAGAATTACAAATGAGATCTTGGGAATGATAGGATTAAGCGATCTCTACACGGTTAAGAGCTCCGACCTTTTTATCAGCGAATCTAATACCTCGGCTCCAATAGTTCATATACTATACTTAAAATTCGCCCTAAGATTTTTTTCCACTAAATTTTTCATGAATCTCGAACGACTGATTTAGACTCTGATGGAAATGCTTTGGTGCTGAAGCAAAAGCAATTCTTTTAAGGATTTAGGAAGCAGTTTTCCAGGAACTGTTCAGAGAATTGCTTTGGGACACTACTTAATATCGGCGCCGGCATAAAAAGGCCTACATTACACACTTACTGTATTGTCCCGATGGAAACAGTTAGTTAGGTGTACAAAACTAGGGAAACAGGGAAACAGTTAGCTAGGTGAAAAAATTAACTAGTTTCCTGAGGGACCATACATAATTGTTATGTTATATATTTAGACTTTCCCATATGGCAAAAACATACAAATACAAATTGTATCCCGGTCGGGATACATTTTTATTACACGACTCGGACAGTCAGAGGGCCAATAACTAAAATCAACCAATCAAAAGGCTCTATTGCCGGTCAATATTCTCTCAGTATTGGACCAGGCACTGTCCCGAATGGTCCCGAATGATACCGCACTTGTCTCCCTTTGAACTTCAGTCGTATAATAAATCTCTTATTAACCAAGTTTGCTCGGGACCGTACTGGAAGAATATCGGCCCTCGGTCTTTTTTGTACGGACCTCGCTACGCTCAGTCCGTACTGTCAAGACCTCGGGCCGATATTCTCCCAGTTCAGCCCTCGCGCTTGGTTAATAAGATGTATGTATTTGATCAGGGGCACGTTGACCAAGAATCAACCAATCACAGTGTCGTTGCCGGACGACAACTATACTCGGTTGATTCGATATCTAAATAATTTTCATTCGTAACAACACCGCTCACGTTGCTCCCAACTCAACTTGTTTTTATCTCTTGCTACAACAACAACAACAACAACAACAAAGTCTTTATTCGCACTATTTCAAGAGGTTACTACAGATTACAAAAGTCATAATATATAAGAAACAGTATATAAAATGTGCACAGTGACCAAAGTAGCATAGCTTTCGAGTTGGCCACTGTCACGTGTAATTAACTGGTGTATCTTAACATTTACACCTGACTTACTTTACTTTAATTTTATATTTACACTAACCAAGGTATTTATACAAAGTTAATATTATAAGCAAAGAGAAAATAGAAATGAGTAAACAAGTAAATAAATAAATAAAAATTAAATTAAGTTTAAAAGAAGGAGAATTAATTTTTTTTTTTACATTACAGTTATATAAGTACTCATGGTAAAGGTGCCAAAGTAACAAGTATTGGTAGATACGTAAATTTTAATCAATCAAAACAACAAAGACTAAGAACAAAGAAACTAAAGTAAACTGAATCAATGCATTCTAAGAAGCAGATTGCGAATTTAGAAGATATAGCTTGAATTATTTGGAGAAGCGATATTAACATAATTTTTTTAGATGCAGTGGAATAGCCTCTCATATTTTCGATGCAATGAAAGTAAAAGTAGAAGCTCCATAATTGTTATGTATTAGAGGCCTACGGAAGTTAAGGTTAGATACAAATCTAGTGTAATGGCTATCGAAGTCAGAAGCTAGAGGTAGAGTTCAAGAAAAAACCTGCCGGGATGCCTATTGGATTCTTAATTATTTTATGTGCAAAGAGTGCTACACGAGCATGCGGCCCATAGCCACGAGCTGATATGTCAATTTACAACATAGTAACGGCTAAAAGTTTAGGAAGCGAGAGGGACACACAGTGATCGTTTTGTTGAGTGAAAGTCTAGGTATATAACAATATTTAATATTTCTCGTAAAAAGTTTGGTGTCTAAACATGACCCTTAATATGCGATGTTATCTTTTTGTGAGAGAAAGGTTTCTCGCTAGCTATAGTGTCGGTTATTATTTGTCGTTTTTCAAGACAATTTGGCAGATTACATATTGATGATAACGACCTCGGTATGATCACTAATGCGGAAACGGAAGAAAAGAACGATGAACCACTACCTCGTTTTATGTGACGACTTAAATTGCTCTTACAAGCTTTTTCTTACCTTAAAATATTTTAAAAGTTTTGTTCAGATTTTTTAAATTTGAATTTCAGCACTCTAGGAAACTTGAATCGTATTCGATTGACGCCAGTTAAAGACTGTTGAATCAATTAAATGAATTAGTGGTAACGAGTTACCAATAAACGAATTGGCTAATACTGCGTCTAAATGAACGCTGGGTTGGCCGGGCCAGTATCAGGTCGCTAAAGGGGTATGTTGTTCCGCGGCCTCGATCTTTGTCATTGTTGTATGAGATGCAAAGCCAGAAAAGCTTGGTAAACTCGCTTAGAAATTGTGTGTTTGCAAACCGTTCTTCTTTTCATGATGGGTTGGGGAAATCTTTTATCTGTGTGGGAATGTGAAAATGACCGTATTTTATCACAGTACAATTTACTTTATCCCCCCAGAAAGCTCTGGCAGTGAGTTTTCTACAGTCCCACTTCCCTCCCCTCCCCCCTTTTGTACTCTGTCGGAGACGAAAGAGTATAAAGGGAGAGCACAAACTTCCCAGTTAACAAATGCGTACTACCATTTTCAGTTGAGTGAGAAGCGACGAAAGTTTGGCGACCAAGTTTTGAGGTAAAAATATTATATTTGTTGTTGTTGTTTTTGATATAGGCGAAGTGTCGTTTGACTTTTTTTCCAAGATGGGGCTCACGTTGACGGTTAACGGTTTAAACGGAGCCCTTTTTACAGTTGACGATTAAATTTTAGGTCATACATCGGTTAACGGTAATTTTTTGGAATGTCGTTTATAAGACCAACTAAACGCGCAAATTGGGCTGTCATTTTTCATAATGACGTGGTTGTTTAGAACTGTTAATTTGTAACACCTATTTGATAGAGATGACTATCGTTTTCCGACACCGGAAGGGTTTCCACACCGGAAGTCAGTTTGGTCGCGGAGTTAAAAGACTTACGTAAATGTATGAACAACAGATGTTGACCCCAGTTTAGGCAATCGTTTAGTTCTTAATTAAGGATATCTGAGACATTTGACGGCTAACATTGGCTTGCTTATTTGACGGTTGACGATAGAAATATTGAGTTTTTGACGGTTGACGGTTAATATTTTGGCCATTTGACGGTTGACGGTTAACCCCATTGAGACCCCCTTCCAAGTTTGACAGTTGGCGACCCACAGCTTTTGAGATTTGGTTACCAAACGAATAAAATTTCCCCTGACAACCTTATGGTCAAATCCCCGTCCCAAAACCTTGTCCGTGTCTTACCCAACTTAATCGTAGTAAATGTTTAGACAAGTTTAAAAATTCTTAGTCCTTAGAAAAGATAAACAAAGTGATATAACTAACTGACTTGACTAATGGCGACATTGCTTTTGAAAGGGTCTGATTGAATATGGCCGCTCCAATGGAATATACAGAGGAGCAATTGAATTACTACAGGATCTGTTACATTGTCACCGATGTACTTGCTGAAGGCCTTCGAACAATCTTCAAACAAGAATGGGATAATCGCTACGAGGCAACCCTGGGAGAATGGAAAGATGCACCAAAAAATGGAATGGACTTTGAGAGCCATGAATCCCCACGAAACAGAAGAAGAAACGCCCTTCTCTTGAAAACTATGATCAATGGTGACAGAGCGGAATGGGATTGTACCATGCTGTTTTATGCCATTCTTTATTCCGATTCCATCTGCAGTCTCCATCCAGCTGTTCAGTCAAATGTGGATGATCTCAGAAAATTTCGTAATGAAGACTTTGCGCATAGACCACGAGGCTTCCTATCCAGCAGAGATTTTCAAGATGATATTTTAAAGGTGAATACTGCATTTCACGCACTCGGTCTCCCCACTCTACAAATCCGTGCAATCCAAACTCAGACAAGTTTCCCCACGAAAGAGTTAAGAAATGTGTTGAAGAAAGTTAACGACCTTCAACAGGAGGTTCAAAATAAGGAGACAAAAATTCAACAACAAAAAAAGGAACTTGTTGAAAAAAAAACAAGACTTGAAGAAAAAGACAAGGAACTTGAAAAAACAGAGAATCAGCGGCAGACGCTTGAAGAACAGCTGCAAACCAAAGTTCCCCCATTTTGCATTCTCCCCCCTGAACCTGCACATGACGTCTCCCCTCGCGAATCTGATGTTGGTAAAATCATACAACATCTCAAAGCACTCAAAAGCTCCAACAATCACAGCTTAAGCACCTTGTACTTATCAGGAAACCCTGGAAGTGGAAAATCTCAGCTGGCTCGACTAGTAGCTAAGCAATTTTTCGACGAAAGCAAAGAAACTCCCTCTGGGATTTCATTTGTTATGACGCTTAATGCAGAAAATTCAGAGACACTTTTGGAGTCGTATGTCTCTTTCGCTCGAAACTGTAAATGTCCGGATTACTCAGTTACAGACACTTATAATTCCAAAGATCTGAACACAGAAAAGAAAATTGCAAGTCTCAAGACCCTGATAAGCGCAAAAATTGGGCTTTACACTTCGTGGTTACTGGTAGTTGACAATGTCACTAATCTGTCCCAGGTATATACTTATTTGACAGATTTAGCAAACCAGCAATGGATGAGGGGCCAGTTATTGATAACAACGCAAGACACCGCGTCTATTCCTTTGACAAGTTCTTCCATTCAGCATATATCAGTAAGTGAAGGGATGCTTCCTGACGATGCCAGCTCTTTGTTAAGGCTCCTTTCTGGTGTCACTGATGATAAGATGGAAAAAGAAATTGCACGGTATCTGGACTACCTGCCACTTGCTTTGGCCGGCGCCGCCGTCTATGTAAGACAAGTTCGGGAAGGTAAAATAGCTCCAAACTTCGGCTGGACCGACTATCTAAAAAAACTTGAAAAAGGACAGCGACGCACAACTGAGAACATTCTAGCCGAGACAAACCCAAGTTACCCAAAAACAATGACCACAGCAATAACACTCGCCTTGGAAAAGGAAATTAGTTCCGACAGAGTTATAAAGCACTTGTTCACTTTTCTCTCTCTTTCTGCGCCACAACCAATATTAAAAGATATTGCTGTCGAGTACATTATGGAAATGGAAAAGGAATATGAAGATAAAGATGCAATTGGCGTAAAGATAAAGCGATGCCCATTGTTATTGTTTGACGAAGAGGAGAACGGTGTGTACATTCGAGTGCATGGAGTCGTCCATTACGTTGCTAATTCAGTAACAAAGAAATGTACAAAGGATGAGAAAATCAAATCCATACTGGGAGCTGCTTTATCCCTCTCCAGATTTGAGGATCAAGATTCTCTAGTCATTGGCACGAGAATTGTCCCCCATTTGGCAAAAGTGATTACAGACGCAAACCCCTTCTTTTCTAAAGAAGGAATATCGCAAGTCGCTCATATTGGTGGATCGACTTTGCAGGACTATTCTAACGTCTTTACAACTCTCGGAAATATGTGCTGCGACCACTCTCAATATCCAGCTGCAAGAAGCTACTTTACAGCAGTCCTAGCAATCGCCGAGTTAAGAAACCCAAGTAATGAATTACAAAAAACCTTTATTTATAATAATCTGGGCCGTGTCCACGAGAAACTGGGTGACCTAAAGCAGGCAAAAGACTTTCACAAGCGAGCCCTGGATGTTCAGATGAAAAAGCTCGGACCTGAGCATGTTGATGTCGCAACATCTTACAATAACCTGGGCCTAGTCCACAAGCAGCTGGGTGACCTAAAGCAGGCAAAAGACTGTCACGAGCGAGCGCTGGATGTTTGGCTGAGAAAGCTCGGACCTGAGCATGTTGATGTCGCAACGTCTTACAATAACCTGGGCCTAGTCCACAAGCAGCTGGGTGACCTAAAGCAGGCAAAAGACTGTCACGAGCGAGCGCTGGATGTTGAGCTGAAAAAGCTCGGACCTCAGCATGTTGCTGTCGCAACGTCTTACAATAACCTGGGCCTAGTCCACGAGCAGCTGGGTGACCTAAAGCAGGCAAAAGACTGTCACGAGCGAGCGCTGGATGTTTGGCTGAGAAAGCTCGGACCTGAGCATGTTGATGTCGCAACGTCTTACAATAACCTGGGCCTAGTCCACAAGCAGCTGGGTGACCTAAAGCAGGCAAAAGACTGTCACGAGCGAGCGCTGGATGTTTCGCTGAAAAAGCTCGGACCTGCGCATGTTGATGTCGCAACGTCTTACAATAACCTGGGCCTAGTCCACAAGCAGCTGGGTGACCTAAAGCAGGCAAAAGACTGTCTTGAGCGAGCGCTGGATGTTACGCTGAAAAAGCTCGGACCTGAGCATGTTGATGTCGCAACATCTTACAATAACCTGGGCCTAGTCCACAAGCAGCTGGGTGACCTTAAGCAGGCAAAAGACTGTCACGAGCGAGCGCTGGATGTTTGGCTGAAAAAGCTCGGACCTGAGCATGTTTATGTCGCAACGTCTTACAATAACCTGGGCCTTGTCCACGAGCAGCTGGGTGACCTAAAGCAGGCAAAAGACTGTCACGAGCGAGCCCTGGATGTTCGGCTGAAAAAGCTCGGACCTGAGCATGTTGATGTCGCAAAGTCTTACAATAACCTGGGCCTAGTCCACAAGCAGCTGGGTGACCTAAAGCAGGCAAAAGACTGTCACGAGCGAGCGCTGGATGTTAAGCTGAAAAAGCTCGGACCTGAGCATGTTGATGTCGCAACATCTTACAATAACCTGGGCCTAGTCCACGAGCAGCTGGGTGACCTAAAGCAGGCAAAAGACTTTCACGAGCGAGCCCTGGATGTTCGGCTGAAAAAGCTCGGACTTGAGCATGTTTATGTCGCAACGTCTTATGGTAACCTGGGCCGTGTCCACGAGCAACTGGGTGACCTAAAGCAGGCAAAAGACAGTCACGACTGAGCGCTGGATGTTTTGCTGAAAAAGCTCGGACCTGAGCATGTTTATGTCGCAGAGTCTTACAATAACCTGGGCATTGTCCACCGGCAGCTGGGTGACCTAGAGCAAGCAAAAGACTGTCACGAGCGAGCACTGGATATTCGCCTTAAAATATTTGCTCCGGAACACGTCAAGGTGGCAGATACTTACAAAAGCATGGGCGCTCTGCACAATTATCTCGGTCTCAGCCAAGAAGCAAAAGGGTGTTACGGTCGTGCATTGTCGATTTATGTCAAGAACTTTGGCCCTGAAGATAATGAAATGAGATTTGTTCAGAATGCACTTGCTCAGCTATGTACAGCAGAACTGAATATTGGTAACACATAAAGTTCAATAATCATAAATTCGTAATTCTTTAAAGCGTTAGGCTCGTTACTCGTAGATCAGCGAAGATCAAATCGGAATTGAGAGTTCAAACAAAGATATCAAGACGTCAGTTTACAGCATACTTATACAGATTAAGTCAAGCAACATCTAATTGTGGTGCATTGTAATGTAGAAAATTTAAGAAACCACAGACAATTTCCCTGTAAGCCAGACTTCTAGCGATCAACATTACAAGTTAAAGAGCCAATTAGAGTGCAGTCAGTTGCGTTTGACACGTGCCGCAACCGATCTGTAAAAGGCAGAGCTAAAAACCCATTCAAATCTCAAGAACTTTTGAGGCTCACTCTTGAAACCATAGCAACGTTAGACTAAAAATGGCAGAATATTTAAAAAATTGAAACGCGCTGTGGTTTTCCTCCTAGATCACGACGCTAGTAGAGAAATTACGCTTCAAACTTTTACCTCAAATGTCTCTCAAAACGGGCACAAAATATCGTTTGCACACCATAGTTTCTCCCTTGCTGATATTAACCGGTCTATCATCGAAGTTCGATCGTCAAAATGCATTTGGAGTAAGTTCGGCTACGTTGATCTCGACACGTCAGCTGGGCGGTCCCCAGCGATAGTTTTATCATATTTTGCTTTAAAAAAAGTGGTTTTGAAGTATCAAGGATTAATCCTTTCAATTTTTTTTAAAAATTGCGCCACATCAATTATTATTAAAAACCGGATCGTTGAATAATGCAATTCAAGACTTTTTATGGACTTAACCATTATGATATATGAGCCAATATACCATAATCTACAAATATGATAAGCGTACGCGTCGGCTTAAAATTAAAAGGGAGCTCAAAAGAGGAGAAGACAAGATTTGTCTAATATCGTGGGGGTGTTTTTAATAAAAGAATAATTATTCCACTCGCGCTTGTTGGATATGGGATGATTATAGCTAACTCGGCACTACGCGCCTCGTTGGCCATCTATCATCTCATATCTAACAAGCGCGGGTGGAATAATTGTTAAATACATACTGTTGCTATGGATTTATAGGCGTCTATGTGACATGCGCAGATGTTATTCAACTTTGTCTATGTAATATACAATTAGACCCTGTCACTGGCTGTCAGGATTTTAAAATATCGTCTGTGACTTTATTGCAATGAACGTTGGACTTTTCTCGGAGTATGGTTCCTCTAGAACCTATTAAGTTTAATTTCTAGTTTTGACATCGAAGTAATTCTTTAAAATTTGAAAATTGTTCATAGTTTAAATCATCACAACCATAGTAACTTTTGGCGTGCTCTACGTATTGTAATCTTTAACTAAGTAGGCTAATTATTAAAGGAGTTAAGTAATGGCACTTCTGTAGTCGATGGTGTTGTGTTTTGGTGGTTGAAAAGATTGGTTGTTTAACAATTGGTTCATGCTTTAGCGTGCACTATCGAGTTATGGAGCACGCGGGATGTTTGGAGAGCACGAAAGAAGCGTAAGAGTTGCCCGAGGCGATAGCCGAGGGCAACTCTAGCTTCTTTCGTGCTCTCCAAACTTCCCACGTGCTCCATAACTCGATAGTGCACAGCTGAAAGCATGAACCAATTGTTTTAGAACATAGCCGGTAGAATTGTGCATCAAATCCGACGGGAAAAATGGACAACAATATCAGTTGAAGCGAATCGTGACGGCGCTGATGCCGCGTCTCCTTTTCCTTTGTTTTTCTCTTTTTCTGCCTCATTTCAGAACTCTAGCCTAAGGGAAAAGGTCGAAACATTGTCTTCGTTTTCGGACTAGTAGGCCGAGTTTGTTTTTGTATCCATTATTGTCGCGAAATATATTATTTTTCCCGCGCTAACAATCGGCCGCTCGCGCGAAAAAAAAATTTCTGGCAAAGCGATTTGCTGACGCTGTCAGCGTGCACTATCGGGATTTTGAGCACGCTTACAAATATTGAATTTGATTGCGTGGTTCTGCTAGCTATGTTCTAATAGAACAATAGATAAAACCTATGGTTCCGTTTGGCAAAAACCGCACGAATGCACAGAATCCGCATGGCTCTAATCATACTCCATTTATCAGTCAATTTCGCGGTGTGAACACGAGCTTGTTGATACACAAACCTAAAAGAATCCGGGACAATCTCACTCCTACAGAACGATAAGCCATACGCTCACTTAAGGAACGTAAAGACATAATTAGAAAACCCGCCGACAAAGGTTCTGGTATTGTTGTTATGGACACAACCTGGTACATCTATGAATGCAACAGACAACATTCTGACACTATATTGTATAAACGCTTGACAAACGACATCACTGCTGATGTACAAAAACGTGTTACCTTTTTTGTTAACAGGATGCATAACGACCAACTCATCAACGAAACAACAAAACAATACCTCTTGCAGACTGACGTAAGACCAGGACGATTTTACATCTTACCCAAAATACACAAACCCGGTAATCCAGGACGCCATATTGTCTCATCCAATAGCCACCCCACTGAACGGATATCCCAGTTTGTTGACCACTACCTCCAACCACTCGTTCACAAACTACCATCTTATATCAAAGACACCAATGACTTCCTCAACAAACTGTTTTACTTTGGTAATTTGCCCCCTAATTCTTTACTAGTTACACTTGATGTTTCATCCCTCTACACCAATATCCGACATAACGAAGGTATTAATGCTTGTGACCATTTTCTGTATATCTCCTCCAATACCCCTATTCCTACCGTCACACTTTGTGACCTCATTCGTATGGTTCTTACCATGAACAATTTTACTTTTACTTTTAATGATGTTCATTACCTCCAAGTTCACGGCACAGCCATGGGTACCAAAATGGCCCTTCTTTCGCTAACCTTTCTTTCTTGGTCTTTTCGAACCTAACGCTTTGAAAAGTGCCCCATGTAAATCCCACACTTGGTTTAGATACTTCGACGATATCTTTATGGTCTGGACCGAAGGTTTAGATAACCTAAACATTTTCGACGGTAATATCTCCACTGACCTCTACACCAAACCCACAGACAAACATATGTATCTATTGCACTCTTCTTGCCATCCATTACATACCAAAAAAGCTATTCCGTTCAGTCTAGCACTCCGCCTACGACGTATCTGTTGTACAGATAAAGCTTTTGAGACTCGCGCCGCTCAACTTACCTCATAGTTCTCAAACGAGGTTAAAGCAATAAATTCGTCACCAAACAAATACAACGCGCCGCTGACATCTCCCGCACACTCACCTTACAAACTAAAGACGTAAAAAAAACCTAACCGTATTCCATTTATGACTACTTTTAGTCCGTCGCTTCCTCGCATCTCCAACATCATCAAAAAACACTGGCATGTACTACAGACTTCTAACCGCTACAAAAAGGCTTTTCCTCAGCTGCCAGTTGTCGCCTTCAGACGCTCCCCCAACCTTCGCGACACATTAGTAACAGCCAAACTCCCCTCTAATTCTAACACTTCCCATCCTCAACTCCCCCCCGGCTCTTTCCGTTGTGGTAGAAACTGCGCTACTTGCCCCTACATCTCTGACGGTCTTACTAACTATACTTTTTTTTCTACCGGCGAAACACGTCCCATTAAATCTCACTTGACCTGTGACACTAAACACCTTATCTCCTTAATTTAGTGTAACCGCTGTAACTTAAAATACATAGGAGAAACTAAACGACGTTTAAAAGACCGTTTTAATAAACACCTCCGTACCATTGATAAACCTAACTCTAAATCTAAACCTACTACAGCGGCAGAACACTTCATTTCTTCTCCTAACCACTCTGCTCACGACATGGAGCTAATCGCCATCGAAAAAGTGTTTTCCAAGAGAGACTAGATACGCAAGGCCAGGGAAGCTTTTTTAATTTCAAGAGGCAACACTATTTATCCAGATGGCCTTAACCGCTCGCGAAGAAATGTATTAGTTTCTAGTTATTTATCCAATTTACCTTATTTCATTTCTATTTTTGCTAACTATTTCTATTTTTATTGTTATCTCATTGTCAATCAAATTAGTTTTACATATTTCCGCTGTTACATCATACAGCTATCTACGAAGGATCACCCCAATTCTCTGTTAATTCCCACTCCACATGAAGAAGGCTGGTTTGGCCAGCCGAAATATAGTGCTCCGTCTTAAAATTTACTTATCTACGTTGTATCGGTCTTGCCTCTATATTTATATTTCACACAAAATGAAGCACCAGTGTGGGCCAGTTTACGTAAGGAGCACAGAATTCGAATGTCTGAAATCCTAGCTACGCCACTACTTGCCAACCTAGAAAGCCCTTGTTTCCATAAGCATCAAAAAAGCTCTGTGTTATATTCGATGCCCAATCAACCAAGATAATGGTTTGAGAATTTGTGTAATGCTCTACAAAGCAAATCTGCTTTTGTTTGAGGTGAACAGAGCCTGGCACTATGGGAGGTCGGTTAGAGCTCGAAAGACGATTGTCGCGTGTGGTTCGCAGCATCCTCCTGCGCGCATGTCTGGTGTTTGCCTCCACTGGCCTGAAAATGCCACGTCTCCTTCGCAGCCGTTCTTTAGCTAACAGCTCCTTCGTAACGAACAGTATTCCTTTCCCTTTGTTTGAGGGTATAGACCCTTACAGATTGCGCTAGTAAAAGTGGAACATTATTATTATTTTTTTAATTTTTTTCTTTGCCTAAGTTCCTTTGTTTACTGGAAAGTCTGAAATTAAGTGGAGTGCTGGTGCTATTAATCATGTTAAAACCGTGTCTTGTGAAATTCACATCATGCTCAACAAGATATTATGCCAGTCAACACTAAGTTTGAGTTAGATTCTGGGCGCTTTTTTTTCAGGTGAACATTGCACTTATCGCATTTCTGGTTTTCTTGCTTTTGGAAAAAGGTCTTCAGATTTCTACTCTCTTACTCAAAAGTTTTTCAAGAAGTCATCTTTGTCTTTACTCTCATTTTTGCCTTCCCTTTTTGAATCCTGTCATTTTGTCTTTTTCCCTATAACATATGAGTAACTCTTCCTGGACACAATTACAGTTCACTGCAGCAAAAAGTATCATTAGCAAAAATAACACCTACTCTTGTCGCAATGTCATTTAGATGACAAACAGTGAGGTAACGGAATGATTGATTTGCATTGCAAATATGTTTTCACTCGATGAAGTAATAATTGTCTATGTTCTGTCAGGAACTTCGAACAAAGAGCTCCGAGCTTCGATTACCTATCTGGCTTAAAATTACGACTTTTTGGTACGACAAATAGTTTTATAACATGTGTCAGGTAATTCTAAAGCCGGACAGCCGGCGACCGGACAGCAACCACATACCAACTGAGTAGGATGTGAAGTAACAGAAGGTCATGTCTTTCAAGAGCTCAAGTAAGTTATCTAGTTTCATTCTCCTACACTCAATAATTATGTTACCAACAATTTAGAGCCCTTTACTGGAGCCTCGGCTAAATATTAAAGGATATAATGCATCGATGGGCCTGTCTCGCCTATGATTCATTTCTTCTAATTTATCGGTGAAACAAACAGTGTGCGGAAACTTGTCACGGGTATAATTTATGTGAACACTGAATGAAATTGAAAGCTACAATATTCCATAAGTCTAATTCACTACGTTTTGCATGCACAAGTTTTTGTCCGAAAGGAAATTCAGTAGTAATTAGGGCAATTTGAAAATAATCGTAATCTAGCGACACCTAATCACCACAAAGATTCCATAACTGAACCCTTTCATGCATCAGCTTTGTCGGGAGAAATATCGATCTCCAGCACATGAAAACGTTATTCCTCAGCGAATGATATCAGCAAACCTTTAAAACTTCGGTTTCTTAGGGTCCACTCATTAGTTATGTAACATTATTTACTCTAAAAATCGCGCCTTGCCATCTTCTCGCACTTTGAGCCTAGGTTTAATTTTCTCATCTTTTCCCTTGTACGGCAGCTGCGCATTGGTAAAGGAACTGCTTTAGCTTTATAATAGAGCATCAAAAACTTCAATATAGAATTAAAAAAAAAATACTGGAAATTCACCGCCCATTAGTGGGGGTATCGTTAGAATAAAAAAAGGCCTTAAGGTGGGGAGGAGGGGAGAGAAATTGTTTTAATGTGACACAGCCAAAATACTCCAAACCCGCCTCCCTTTTGATAAATAATGACCGATCCCTGAACAAGGACTATGATCTAATTTACTTTAACAATCGCACTTTGCTGTCTTCTCACACTTTGAACCCATGTTCGGAAAGAGTTCCATATAACCCCAGCATTAAGTATGCATTCCATTTCATAAAGACTAAATATAAAGGTTTCTTTGCAATACTCTATGCATAATTAATGTATGGTATTCTATGGAACTCTTACCCCCATGTTCAATTTCCTCCTATTTTTTCTTGTACGGCGGCCCTGCTTTGGCAAGGGAACTGTTTTAGCTTTTTAACACTGAGTCAAAATCTTTCATTTAGAATTCAAAGGACTGAAATACAATAAATACGGCTGTCTGCATTTTTTATATCATTTATGGACCATACACGTTTTCGTAACTCCTAGCAAGTTGTTAAGCCATGCTGTTTTAGATCTCTTATTCAGGAACCAGAGTCATTAGTTATAGACTAAAGGGGGAGGGGGTGGAGGATTATGGGCGATCATTTGGTTTGTAGGGAGAACAGAGAGGGAACTAGTCGTCGCCGACTGGGTATAAAGGGAGAGAACTATAGAAAAATGACTGCCAGCCAATTATTTGTCAATGATGGAGGGGTGGAGGAGGGGGGGATCATAAGAATGTTACAAAGTATTACCGGGGATCAGATAAATGTAATTATGACAGTCAAGATTCTCTGACTCCCTCCTCCCCCTCAGGCGATAAATAATGGCCGGTCCCTGATTTCATTCCTCTGAAACCTGCTCTGAGATTTTTGTGAAACTTTACTTTTTGTTTGTTTATCTTATAGAAGCGAAAATTTGAAAATAAAAAAGGGGAAAGTTTTTGAAATAAAGAAAGGGGTAAAATTTTGAAATAAAAAAGGGAGGGGGGGGGGGTCCCGGGGCTCGTTTAGGAACTGTAGTACTCATATAATTCCTATAATATCACAACAATTAAATTTACGAGTACTGGCTAAATTTGCGTTTCCGAAAATTGTTCCTTTTCCTTCGCCGAGAATTGGAGTTTAAATTTATTTCAGGGGAAGAATGACATTGCTCAATTCCGAGAAATAGAAAAATGGCAATAGTTTACCGTGCTGAAAAAACCGCAATTGTTGATGTGCGTGTGCTATTTATGTGTCGAAACAGTTATGCGCTGGAAGGATATTCCATGCAATACTTTGGCATGTCTTTCAAACAGTTTTTCTCGCGGAAGGAGAGACTCCCACAGAGGTACAAGGTAGATGAACGAAAGGAGAAAAACAGTTGATTTGTACCTTTATCCTCCGTTTTTGACCAGACCCTCACTGTTCTATAGCTATCCTGACTCATCTATAGGAAATTACTACTTCGCGAAGAGGAAATGGATTTGAGTCGTACCCAAAGAACATTGGAATAATTTTCGAAGGTTTTTTAGTCCGAATCGAAGATATGGTGATAGAAACCCGTATATTTCTCCACTTCCCTCCGATCCCCCATAATCCCCCCATACCCCCTTTCCCCCTTCCCCTCCTGATCCCCCCTCCCCGAACTAATCTGCATCGTTCTTTCTTTCAACGTTACATTTACACTGTTGTAATTTTCTTCATGTGTATCACCCACCAGACGATCAAGAAAGAAGAGAGGCATGGTACGTTATTGATCATGAACAAGTTTATAAAATCAAGTTCATTGAGAAAAATGCTCTTAATTCAGGTTATTTTATGATTTTATAGCGTGTTTTGCAGGTTTCTGGGCAGCTTAAACATCTTGCGGGAATTATCTTGTGGATTCGCCTTTTTGCTTTCCGTTTTGTTCTTTAAGTTTTGTTTGCTGGTTTTTATTTTCGTGATTATTTTGTTTGTTTGTTTCTCTTTTACTTTAAATGAGTTTCCTTCATAGAAAAAATCTGCAGTGGAGTATAACTGAAATTTTCGTTAGGAAGTTATTAAATCGATTTTCTGCTAGTCAGTCAAACATAAACGAGAAACGACAAAACGCCACATGAGTAAAATTTCAAATTTACCAAATTATGCAGAGGGGAGCAACTCAATCAAGGTTAATCAGTGAGGGATAGTTAGAATTTAGAATGTGTCAAACTCGATTAATGAGATAGTTCGAAGCGAACTCGGCGGTGGTAACCATTTCTGAGCTCGATGTTTTGACCGCAATCAGAAAGTTGAACCCCCGCAAGGCTGCGGGTGCCGATGGGATACCTAGTTGGGTGTTTAGGGGATATGCTGACTTTATAGCTCAGCCAGTGACTTCCATCCTTAATTGTAGCTTTGCTGAGCAACAACTTCCCCCATCTTGGAAGCTGGCGGATGTGGTACTCATTCATAAACAGAAACCTGTCGAAGTCATCAACAAGCACTTACGACCCATTTCCCCTCACACCAATAATTTCCAAATTAGCCGAAGACTTCGTGGTATCTGCGTTCATCGGTTCGGCTGTGTTGAAAATTATCGGTCCCGACCAGTTTGGACCCTTACCGAAATCCTCCACGGCCCTAGCCATGACGTCCATGCTCCATCACTGGACGCGCGCAACTGATGGCACGGGATCTGCAGTCAGTGTGGTCCTGTTTGACTACCGCAAAGCTTTTGACTACATTGACCATCAACTGCTCACTCATAAAATTTACAGTCTTGATATGCCTCGGGTTGTAGCACGTTGGGTTGTCGACTTCTTAGTGCATCGCTACCAACGCATAAAATTATCTGCTGATTGTTTCTCTGAGTGGGGCGCCGTGCCAGCTGGTGTACCTCAGGGGACAAAATTGGGGCCATGGCTCTTCTTGCTAATGATAAACGATCTAAGAATTCCCCAGGTTCAAACTTGGAAGTACATTGATGACACGACGGTTGTAGAGATCGTCCCGCGTAACGCATTAGGTGACGCCCAAACCGCTGTTAAAGTGGTGGAGGACTGGTCCAAAGCACAGAAGATGCAGCTTAACGCTGACAAATGCAAAGTTATGGTCATCGACTACAAAAGGCAGAAACACCATTTAGTTCCCCTCTTGGTAGATGGCAAAGAATTAGAGACGGTAGAGTCGGCTAGGATCCTAGGCGTGACTATTTCGTGTAACCTTAAGTGGAACAACCACATTAATGATGTTATAAAAAGAGCAAACAAACGATTATACTTTTTAGTCCTCCTGAAGAGAGCCAGCGTCCCAGCGGATGACACAATTAATTTTTATTGTACAAATATACGTCCTGTTCTGGAATACTGCGCACAAATATTCCATCATGCGTTACCTGCGTATCTTAGTGATGACATTCAAAGGGTCCAAAGACGCGCATTATCCATCATTTCACCAGTACTGTCATACCATGACTCTTTAAAAAAGGCACGGTTTAGCTTCGCTCTATGACAGACGCATTAAATTGTGTATGGATCTGTTTTTGTCTGTCTCAAATCCATCTCACAAATTATATAATTTGCTGCCAGATAGACATCTTTCAGCTTACAATACTAGACACCGGCGCGTTTTTAACATGCCGCGCTTTCGCACTGATCGTTTTAAATCTTCAATTACCCCGGCTATGTGCGCGTGTGCTAACCTAGATTTTTAGCTATTCCACTGCTGTATATTAGTTATAGTTGTTATATTAGTAATTTTGTTTCTCTTATCATTTTTGTAATTGGTTGTCTTATGTAGTCTTATATAATCAAAGATTGTGAAAAGCACGCAATTCAGCCTATGACTGCAATGTGTTTTATTTGGTAATAAACTATCTATCTAATAAACTATCTCAGGACACTTGATTGACATGCATAGTTTCTAGTTTGATTGAAGGACCGGTCATGATTTATCATCTGGATATGTGGGTCGGCGGATTTTAGTTGTGTCACAATTTACCGGTTTCCTCTCCTCCCCCCCCCCCCCCACGACCCTGTTGTATTCAAACGATCCTCCCTAATGGGCAGTAAATTCTCCATACTCCCAATTTGTACTTGCGATGACTGTTTGCCATGGCAACCAGAAGAGGGGTCCTTCCACTCCCCCTTTTCTATCTATTCAGTCCAGTAACTTAAAGACAGCTGTTTTAAAATAACTTTTTTTTTATATACAAGTTAGCTTTTCGATTGGGCTAAGCAAATTTTGTAGACCCTGTTATGCGTTTGAGCATACACTTATAACTCTTTTGGTGAGAGAAACATTTAATACATATCTCTGGCATTCTGAGGAAATATGGACCAAAAATGAAGAAATCAGTTGAGTTTAAACTGTGTGCTGTTTACAGGAGTTTTTCTTGATTATGCTCATCGTGGTACAGAGATAACTATTATCAAAGGAAACGTTGAGAAACCTTGTAGTAAAGAGAAAACTGCGGCTATTATTTCACTAAAAGAACCTTTGAAAAGATCTAATAATGTTTATATCCCCATTCCGCAGTGGGGAAGTTTTTTTTAGGGACATGTGGTTTTGATTGAAAATTAACACTTAATACGATATAAAACGCAAAAAATGTATATTTCAGTGAAAATGTGCTTGGCAGGATAAATTCAGCGAAGACGTTCACACTCACTTAAAAGCAACCTTCAAACGCTATCTTAGCATATCACACAGAACACTTTTTTTACACTTTTTAAGCATGCATTCTACGGCTACTTTTGCTGTTCTTTTTCGTTTTTTATTAGCCGAGTCCGTCAAAACCCCTTTAACAAATGTTTCCAAATGTTTTTTCTTTGTTGAGAGAGCTCGTCGCCATGAGATTTTTTTTTAAAGCCTTGTGTAATCTAAGAGGCTTCGAACAAAAATTGAGTTAGTCATTAGTAGGGTGTGACCTCTCTCTAGATTGCCATGGCAACCATGTTTTTCTCGAAAGGTTTGGTATCTACCTATACAAACAACCACCATTATACTTCGCTGTGCTGCTCAGAAACGCAAAATTGGCCTTAATTTTATTCATATCGAGAGCAAATGCAGGGTTATGCAATCACAATTTTTTCAATGGTTGAGGCAAATAATCAAATATAGTTCTAAGGGAACATGGATCACTTTAAGCCTGACTGCGGAAATTCAAGAGGACCAAATTACTTTGAAATTAGTTTTTTCAAATTATTGACAAATGAAAGAATGATGTAAACACGGGTTATGATCAGGAACCAGTCGTTATTTATTGCCTGGAGGGGGGGGGGTTTAGGGGATTTTAGTTGTAGCACGAAAAATTTATCTGATCCTCCCATCAGGCTCTGCAGTATTTTTATGACCCCTCCCCCCCTTATTGGAACTTAATTGGCAGCTAGCTTTTGATAGTCCTCCCTTTGTTCTATGTTGGCGACGAGTTTTGGTCGTGTGACGAAAAAATCTCAAGGGTCTGTAATATTTTTATGTTCCCCTCCCTCTCATCAGCAATTGATTGGCAGGTATATCATTTATAGTCCCCCCTCCCTTAATACTCCCCCCTTCATTCCCCCAGAAAACCTTGTGATCCCCCAAACCCTTTCCCTTAGGGAATAGGATGATAATGATTCGCACCTTACATCGTGAAGGTCATGAAGCATATAGTTAGCTTAGGATTTAAAAGAGCAAATTTGAGCTTCCAACTCCGTACTGTCACGATGTAGACAGGGAACCCAGTGCTGCTAAGTCCTTAACCTGAAAACTATGTGACCCCCCCCCCCCCCCTCCCCCAAACCATTCACCCATTCCACCTGGCAAAATAAATAACCTTACATCGTGAAGACCATGAAGGATATATTTAGCTTAGGATTTTTAAAAAAGTGCAAATTTGAGCTTCCAACCCTGTATTGTCATGATGTAGTAAGGGAACTCAAAATGTTTATAGAACATCATGATGCACTGATTTTGTTAAAAAAAATAATTGAAATAAGCAGGAAAAAAATTTGACCATGTCTCTTCTCGACAAATTCTGCTAATGAATAAGGTTGCAAGCTTTTTACAGCTATTTCTGCCGAGCTGATGAATGTTCTATTATATCACCAACATGGGCTGGTGTAGTGGTCCTTCAGAGATATTAAAATAAATAAGAATTGACCACTTTCAAAAATGGCTGCCGGATTAATATTCTTTTGTTTAAGTTTCAATTAGCCTTTCTTGCCTCGCTTGAGATAATGTCTTCTTTTGAATTTTGTACTGGAGAACGAGGCCAGAAAGGCTAATTTAAATTTAAACAAAAGAATATTAATCCAGCAGCCATTTATGAAAGTGGTCTATGAGCTGTGCGCTTAAAAATTTTAAACCAGGTTGAAAATTCTAAACCAGTTTAAAATTTTTAACCCAGTTTAAAAAAAATTAAACCAAAGGTAAAATTTGAACCACAACATATACTTTTTATTGTTTGCATTTATACAAGTCATAGCTTGAGTTTGCTCATTCATTTGTTCAGCAGTATTATAAAGTTTCCCCCAATTTCAGATTTTCATTTGACATGGTCGATAATAAATTTACCCTTGAACTCCCAGTAGTGATTAACATGTAACTTCTCCATACAATATCCCAGACATTATTCAGTAAACAAGTAATGAGAATACTCAAACTTATCAGGTAGAAGTTTTTACCTTGATCTAACAACAAATTCTCGTAACTAATTTACAAGAAAATGTGTAGCAGCTGGAGGGGAGAATTGAAAGTGATCAGATTTTGGGAGTTAGAAGGTTAACACAGTGAAAAGTATAAACGAGTAGAAAATATCTTTTGTAGAACAGGAGGCAATTACCATGATAAGCTTTTCCTTGATGGCATTGCCATTGAATTATTTCTTTTTTCTTTTAGGTTTGAAAGATGATGCTACAAGATTCAAGGAATTTATTGATCAAAATAAAGTTTATGAGATGTCTCGCTTAGACATCGATGTCCTCTTTAAAGAAAGAGCATCAAGAAGAGCGATGTCTGCCCAGTGTTGGGTTAATAATGATTAGAAATCTTGCACTTTTAAAAGTCTTTTGGCGGGAAAATTGTCGTTTGGAAAGAAGTTTGCACTTTTGAATTGTGCTTAGTGTTCATCAAAAAGTATACTGTAGAAAGTCTTTTGGTGGGAAAATATTTACAACATGAAAAAGATTTCCTCCCATGAAAAGTCACATATATCTTTTGTTGTAGCGCTAAATGCCTTCAAATCTACAGAAATTTCCTTCCTCTCGGCAACCCTCCAAACATAAAAACAGAGTAACAGAGAGCCTATGTTTCGACTGGTTACCAGGCCCTTTCAAAAGCACAATTTTTTCGTTATTTTTACAACCATTCAAAAACAATTAAAAAAATAAAGAGACAGTATAATAGAATCAGGTTCCTTTGCAGTAAATGGCTTGAACCCGGGGGTAACATGTGAAGGTGTAGTCTGATCGTCCGGGTGAGTTTAGTCCTGAGGAGGACTGTTGTCGGTGGTAGTGACTGACGTTTCGACAACCTGTGCGGAAGTCATCATCAGAGTCAAGTGAAAGATTGTTGTCAGTAGAATGTTTTCATTCCAGTTCGTGTGAAATGATCGGTTGGTTTTGCCGTGATGTTATAGGCTGTAAGACTCAAGTGACGTAAGTCGGTCGTGATTGGTCTGTTTCGATCTGTCGGTAAAGTTAGGTCGTTCTTTTTCGGTCGTTTGTGATGTTTATATCGTGAATGAGTCGTTTGTATGGAGCGGGTAAGTGTTGATATCTGTTTAGGGGAGTCTGTTCTAAGTTAGTAAACCAGCTTTCCAGAGTCAGTCGTTGAAAATAGTCAGTGCTGTAGGTTAGGCATTGCGCAGAGTTCCAGTCAATGTTGTGGTTGGTAAGTCGATGGTGTTCAGCAATGTGATTGCTGACATCACCTTTCCTCGTCGCCCGTCTGTGTTCAGTCAGTCTTGTTGTGAGGTTTCTGCCAGTCTCACTGATGTAGGAGGCTTGGCAGTCGGAACAATTGATCTTATAAATCGTTCCCTGTCTGTTCCTCGGTTCGTCTTTGTCTTTAACGTTGGTTAGTAACTGACGTAGTGTGGTGATGGGTTTCTGGGCGACGCGGATATTGTAGGGTAGTAAGATGCGCGAGATGTTTTCAGACATGCCTTTTATGTACGGTATGGTTCTCGTAAGGGTTGCGGTGTCGTTTGTTTCGGTAGTCGTAGTGGGTCGGTGAGTGTTTCGTCGGATGAAGTCGTTGTTGTTGTTGTTCTTCGTAAAAACACGGTGAAGGTATTTGTTCTCGTCGGATAAGCTGTCTGTCGAGTCGCATACTAGTTGTGCGCGTCGTGTTAGAGTTCTGAGAGCTGTGGCTTTGTGTGATGTAGGGTTGTAGGATGACTCGTCCAGTAATCTGTCGGTGTGTGTCGGTTTCCTGTAAACTGTCGTCCGTAATGAGTTGTCGTTGTGGCTTACCAGGCAGTCTAGAAAAGGAAGTTTGCCATTTTCTTCGACTTCTGTGGTAAACTGTATGTCAGTGTTTTGTTCGTTAAGGCGGTGGTGGAATGCATCAATTTCGTCGTGTCGAACGGCGGTGAATGTGTCGTCAACGTATCGTAACCAAAGCCACAACTATCAGAACTCTAACACGACGCGCAAAGACTAAAGACCAACCAGGCACTTTTAAATGCGCTCGTGCACGATGCCAAACGGGTCCTTTCATTCACAACACTCAGAAAATATCGGGACCCAAACGATCCATTTAGATCACCGATCACTTCACGTGCTCCTCTGCCAATGTAATCTATTGCATAACTTGCACTTATTGCAAAAAGATTTACATCGGCGAAACAGGCAGAAGACTAGGTGATCGATTCCGAGAACGCCTTCGCGACGTGGAGAGGAATGACAAGGACACATCGAAACCAGTCGCTAGACAGTTTGACTTACCTAACCATTCTAAGCAATGTATGGCAATCTGCGGTCTTTCCTTACACTTAGGTAGCACGGAAAGCCGGAAAACTCTTGAACAAAAGCTCATCTTTCAAACCGGCAGTCTAAACCCTACAGATATCAACGAACGCTTTTCATTCCACTAATTTATTCGTGTTTTTCTCGTTGCCATGTTTCCACCAATCACGTAGCTCCTTTTTCTGCCTTTAGAAGCACACACAACCCACAATTCCCCTATTCGCTCTGACGAAGGGCTAATGCTCGAAACGTCAGTTTTTATAAGCGTAACGGTGGCCAATTTACCATTTCAACTTTGTTGATATATTCAAATTATTTCGTTAGCCCCACCGCCCACCGACGCAGCCCCAAACAGTTTCTTTGGAAACTATCAGCCTTTATTCTTAAAGTTGTGTGTTTGGAGACCTTTTTTCTCTCCATGATGGCCGAGGAGATCTTTGATCTGTGTGACAATGTGAAAATGACCACGGTATTTTATAAAAGTACAATTTACCTCATTCCCTATAAAGCTCTATAATCAAACAACAACAAACATATGAAACATATGTTTGAACTGCGGTTATGAAACGTATATGTGCACGATCCTTCGCAGTAAAGCACTATTTGAGCAATAGTGAAAATCAGACCTGAAAAAAATTTCAGGCCTGTACGGGATTCGAACCACTGACCTCTGCGATACTAGTGCAGCGCTCTACCAATTGAGCTAACAAGCCAACTGGGAGCAGGCCATCAAATTAATTCGACATAAACCCGTAGATGATAAATCAAACAACAACAAACATATGAAACATATGTATGAACTGCGGTTATGAAACGTATATGTGCACGATCCTTCGCAGTAAAGCACTATTTAAGCAATAGTGAAAATCAGACCTGAAAAAAATTCGAATCCCGTACAGGCCTGAAATTTTTTTCAGGTCTGATTTTCACTATTGCTCAAATAGTGCTTTACTGCGAAGGATCGTGCACATATAAAGCTCTATAATATTCCTATGATCTCTCCTGCTTCATTAGCGATTAACTAGCAGTCAGTCTTCTGTAGTCCCCTGTCTATACTCTTTCGGAGATGATTGATCCCCCTCTACACCTCCCAAAAACATGTGATCCCAAAAACCCTTCACCTCTCCCTTTCCCAGGCGATGAGTGAGACTGCTCCCTAAGACTACTCAAAAAATAAATTTCTTCACGATAAATTCAAATTCTGATGTTTCACAAAGTATAAGTATGTAAATGATATTTCCAACTTAGTCTAAATCATCTGTAGATCTCGCGTTTGTTTTGGATCAATGTGAGTATCTGAGCAACTGCTAAGCTTCTCCTCCCTTAAACCAACGTTAACCCTAACTCGTTGTCATTTGACTGTTGTTGTGTTAAGAGAGGGGTGGGTGTGCAATTGCTCAGATACTGAAATCGATCCGTTACTTTGGTCCAGGCTCCTCCGGGAATATGAGCCATTAATAATCTCCCTTCTCCACCACGCACAGTCCTGGTTTAGCATCTCAAGTGTGGTCCATGCCACTAGATGTGACCACAGTGCTTCCTCTCAGTCTGAACATCTCGCTGTGAGATGTTTTTGGGCGTCTTCTTGTCCTCGCAAGGATTGTGGAAAAACTCCGTGAGACCGAACCCTTCTCAAAAGTAAATATATATTATCCCTTTTTCTCTACCTCCATGGTGAGCACAAACTTACCAGTTAACAAATACGCACTACAATTTTCAGTCGAGTGAGAAGCGATGAAAGCTTGGCGACCAAGTTTTGAGATTAAAATCGAAAAACCAGCTCCGTTTCCATTGGCGAAGTGTCGCTTGCCTTCCTTTGAAGGCCTTCCAAATTTGACGGTTGACGACGCAGAAGTCTTGATATTTAGTTACCAAACGAAGAAAACTGCCAGTGACTACTCAACGTTCAAATCCCCGTCCCCAAACTTTCTCCGTGTCTTACTCAACTTATAATCGTAGTAAAAACTGTTACAACTAACCGACTTGACTAACGGAGACACTGCTTTTGTAAAGGGCCTGATTGAAAATGGCTGCTCCAATGGAATATACTGAAGAGCAATTGAATTACTACAGGATCTGTTACATTGTCACTGATGTACTAGCTGAAGGCCTTCGAACAATCTTCAAACAAGAATGGGACAATCGCCACAAGGCAACTCTGGGAGAATGGAAAGATGAACCGAAAAATGGAAATGACTTTGAGATCAATGAATCCAAACGAAACAGAAGTAGAAACGCCCGTCTCTTGAAAACTATGACCAATGGTGACAGAGCGGGATGGGATTGTACCATGCTGTTTTATGCCATTCTTTATTCCGATTGCATCAGCGATCTCAGTCCAACTGTAGAATCAAATGTGAATGACCTCAGGATATTTCGCAATGAAGTATTTGCACATAAGCAACGAAGCTACCTTTCCAGCAAAGATTTTCAAAATGCGATTGTAAAGGTGAATACTGCATTTGACGCACTCGGTCTTCCGACTCTACCAATCCGTGCAATTCAAACTCAGACAAGTTTCCCGACGAAAGAGTTAAGAAAAGTTCTAATAAAAGTACAGACCTTTGAAGACCAGTTGCTAAACGAGGTCTTCCCATTTTGTATTCTCCCTCCTAAACCTACACATGACGTCTTCCCTCGCAGATCGGAGGTTGATAAAATCACACAACACCCCATAGAACTCAAAGATGCCAACAAAGACAGCTTAAGCACTTTGTATTTATCCGGAAACCCTGGAAGTGGAAAATCTCAGCTAGCCCATCTAGCAGCCAAGCGATTTTTCGAAGAGAGCAAAGAAGCTCCGTCTGCGATTTCATTTGTCATGACAATTAATGCCGAAAGTTCAGAAACACTTTTGGAATCGTATGCCTCCTTCGCTCGACATTGTAAATGTCCGGATTCCTCAGTTAAAGACACTCGTAATTGCAAAGATTTGAGAACAGACGAGAAAATTGCAAATATCAAAGCACTAATCAGCGCAAAGATTAGGCTTTACACATCGTGGTTATTGGTTGTTGATAATGTCACTAATTTTTCTCGTGTACGCACTTATTTGCCAGATCCAGGAGACCAAGAATGGATGGGTGGGCAGTTGCTAATAACAACACAAGACACCGAGTTTATTCCTTTAACAAGCTCCTCCATTCGGCACATCTCAGTAAGCAAAGGGATGCTTCCTGATGATGCCAGATCTTGCTGAGGCTCCTTTCTGGTGTCACTGATGACAAGATGGAAGAAAAAGTTGGGCATTTATTGGACCACCAGCCGCTTGCTTTGGCCAGCGCCGCCATCTTTGTAAGACAAGTTCGGGAAGATGAAACACGTTCAGATTTCGGTTGGACCGACTTTCTAGAGAAACTAGAAAAAGGACAGCTCCACACAACTCAGGACATTCTAGCCAAAATAAACCCAAGCTACCCAAAAACAATGACCACAGTAATAACAGCCGCCTTAGAAAGGCAATGAGTTCCCACAGAGCTTTCAATCACTTGTTCACTTGTCTCTCTCTTTGTGCGCAACAACCATTACTAAAAGATGTTGTCGTCGACTACATTATGGAAATGGAAAATAAATTAGATGAAAAAGACACAATTGGTGTAAAAATAAGTCGATACGATGCTTTTGCTTTTTGACGAGGAGGAGAGCGGTATCTACATTCGAGTGCATAATGTCGTCCATTACGTTTTAAGCAGTTCAATAACTAAGAAATCTGAAAAAGATGAGCAAATCAGATCCACATTAGGGGTTGTTTCATCCTTCTCCAGATTTGAGGATCAAGACTCTCTGGTCATCGTCACGAAAATTTTTCCTCATTTGGCAAAAGTGATTACAGACACCGAATATTTGTTTTCTAAAGAAGGAATATTTCAAGTCGCTGAAATTGGTGCATTGACTTTGCAGGACTATTCTAACGTCTTTACAACCCTCGGAAGAATGTGCCGCAAGCATTCTCAATATCCAGCTGCAAGAAGCTACTTTACTGCAGTCCTAGCCATTATCAAGTCAAGAGACCCAAGTAATGAATTACGAAAAACAGATATCTGTAGTCAACTGGGTGTTGTCCACTTGCAGATGGGTGACCTTAACCAGGCAAAAGACTGCCACGAGAGAGCGCTGGGTGTTGAGCTGGAAAAGCTCGGACCTGAGCATGTTGATGTCGCAACGTCTTACGATAACCTGGGTGTTGTCCACCAAAAGACTGCCACGAGCGAGCACTGGATGTTAGGCTAAAAAAGCTCGGACCTGAGCATGCTGATGTCGCAACGTCTTACAATAACATGGGCCTTGTCCACGAACAGCTGGGTGACCTAAGGCAGGCAAAAGACTGCCACGAGCGAGCACTGGGTGTTTGGCTGAAGAAGGTCGGACCAGAGCATGTTCACGTCGCAGCGTCTTACGATAACCTGGGTGTTGTCCACCGAAAGCTGGGTGACCTAAAGCGGGCAAAAGACTGCCACGAGCGAGCACTGCGTGTTAGGCTAAAAAGGCTCGGACCTGAGCATGTTCACTTCGCAGCGTCTTACAATAATCTGGGTGTTGTCTACTTGCTGCTGGGTGACCTAAACCAGGCAAAAGACTGCCACGAGAGAGCGCTGGGTGTTAAGCTGGAAAAGGTCGGACCTAAGCATGTTGATGTCGCAACGTCTTACGATAACCTGGGTGTTATCCACCGGAAACTGGGTGACCTAAAGCGGGCAAAAGACTGCTACGAGCGAGCACTGGATGTTACGCTAAAAAAGCTCGGACCTGTGCATGTTTCTGTCGCAACGTCTTACAATAACATGGGCCTTGAACACGAACAGCTGGGTGACCTAAAGCAGGCTAAAGACTGCCACGAGAGAGCACTGGATGTCAAGCTAAAAAAGCTCGGACCTGAGCATGCTGATGTCGCAACGTCTTACAATAACATGGGCCTTGTCCACAAACAGCTGGGTGACCTAAAGCAGGCAAAAGACTGCCACGAGCGAGCACTGGGTGTTCGGCTGAAGAAGCTCGGACCTGAGCATGTTCACGTCGCAGCATCTTACGATAGCCTGGGTGTTGTCCACTCGCAGCTGGGTGACCTAAAGCAGGCTAAAGACTGCCACGAACGAGCACTGGATGTTAGGCTAAAAAAGCTCGGACCTGAGCATGTTGATGTCGCAACGTCTTACAATAACATGGGCCTTGTCCACTCGCAGCTGGGTGACCTAAAGCAGGCAAAAGACTGCCACGAGCGAGCACTGGATGTTTGGCTGAAGAAGCTCGGACCTGAGCTTGTTCACGTCGCAGCGTCTTACGATAACCTGGGTGTTGTCCACTCGCAGCTGGGTGACCTAAAGCAGGCTAAAGACTGCCACGAGCGAGCACTGGATGTTAGGCTAAAAAAGCTCGGACCTGAGCATGTTGATGTCGCAACGCCTTACGAAAACCTGGGTGTTGACCACCGGAAGTTGGGTGACCTAAAGCGGGCAAAAGACTGCCACGAGCGAGCACTGCGTGTTAGGCTAAAAAAGCTCGGACCTGAGCATGTTCACGTCGCAGCGTCTTACAATAATCTGGGTGTTGTCCACTTGCTGCTGGGTGACCTAAACCAGGCAAAAGACTGCCACGAGAGAGCGCTGAGTGTTGAGCTGGAAAAGGTCGGACCTGAGCATGTTGATGTCGCAACGTCTTACAATAACCTGGATGATGTCTACGAACAGCTGGGTGACTCAAAGCAGGCAGAAAGCGCTGGCTTTTCACTCAAAAACACTTGGTCTGAAACACGTCAAGGTAGCACATACAAGTAATTGTATTATCATCATTTTTATTGCTATTGTTATCTTCGTTGCTAAGCGAAGCGTATATCCCCTTAGCTTTTCTTAGATTTTTATCAGAAATTTTAATGCCCTTTTTGATTTTTAAGTATTTCAACATAATTTTTGTAAATTTTTAGTGATTATGGTGAAGGTAACACATACGCACAAAAACCTGGGCGCTGTGCACAATAATGGCGGTGTCATGTAAGAAGCAAAGGAGTGTCATGATCATGCATCGGCGATTTATATCAAGAACTTTGGCCCTGAGGATGACCAAGTGAGATTCGTTCGGGATGCACTTGCTCGGCTACAGCAAGAAAGAGAGAGAAAACATAATTCTTGACCTCTTTCTAAAAAGAAAAAATGCGCGTAAGTTTTGACGTGCCTGGACAACATTCTGAAACTTTAAACTTTAGTCTGAAAGATGACGAAGTGAGATTTGTTCAGAATGCATTTGTTCAGCTAAATACAGCAGAGCCGAACATTATCAACTTATTAAGTTCAATAATCGTAAATTCGTAATTGTTGTGGCGTTATACTCGTTACTCGTAGATCCGTGAAGATCAAATCGAAATTGAGAGTTCAAGCAAAGATATAAAGGCTTCAGTTTACAGCATACTTATAGAGATTAAGTTTTATGCAATTTATACTTATACATCTAATTGTGGTGCGTTGTAATTTAGAAAAGTTAAGAAACAACAAGAAATTTTATCGCAAGCTTGATATTGCAGGCTAAAGAGCTAATCAGAGTGCAGTCAGTTACGTTTGGCACGTGCGGAAATCGATATGCAAAAGTCAGAGCTGAAAACTACATTCAAATCGCAGGAACTTTCTCACGCTCACTCTTGAAACCATAGCAACACTAGACTAAAAATGGCAGAATATTTAAAAAATTGAAACGCGGTGCGGTTTTACCCTAAAAGTAGAACGCCAGTAGAGAAATTAAGCTTCAAACTTTCACCTCAGATGTCTCTCTAAAGGGGCACGAAATATGTTTTGCACACCATAGTGTCATCCTTCCTGAAATCAATCGTTCTATTTCATCGTCAAAATTTGTTTTGAGTAAGTCCGGCTGCGTGAGCGTTCATCAGCGATAGTTTTTTTTATTATACTTTCTCCCTAACAAGGTAGTCTTAATAGATCAAAGATTTTAAGGCTTTCAATTTTTTTACAAAAAACTACACTATATCATACCATTGCTATGGATTTATAGATGTCTACGTGACATGCGCAGCTTTTTATATGTATTTAATATAGAACCAAAACCTGTCACTCGCTCTCAGGATTTATACATAAAGTGGAGATATCAATTATGACTGTTTAAAAAGTCGTCTATGACTTTGTTGCAACGAATGTTTGACTCTTTTTGGAGTATGTTTCCTCTAAGCCAGGTAAATTTAGTTTCTAGTTTTTATATCGAAGTAAAAATTTGAAAATTGTTCATAGCGGAGTCACGGACAATGGTTGCTTTTTACGTGCTTTGTGTGTTGTAATTTTACAATTGAAGGCGATGAAATCTGGAACAACCGTCAATTAAGTACGCTAGTTCGGGCTGATTATTAAATGCATAACGTAGTAACATTTGGGTAGTTTTTGTTTTTGCGTTTTGGTAGTTCGAAAGGCTCGTTGGTAGAGCAAACACCCCTAGAAAACGCGGGTAAATCCTAGATTTCCGTTATGCGAAAAATCCGCGCGAATGCGTAGAATCCACTTGGTTCTAATCATGCGCCATTTGTCGGTCATTTTCGTCAAATGAACACGCTTGCTGATACACAAAATACTGCAGCTATTTAAGACAATTTACATAAGGAGCACAAAAATTCCTATGTGTGAAATCCTAGCCTCGCCACTACCTACCAACCTAAAATGGCTTTGTTCCCATAAGCATCAAGAGAGCTCTTTCTCATATTCGATCAGAAATCAACCTAGATAGAAACAGTTTAAAAGTTTGTATCTTCTGGCGCACTCTTTGGAAAGCAATTCTGCTTTAGTTTGAGGCGAGCAGAGGCTGGTGTAAGAGAAAGTCGGGCAGAGCTCGAAGGACGAACGTCGCGTGTGTCCCACCGCATTCTTCCGTGCGCATGTCTAGTGCTTACCTCCGCTGACCTGAAAATGACAAGTCTCCTTCGCAGCAGTTCTTTGACTAACGGCTGCTTCCTAACGAGAAACATTCCTTTCCCTTTTAGATTGTGCTGATAAAATTAGCATCTTACAATTATATATATTTTTACTATTATCATTACTTTTTTCTGCCCCAGTTCCCTTAGACACTTGGAAGTCTAACATTTAGTGGATTGCTAGTGTTTTATGAAACTCGTAACCTGCTCAACAAGTCCATTTAAACACTTATATAGCGGCCCGAGTTAGAATCCGAGCCGCTCTTCTAGGTGAACTTTGCACTTATCGCATTTCTGATTTTCTTGCTCTTGGGAATAGATCTTCAGATTTGTACTCTCTAATTTAAATTTTTTTTTAAGAAATCATTTTTGTTCTTATTTTGTTAATTTTTTTTAATCCTGTCATCATTTATTTACCGAATAACGTATGAGAAACTCTTCCTGGACAAAACTGGCAAAATGCATCACTAGCATAAATTGCACCTACCTTTGTCGCAATATCATTTAGAAGACAGACATCGAGGTAACGGTAGGTTTGATTTGCTTTTCAAATATGTTAACACTCTCAATCATTAAATATTTGCTTTAGCTCTATCAGGAGCTTCGAACCTAGAGCTCCGAGTTTCGGTTGCCTACTTGGCTTAAAATCACGACTTTTTCTGGGACAGATCATTCATAACATGCGCTAGGTAATTCTAATGCCAGACAGTTTCATTTCTAATGCTTCATGACCTCGAATATCGGTTTTGGTGTAAAACAGCCCAATCACGTGGGCACCCGGACGGACAGAAACCACAAACCAACTGAGTAGCAGAAGTTCATGTTTTTCAAGAGCTCAAGTAAGTTATTTAGTTTCATTCTCCTACACTCGATAAATGTTATCAACAATTTAGTGCACTTTTCTGAAGCCTCAGTTAAATCTCAAGTAATAATGTGTCGTGAGCCTGTCATGCCTTTGATTCATTTCTTCCAATTTAACGGCGAAACAAACAAAGTAAGGAAATTTTTCACGGGTGGATATAAACACTGATTGAAATTGAAAACTGCGATATATAAAGCCAATTCACTACGCTTGGCATGCGCAAGTTCTTTTCCAGGCAGCCGAAATTCAATCTTAAGGCAATTTGAAAATAATGGTAATTTAGCGACACCCAATCACTACAGAGATTCCATAACTGAACCCCTCACCTTTGTTGGGCGAAATATCGATCTCCAGCACACTAAAACGTTATTCCTCAGCGAATGACATGAGTAAACCTTTAAAACGTCGGTATATATCTAAAGGACCACTCATTTATCGCCTGGATGTGGGTGGTAAGGAGGGGGAGGCTTTTTGCGATCGCTTGTCTTTCAGAGTTTAAAGCAATTAAAGGGGTGACCATAGAAAATTGATTGCCAATGAGAGGGGATCATTGAAATATTAAAAACTCTTAAGGAAGGGGGAGAAATCAGGTGAATTTTATTGTGACACAGCCAAAATCCTCCACCCCCTCCCCCCCCATAGATAATGACCGAATCCTACACAATGATTAAGATCTGCTATTGTTTTAAAATAACAAGCGCGCTTTGCCATCTTCTCGCACTTAGAGCTTAAGCTTAATTTTCCTCCTCTTTCTCCTTCCTTCTCCTTCTTCTCCTTTCCTTGTACAGCGGCCGTGCCAGGGAAGGGAACTCTCTTAGCATAATAACAAATAGAGCATCAAAGTCTTACATGTGAATTTATAAGACAGAAATCCAATAAACACGACTGTCTGCATTGTTTACACCATGAATGGACCATGCCAATTTTCTTACATTTTTTTTTTAACCTCTAGCAAGTTGTCAATCCGCACTATTTCAGATCTCTTGTTCAGGAACCAGTCGTTGGTTATAGCCCAGAGGGGGAGGGGGTGGAGGATTATGGGGATCATTTGGTTTTTAGGGAGAAAAAAGTGGGAATCATTCGTCGTCGATAGAGTATAAAAGGAAAGAACTATAGATAATTGACGTCTGTCTATTATCTACCAATGAGAAGGGCGGGGTGGGGAAAAGTCATAAGAATTTTACAGAGCCTTACCGGGGATTAGCTAAGACATGATAATTGAAATCCTCGCCTCCTTCCCTCTCCCAGGCGATAAATATTGACCACTCCCTGGGTTCATTTCTCTGAAATAGAATCTGTACTGAGATTTTTGTCAGCATTTACCTTTTATTGTTAATTTATCCTCTATTATAAGAACAAAAAATTTTGAAATAAAAAAAGGGAATTTTTGAGATAAAAAAGGGGGTCCCACCGTTTCCGAGGCTAATGCAGTACTTATATAATTCCTATATTATCATGAAAATTATATCTAAGAGCACTGGCTGATTTGCGTTTTCGAAAATTATTCCTTTTCCTCCGCTACGAATCTATTTCAGCGGAAGAATGACATGGCTCAATTCCGAGAAAAAAGTTAATAAGTCATCGTGCTCGTACGCGAGAAAATGCCGATTTACCTCTGGTGGGTTCCGAATATAAGGGGAACGGATTTGAACTACAACCGAAAAAAGAAACATTGAAATATTTTCGAAGCGAATTTAAACCGAACCGAATATCCGGCGATCAAACCCCGTGCATTTCCCCACCTCCCTTTGATCCTCCACATTCCCCCGATCCTCCATAATCCCCCCCTGCCCCTTTTCCCCCCTTCCTCTCCTGATCCTTCCCTTCCCAAACGAATCTGCATCGTCCTTTTCTTCAACGTTACATTTACACTTGTGATTTTCTTCATGTGTATCAGCCATCAAGCCATCAAGAAAGAAGAAAGGCATGGTACGTTATGGATCATGAACAAGCTTATCAAATCAAGTTCACTTTTCATTTTGTTTTTTAAGTTTTGTTTGCTGGCTTTTGTTTGTTTGTTTGCTTGTTTGTTCTTTACTTTAAATGAGCTTTTCTCTTTTCTTATGGAAAAATAATTGCGGTTGGATATGACCGAAATTTCTTTTAGGAAATAATTAAAGCGATTTTCTGCTTATGAAATCAAAGAAGCTTCAATCGAAATTGAATTGAGTTGTTAGTCACATGTGAGGGTAGGGTGTGATTTTTCATTAGATTGCCATGGTAACCATGTCTTTCTGGATATGTTTAGTATCTACCCATGTACAAGGAAATGTGCATCAGCTGGAGGAGAGATTTGACATTCAGATCTTGGTAGTTAAAGGGTCAACGCAGTGAAAAGCATAAACGAGTAGAAAATATCTTTTATAAAACGCGAGTCGATTCCCACAAAAGGTTTTCCTCAATTACTGCCATTGAATTAGTGCTTTTTCTTTTAGGTTTGAAAGATGATGCCACAAGATCCAAGCAATTTATTGATCAACTTAAAGTTTATGAAAAGTCTCGCTCAGATACTACTGTTGTTGATAGCGTGGTGCTCTCGATAAAGTATACGTTTTAATTACGAAATGTCAAAATCTTAAGTACAACCCAGATATTCTAATCTTGCAGACTGCAAGTGCTCGTGCACTATACTATGTATGCTAATTTCATTGCGAGTCACATGTGAGCGTGCAACACTGTCCACTTTAAAGAAAGAGTACTAAGAAGAGCGATGATCGCGTAGTGTCTGTCGGATTTATAATGTTCAGAAATCTTGCGCTCTTAAAAAGGCAAAATTACAATTTCGAAAAAAAAAAAGTATTTTGGCGGGAAAATTGTCTCTGGGAAAAAAAGTCTGCGTTCTTGAATTGAGCTTAGTGTTTATCAAACAATATAGTAAGTCTTTTAGCGGGAAAAATGTTTGGGAAAAATGTTGGGGAAAATGTTGGGGAAAATGTTGGGGAAAATGTTGAGAAAAATGTTGGGAAAAATGTCCGATGTAAAAAAATATTTTCTCCCGTCAAAGACAAGTATATCTTTGGTTTTAACACCAAACGCCCTTCAAATCTGCAGAAAAGTTTTTCCTCTTGGCAACCCTCCATACGCAAAAAAAGTAAAGCCTACATAATACAATGTATATAGGAAGTTCATATATTTTGAACGGCGGTATTAGATACGTATGATGCACGATCCTCGCAGTAGAGAGCGCTATATATGCGATAGCGAAATCAGACCTGAAAAAAATCAGGCCTCTACGGGATTCGAACCACTGACCTCTGCGATACTGGTGCAGCGCTCTACCAATTGAGCTAACAAGCCAACTGGGAGCAGGCCGTTAAGTTGATTCGTAGTAAACCCGTGATGATAAATCAGATACAATGTATGTATAAAGTTCATATATTTTGAACTGCGGTGTTAGATACGTATGATGCACGATCCTCGCAGTAGAGAGCGCTATCTATGCAATAGCGAAAATCAGACCTGAAAAATATATGAACTTCATATATACATTGTATCTGATTTATCATCACGGGTTCATTACGAATCAACTTAACGGCCTGATTTTTTTCAGGTCTGACTTTCGCTATTGTATAAATAGTGCTCTCTAATGCGAGGATCGTGCATCATACGTTAAGCCCATATTTTGACTAGTTACCAGGCCCAAACAAACCCAAACAAAACCAAGCACCTTGTCGTGTTGTAAAAGTCTGGATTGACTCTGCCGTGACCTTTGACGACCACGCTGATCTTAACTGTCCTCGAGCTGCCTGGATAATTTACGTCGTATCAATAGAATGAAACATCTTTTGGACAACAAAACTCTTACTTTAATTATTAACGCTCTTGTTTTCAGCAGGCTTTTCTATTGTTCTACTGTTCGGGGTAATACCTCTAGCAAAAGCATTTTCTAACCTACAACTCATTCAGAACTTTGCTTGCAGAATAATCCCAGGTATCAAAAAATTTGATTATGTCTCTGCTGCGCGCAAATCCCTTGGTTGGTTAAGTTTCCCTCAAAAACTTCAATTGAATACCGTTACCATGGTCCATCAGAGTAGAACAAAGCAGGCACCACCCTATCTTTGCGATTTATTTCATGATAGATTTAATGTGTCCGGACGAAATACTAGAAATATGTCACAGTTAACCCTTGGATGAACAGTTAACCTCTTCTAAGTAATTCTCACTGTCACTACTTTCTTGCTTAGAGTCACTTTTATTATCTTATATTTTACTGTCACTACATCAAAAACAAAAACAAAAATCCAAACCAAATTTTCAATGAAAAAAAATTTATGATTTTACATTCAGTCAAGAAGATGCCTTGACAAAAAAACACTTCAACCAGCCTTGACCTAATTGATGAAACAGGCACAACTTTATTTGGAGCCTTCTTTTTTGCTTCTTTACTCATCTCCTAGAAAGGAAAGTGATATTACCTGAGAAAGTAATACTAGTAAATTTCATTTTTTTTAATCTTTATTACACAGCAATTCATAAAGAATCTTAAATTCACAAATATAATTTGTTAGAGAATGCCTCACAGGTGAATAGTGCTGATTCACTGGTTCAGAAGTGATTGGCAAGGTGCCACTGACCGCCAAGCAACCAAAGAAAACAATCTCCAACTATTTTTTGTTATATTGACAGAAATATACTACTTTTTTTATTTCTGTATGGTATAATAATATATCAAAAAAGTTATTCACTCAAGTGTTGGTGAATACTATAGTGGTGTATATAAACCCAGCCAAGTGGCAAGGTTAATATCCACCATTATTCACCTCCACTGAGGTGAATACTTGCTACACGGAACAATTTGTTTTACTTCTGTTAGAAAGAGAAGAAAAATACTCTAAGAAAAATATGTTTTAGTTCACCAGAATTTCTAATGAAGAACAAAATACAAAACTTAACCTGGACAGCAAAAATTGAAGGTTTTTGTTTCAAATCACTGCTTACCTGAATTTTACTCTGCCTCTCTTTCAGCTCCTCTGGAGAAATAACTTCTTCTGCTACCTTGTTTATTGTATTGTCACCTAGCACCTAAAAGGTCAAACAGGAAGCTTAACACTTACCCATGCCACTCTCATAACAACTAAATTCTTGTTTCTCATTAGCAAAATACTGGACATGTCCCAAAAGTGAAAAAAAAAATGTTTACATGTGAATAAGAAGTGGTTCATTGAGTAGATTTTAAGTGCAGCTCAAAGATAAGGGGTCCAAAATATGCTTGTTAAACTCGTACAGAATATGCCTACTTAAGAACAGCAGCAGACTAATCTTGACAGACAAACATGTACAATGAAAACAGTGTTTTAAAAAATGCATCCCTATTCTGGGATGTCAAAATTTGTCAACACATCAAGGCAAATTGTGAGAATGTCTTAAGTAACTCTTTCAATACCAGAAGTGATAATTAACAATTATTCCATGAGCGTGTATTGTATATGAGATGATAGATAGCCAATGAGGTGTGTAGCACCAAGTTGGCTATAATCATCTCCTATCCAACAAGTGCGAGTGGAATAATTGTTTTATAAAAAACGCCCCCAAGATATTAGACAAAATCAATCTTCTCTTCTTCTCTTCTTTTTAGCTCTGTTTAAATTTTAAGCTAATGCATACACTTACCATAATTGTAGACTATGGTATATTGGCTCATATACCATAATCATGGCTAAGCCAATAAAAAGTCTTGAATTGCATTATCCAATTGTGACCAGGCTCGCAACTGTGCATGACATTGCAATATTTTTTTGTTATAATTTTAGAATTACATCTTCAGAAACTATTTCCTATGATAATCAAATTATCATACACACAGGATTTGCATCATAAATTTCCTTTAAGTCACACCACCACACCTAACTATTTCCTATGATAACCAAATCAACCTAAACACAGGATTTGCAGCTAAATTTCCTTTAGAATGATCACACCTAACTTCCAAAATTTTAGAGAATTTCTTGCTGTTGTTCGATTCCTTATAAAAGAAGTACAGTTAGTTAGTTTAACTCAGTAGTTCAGGGTGTCAAGACCAGCACTTACAAGCTCAGAACCTCTTGGTCACAAAAAACGAACTCCAGTATGTGAAACCTCAAGTTAGTGACCTATTTTTCTGAGGATTTGCTTGCAATAACCCTTTCTTTTTATCAGTAGTATTTCTTTTGTACTTTCCTGTATAAATAAATTTTATTGTGGCTATAAGTCTGTCTCGTTGTTCAAATAACAACATCAGAACCTGCCTTAGTCACACAATGATCCAGTTTTTAATAATAACATAAAACCTCTCCCTTAAACAATCGAAGCATTATTCAGCCTACATACAGGTAATGAGAATTCTTAAACTTATCAGGTAGAAGTTGTTATCTTGATATGATACCAAATTCCTGTTACTAATTTTCAAGGAAATGTGTAGTGGCTAGAGAGGAGAGTTAGCAATCAGATCTTGGGAATCATGTGAATTCTGAAGAATTGAGTGAGTATAAGTAGGTTCACAGTGCAGCTCAAAGATAAGAGGCCCAAAATATGTCTGTTAAACTCATAGAGAATCTGTCCAAGACCAGGGCAAGACTAGTCTTGACAGAAGAGCATACACATTTAAAACAGTGTTTTAAAGCATGCATGTCTATTCTGGGATGTCACAATTTTTCCAAACATTAAGGCCAAGTATTAGAAATTGTCTAAAGGGATATAATTCACTCAAACTTTCACTAACTAAGCAAGCAAAATTGAAGAGTGGGAGAGAAAAAAAGCCCTGAGTGACTTACGACAAACTACAAGGTTCTCCTTCCAAATTGTCATGTATCGCCTGACAAAAAAGTGAGAAGTTGGTGTTCCATCATAAATAACCTTTGGGTTCTATTCTAATCACCCCTTTAACTGTTATCTCACCTTCACTGGTACAGCAGACATGAGTTGAGCCTTTGCTCTACAGTTTAGACAGTCTTGAATGACCAAGAAGAACAAGAAAATTAAAAATAACTTCAATTACACTTTTTTGTCCCTAAACAAAATTCTCAAATGTCATAGCTTAGCAGCTCAATTTAAGCAACAAAAGGACAGTTCACAAATTATGCCTTAGTTTGCAACTGAGAAGTACACATAAATTTTTTTTTTCTTACAGAAAACAAGTGAACATGCAATTTAAAAGTTTTATATCAATGACTCTGTTGAAATTATGGTTATCTTTTTAATTCTGAATAAAAAAATTCTACCCTTACCAATGAGTGGTAGAATAAACTATAATTGTAAAATAATCTGACATGACCAAATAGATTTACCTAATAACCCTAACATGAGTATGCATATTCTCCATACTGTTCTCTATACATTCCCTAGGGTGCTAAGAAGGAGAATTTGTTAAACAATGAAGAGCTTATCTTTTGTTGGTGACGATTTTCCTAATTCTCCTGACCTTTATGTGTGATACAGGGGCGATATTGTATTGAGAAAGTAGATGTTAGTCACTCTTGGGGATAAAGAGTTTAGATGAATTTGAACTAAAAACAAAAAATAATGCTCTGCAACATGTCTTACCAAAGCCAGTCCCTGATACAACCAAAACAGAAAGTGCGTGAGCAAGGCAAAGTGTGTGCCAATACCATGAGTTCACAACAGATACAGCAAAGTAATTCCTCATTTAAATCTTTCAGGCACTTCTTTGATCTGCTGTCAAATACCAGTCAAAAGAAAAATTTAACATGAGCTCTGGTAATGCCATTTAAACAATTCTCCCTGTGTTCTTTTAGAGAAATACTTGGCAATTTGGATGGAGAATATAGCATTCTATAGAACTGAGGGGAGAATGACTAAGTGGCGATACTCCTAGTTGCTTCATGCTAAGAAAACCATGATAATTAGTCCAACTGGGTGGGTCACTTTAAGCTCTAGTACAGACTTATCTAGTAACTTTTTTGTACCAGATATGACACTATGGGCTTTTTTCCCACATATTTCTTCAATATACAGAATGCCTTCAGGGGAGAGTTGCATCATGCATCATGAAGTTGTGTTTAATTCACCTACCTCTTGGAGTTAAATATACCTTTGTTCATTTTAACTTCTTCCTGTGGATCAACCTTTTGATCACCTTCCAAAACCTGAAAAATATATTAATGTTTATGATGGTGGCCAAGAGCACTGTGCTAAAAGATGCTAAGATACCTTAAAGAATAAATAATTTTAGTTAAGAAGTGTTGTTGTTGTTGTTGTTGGATACTCCTAAAACCATATATCTCTACCATAAAAGTTTCAAATGTGCTTCCAAAACAAAAATAACTACTTCTCTTACTCTCAACATTGATTGCCAAAAGATGACAAAAATAGTATCCAGACTTAACTGAACAACACTTAAGCCAGTGGCATTTATGATGGCATTTAAAGAAAATTGAGAGAAAATTTTCAGAAGGTTGGGTTAGTCTTCCTATTTCAATACAGCAACAGGTAGCCTCATAATTTCATGTGTCTTTCTAATGATTGAGATAATATCATACACTTTTCTGGAGCATAAAACTGAACTTCCTCCTTTAAATAATTATGTTTAATTTGTACATTTTATTAAATATCTGCTACAAATTAAATATTGTAGTTTCACTATATGATGCCTTTAAATTATAAGTAGTCAAGAATTGACCTGCTTGCCTTCCATGCTGCCTTTGGCCTTCTTTTCCCAAGGGGAACTGAAAATTATCAAAACATTACTCAACCCTAGGCCTGACCTGTTTTGGATCTGTGTTTACATAATGACCATAAGTAATGCTGTTTTACTTTTTTTTTACTAATTTTTATTTAATTATATGATTCAAGTAAATACCATTTCATGACTCATGAATTCTGCCTTTAATTGCACTTGAAACTGATATATGGCATCAGTTTTTACAAGCAATTCAATGCAGAATTCTACAGGCAAGGGGATGTTCAACTGATTTGGAAATCTATTTTACCTATTTAAATACCTGTCAAGCTTAACATAATGGAGAACATACAGTATTGCCACTTTCCCAGGAGGGTATGCCAGTCCATTGCAGTTCATCCCTTTCCCCTTCCCCCTCAGTAGTTCCTCAAGTTCCCCTGACAGCTTTTTCTGTTACCCTTTTATACACTCTTGGGTGGAGAGAGGAGCTGTGAGAGCACACTGAGTCATGTCTATGAACACAACACAATTGCCTCTCTGTGGACAACTTATAAACAGGTACCCTTCTATCACAGTACATGAATTCTTCCTATCTTATTTTCATAAGACGTCTTATAAGAATTCATTATTCTATCATATTTCTAGGATCTAAAACCCCACAGTCCCCTCATAAATTTTTCACCTCTCTTTCCAGAAGCCCACACTCCTTCCACTGGGTCCAATAGCCCTACTAAGGGACCAGTCATTTATTACAGGGTAAGGGGGGGGGGGGGGGTTGGCTGGTGCAAATGGGGTGGGGGCATACCATTTTGTGCACCTGAAAATGGGGGGCTGCATAAAATTGTGCAACCATTTCTGAGGAGCCATTTACTTTTATGCATTCCAATTTCCATTGCACAAAAAAAGAAACACTCATGGAATCATTAACATTAGTCAAATATGATTTATTATCGAAGTGATGGCACAACAAACCAACATAACATGGTGTATTAGCAGTTCTTTCACATTGGAAAAAAAACTTCATGGATTACTCTGTATTACTCAGTATCACTGTCCTCTGATTCACTGTTTGAGGAGCTGAGGGCAAGTACTCTTTAATTACAAGCTTAATCACTTATAAGCCTTCTTTCCATTATTTGCTTTAGCCAGTAAACTTGTGTCCCTTTTAAGGATAATTATTTGAGCAGCCAACTTCCTTAACTGAAACCTCACCATCAGACAGTAGTTTGGAGATTAAAGCCTTTCTCTTATTTTCGCTATTTGCTTTACAAGTTTAGTGAGTTTCTGTGGTTGAGGGCAGGTCATCTTATTTCATGTACAGACTCAAAGGGGGGCCACATTATGTTATGCAGTGGCAAGAACAGGCTCATGGGAAATTATGTATAGGAAAATTAAAATGCACCAGCCCACCTCCACTCCAGCCTCTAATAAATGACCGGTCCCTAACACCTTTCAAAAGTACCCCTACCTCTCTGTCATGTACCTATACCTTAGTACTTCGCTTGGTGATTTACAGGATTTTTCCATTTACTTCACCTTCGCACACTCCCATCTCTTGATCCTTCTCCAAAGGAGCCCACTTCTTCAGAATCATAATCTTTGGCAGACCTCACTAAAAGTATAAACAAGCTCTGAATCGTACGCCGACAAACTCTGTCCTTCTTTTGTTTTAACGCCTGCACCTTCAAAGACAACTACATCACCGTCGCATAGGACAGCAGAGCTACGCTTTGTTAAGCCTGCAGAGCAGGAGTAATTTGGGCGAGCGAGTGCTTAGTTTTGTCTTAGGGAGAAATGGCCGCCATCTTTGATTTTAGTGGCAAGGGAAGGATGGGGAGAGAATGCAATTTGTACCGAGGGGGTGAGTGACGGTCAAAAGTAAGGAGATGGGCTGAGGTTGGTGGGTGAACATCTTACTCTGACTCCAAATCAAACACGACGTCGGATAAACGATCAGGAGCTTGTAATCTTAACTCGCCCCAACATGACGCCTGCACAGCAGGCTAGGCTTTGTTTTGTTTACTAACAAGTTTTTACAAGTTTTTACAAGTTTTTACAAGTTTATTAGGTCTTCCAAAACAGTTACTTACAATAAACACCGACTACAAATAGCGAGCCAATCTAGGCGGGCGATGTTAAGGACAAACAAACACGAATTAGTAATTGAAGGCGTTAAAAAAGTCGATTTTGAATACATTATTTGTCAAAAGAGGAAAAAGAAATGATAAAAAGTGAAGAAAAACATAATTTATGATTGGATTGTAATTAAGATGCCTTTTTTATTTCAGAAATAAGAGTGCTAGTGTCAGCATAACTGTTCAGAGTTTCTAGAGTTTCAAATAGTAATACTTGAATTTTCTTTTTGAACATATGCATTGCCAGTTTCCGATAGCTTTTGGGAATGCTGTTCCAAATTTTAGCACCAACAATGGAAAAAGAGTTTTTATGATGATTGAGCCAACTGATGATTAATATAGTAGTTACCAGAAGATGATGAACGAGAATTATACTGATGTATGTCTTGTGTAGAAGTATAGATTACAGATATTTTGAGGTGCAGAGTTAGCTGTTATATCAAACATTAAGATTGATGAAAGTTTGAAGTAGAGCATTGAGATTGGCAGAATGTTAGATTGGGCGAAATATGGAATTGCATGCGTTCTGAAAGCCAGAAAATTGATGAGGCGGACGGCTCTCTTTTGGAGTATAAGAATTTTTTTCTAAATGAGATTTGGAAGCTCGGCCCCAGGAAATGAGGCCGTAAGATATATAGGGGAGAAATTAATGAATTTTTAATACTTAGAAGTGTTTTTAAAGGGACAAAGTGTCTTAGTCTCGAAATAATTCCAATATTTCTGCTGATTTTTAGAGAAATATATTTAATGTGGTTTCCAGGATAAATGTTGGTCAATTATTACCCCTAAGTATTTAACATTATCACAAGTAAAATGCTCATGGATTTTTCCGACATATGTCAATGAAGTGCCGTATGCGAGGGCTAAAGACATCGATTTCTCATCGGCTAAGAAGCTCAAAGAAAAGCTCGACCAAAAAATCGAGGATCTACAACAGCCGCAAGCCTCGAACAATACAACAACTTCTAGTTCCTCCTGTTCTTCCCTTTGATTTGTGATGATTTTAGGTATAGCGCATTAGATCATATATATAATGAATTTTGCGCTCTAGAAATAATAAAATTATTAAATTACTATACGAAAAAATCCTTAGTCTTTATGCTTTCCACTTTTGCTCGAACAGCCAACAATAATGCATAAAACCATCCCTTCTTTCTCACATGAACTCTTCGTTAGATACGGTTTGTTTACGCTCGAGGGACACCAAGATGGCGGATAGTAACCGTTGCTAAGGTATTGGTCACGTGGGTGAAATCCAAGGATAGCCTGTCTAGGTTACTTGGCAGCTTAAACATCTTGCGGGAATTATCTTGTGGATTGGCCTTTTTACTTCTGGTTTTTTTTCTTTGTTTTGTTTGCTGGTTTTTATTCTCTTGATTTGTTTGTTTGTTTCTTTCTTGTTTACTTTAAATAAGTGGTTTTTTTTTCAAAGAAATTAATAAATCGATTTTCAGCTTAATCAGTCGAACATAAACGAGAAACAAAACGCCATGTGAGTAAAATTCAAACTTACCAAATTATGCTGAGGGGAACAACTCAATCAAGGTCAATCATTGAGGGATATTTAGTATGTGTCAAAGCTCGAGTAATGAGATATGACACTTGATCGACATGCAAAGTTGCTCGTTTGCTTGAGGAAGCGGTCACTATTTATCCTTTGGCTAGGTGGGTCGGGGAATTTTGGCTGTCACCATGCAATTTATCTGATTCCCTCTCCCCCCCTGGGGCTCCGTTGTATTCAGATGATCCCCCATAATTGGCAGTCAATTCTCTATAGTCCCCCTTTAATCTCTGTTAGTGACAACTGTTTGCCATGGCAACCAGAAGAGTAGTCCTTACACTCCCTCTTTTCGATCTAATTCCCCTCCCCCCCTGGGGCTCCGTTGTATTCAGATGATCCCCCATAATTGGCAATCAATTCTCTATAGTCTCCCTTTAATCTCTGTTAGTGACAACTGTTTGCCATGGCAACCAGAAGAGTAGTCCTTACACTCCCTCTTTTCGATCTAATTCCCCTCCCCCCCTGGGGATCCGTTGTATTCAGATGATCCCCCATAATTGGCAATCAATTCTCTATAGTCTCCCTTTAATCTCTGTTAGTGACAACTGTTTGCCATGGCAACCAGAAGAGTAGTCCTTACACTCCCTCTTTTCGATCTAATTCCCCTCCCCCCCTGGGGATCTGTTGTATTCAGATGATCCCCCATAATTGGCAATCAATTCTCTATAGTCTCCCTTTAATCTCTGTTAGTGACAACTGTTTGCCATGGCAACCAGAAGAGTAGTCCTTACACTCCCTCTTTTCGATCTAATTCCCCTCCCCCCCTGGGGATCTGTTGTATTCAGATGATCCCCCATAATTGGCAATCAATTCTCTATAGTCCCCCTTTAATCTCTGTTAGTGACAACTGTTTGCCATGGCAACCAGAAGAGTAGTCCTTACACTCCCTCTTTTCGATCTAATTCCCCTCCCCCCCTGGGGCTCCGTTGTATTCAGATGATCCCCCATAATTGGCAATCAATTCTCTATAGTCTCCCTTTAATCTCTGTTAGTGACAACTGTTTGCTATTGCAACCAGAAGAGTAGTCCTTGTTTTGTTCAACTTAGTCCGTGACGTTTTTCCTTTGTTCTTGTTTTTTTTGTTGCATTACGTTTCGGTACATATACACGAGGTAGAGTTTGGTCACATGTTTTTTGGACTGTAGCTTCTCACGCATGTTCTTAACGACGAGCTCTTGCGGGCCGTAAACTCTTCTTTTAATCGTTTGGTTCGCACAAAATGTAAGTAGGATTTCGATTGACACTTGTTTTAGGTATTCATTTTGTTTATTCGTCTTCTTGTTTGTTTTCTTTCTCAGTTTTCACCGTCTTGTAACCGATTTTTCGTGACATGTTCATACTATTAATTGTGATGGTCGAAAATTAAAGGAATATTACGGATAACGCCTCGAAGCTTTGTGCTATCCCCAACAGTCCTTACACTCCCTCTTTTCGATCTATTCAGTCCAGTAACTAAAAACAGCTGTTTTAAAATAACTTTTTTTATATGTAAGTTAGCCTATCGATTGAGCTAAGTAAATTTTGTAGACTCTGTTATGCGTTTGGTAACTAGTACTAGTTTAACATTTTCAGTGAGAGAAACATTTGATAAATAACTCTGGTATTTTGAGGAAATATGGAACAGAAATGAAGAAATTAGTTGAGTTTAAACTGTGTGCAGTTTTTCGTGATTATGCTCATCGTGGTACAGAGATAACTATTATTAAAGATAACTGTTATTAAAGGAAAAGAAACCTTGAAGTAATGATAAAACTGCAGCTAATATTTTACTCAGTAAGAATTTTAGAAAAAATCTAATAAATTTTATATCCCCATTCCACAATGGGGAAGTTGTTTTAGGGCGTGTGGTTCTGACTAAAAATTAACACTAAATACATTATAAAATGCAAAAAATATTCTTTCAGTGAAAACGTGTTTGGCAAGATAAATTTAGCAGACTTTCATATTTACTAAAACAACCTTCAAACACCATACTAGTATATCACACAAAACCCTTTTTTTAAAACATGAATTGTTTAGGCATGCACTCTACGGTTACTTTTGATGTTCTTTTTCTTTTTCATTGACAGGGTCTGTCAAAAAAGAAAACAAGTTTCTTTTTCTTTGTTAAGAGTCTAATGCCCATAAGATTTTTTATTCAAAGCCATGTGAAATCTGAGAAGCTTCGATCAAAAATGAAGTCATTAGTCACAAGCAAGGATAGAGAGTAACCTCTCTTTAGATTGCCATAGCAACCATGTCGGAAATGTTTGGTATCTATCAACGGAAACACCCTACATAATGTTTCGCCGTGCTACTTAAAAACATAAAAGTAGATTTTATTTTAGTCATATCGAGAGAGAATGCAGGGTCATGTAATCACAATCTTTTCGATAGTTGAGGCAAATAATCAAATACAGCTCTGAGGAGAACATGGATCACTTTAACCCCGGCTGCGGAAATTCAATAAGACCAACTTACATTAAAGCTGAAATTAGTGCTGTCAAAGTATTAACAAATAAAAGAGTGATGTAAACATGGATTATGATCAGGAACCGGTTGGAGGATTTTAGTTGTGTCACGAAAAATTGATCTGATCCTCCAATCAGGCTTTGCAATATTGTTATGACCCCTCCCCCCCCCCCACCTCATTGGAAGTTAATTGGCAGTTAATTTTCGATAGTTCCCCCTTTGTTCTATGTTGGCGACAACAAGTTTTGGTAGTGTCACGATAAAATCTTTTGAGTAGTGTGATGTTGTATATTAGTGTTGATGTACTACCATGGAGTAAAGCGTGAATCGGATCGTGTGCTCTACACAGCTGCTTTATTAGAATAACAAGTCAAGATTACAACTGCTCAGTTGAAATGAGTTGGTTTTTAGACTCCAAGTCACGAGAATGTGCAGAAATTTGGTGCCTTTTAATATATACTTTTTTGATGGTTTGCATTTATACACAGCTTCAGTTTACGCGTTCTTGCGTTCAGCGGTATTATCAAGTTTCCTCTGATCTCAGATTTTCATTTGCCAAGGCCGATAATGAATTTACCCTTGAACTCCCAGTAGTGATTAACATGTAACTTCTCCCCATAATACCCCATACATTAATTCAGAACAAGTAATGAGAATACTCAAACTTATCAGGTAGAAGTTTTTACTTTGATCTAACACCAAATTCTCGTGACTAATTTACAAGAAAATGTGTATTAGCTGGAGGGGAGAATTGACAGAAATTAAAGAACTTTGGAGCTCGAGTTAAAGAGTTAACGCAGTGAAAAGTATAAACGAGTAGAAGATATCTTATGTAGAACACGAGGTGATTACCACGATAAGGTTCTCCTCGATGACATTGCCATTGAATCATCATCTTTTTCTTTTAGGTTTGAAAGATGATGCCATAAGATCCAAGGAATTTATGGATCAAAATAAAGTTCATGAAATGTCTCGCTTAGACATTTAAAGAAAGAGCGTCAAGAAGAGCGATGTCCGCGTAGTGTCGGGTTCATCATGATTGAAAATCTTGTGCTTTTAGAGGGGCAAAAAGTGTAATTTCGAAAAAAAACTTAGGTCTTTTGGCGGGAAAATTGTCTGTGGAAAAAAGGTCTGCGCTTTTGAATTGTGCTTGGTGTTCATCGAAAAATATACGAAATCTTTTGGCGTGAAAAATCTTTCCGACACGGAAAAGATTTTCTCCCATCAGAAGTCAAGTATATCTTTTGTTTTAACGCTAAACTCAGTTCAAATCTGCTGAAATCTTTTCCTCTCGGCAACCCTCCATACGCAAAAAAAAAGTAAAAGAGAGCCTATATTTTGACTTGTTACCAGGCCCTTTAAAAAGTACGATTTTTTCGGTTTATTCGTACAACCATTAAAAAAGAATAAGAAAAAAAAAGAGACAGTATAATGGAATCAAGTTTTCATATTTTTTTGTGAGTTTATTTTATAAATACAGTTCTGTACTAACAGGTACAATTGAATACAACTTTTGACGCGCAAACCCCCTATAAATATCAGTAAATGCAGACCTATTTTTAAACTACGACAAACTGACTGGTCAGGAAAAACATAGGCATGCTACGCATGCAGGAGTCAATGTTTTGGATACGTACGTTGAAATGGGACACTATATAACTGATGCTGTTGGCAAAAATAACCTGCATTGGTACAACGCTTCCTGCAGTCCCCTCCACAGCCCTAATTTGAACTTGTCACGCAACGCTCTCTCTCTCTCTCCAACATTGCATGACGAGACCAAACAACGACCTGCTCGTAGCTTAAAAATTGTGCTTATTGCCGTTCCTTCGTCAGAGACAAAGCTCTAGTTATTATTCTTGCACAGGTTTTTCCTGTGCAAGAAAATGGACAATAGCGCGCTATTTTTAATTAGCGTAAAGCAAGGTGATGAACATAGCCTGGGAACGAGGTTGAGTTTTGGCATCGAGTGTCAGTCACGTTTAAAGTACTGGCCGCGCATCAACGATAAGCTTGTTACAGTTTGTACTCATCTTTCGAGTGAACTTAAATATATTTATTTAAAGTACAAACCTAATACCGTGAATCACTTCTATTGTTAACGTACTGATGAAAACAACAACCCTTGGGAACAGTAAAAGTTTTGGCCGACTTTTTAAATTCGATTAATTTATACAATCATCTTATGTAAATATTGGCGATTGAATCCATCCGTAAATCAATATTGCGGACAAAACAGTTATACTTTTCTGACCAAAAAAAACTTGTGGAAGTCACTGCCACATATCTTTAATTTCAATCAGTCAAAAAACTTGAGGTCTATAAAATGCCTTCTGTGATATATCGTTCCGAGACAAAAAAAAACTTCAAAGGTTTGTTATTAGATGTAAGCAAAAATTAAGAGAAATCCTTGTAAACTAAGTCATCGCGTTCAAATGCAAATTTTTAATGTGTGATCCCGCTTTTCCTCTGGCGATTTTAGTATTTCCAAATTGTCATGGATGGCGTCAACTTGTTCCGAAGTCTTAGACTAGGTTTACACTAGAGGAGAGTTTTCGGATTCGTAAATGTTTCCGGATTCGTAAATGTTTCCGGATTCATCAATTTTGGAGTATTCGGATTCGTAGGCGTTTACACTGAAAGGATATTCGGATTCCTGACCGTTTACTCACAATGACAACTCCGGGAACATTCGAAATGGAATGGTTACCACGCCGAGTGTTGTTTCGTCGTTCGATCGACAAAGTAAAAATATGCCTCCCCAAAAAAGGCTAGAGTACATCCAGATGTCACTGAGGCAAATTTGAGTTGGACAGATGCCAAGCCATCTACGTCGTCGGCGATTAAGTGTGGCTGACGTTAAACTTCCCTGCAATAATAACTTGCGTTTCCTCAGAAATACTGCGGTACACATGATAAAATTTATCGCCTGAACCTGCAACAAGATTAGGCAACCGGAGACCGCCAGCAATGTTAGCATCGGATCCTCCATTTTGGTTTCACCGCAAACTCAAAAGATTGCAGGCAGAAAGAATACCCGGATTCGAGAAAATAACCGGTTACACGACAAAACTTTCCGGATTCAAAAGTTATCGGATTGAAAGTTCCCATTTTAAATTCCGGAATCAAAATCTCCGGAGACACGACTAAACCGGGGAGTTTTTATTTCGGATTCGTCCACTTTCGTGTAAACGGCAAAATCAATCCGGTACCAAAACGTTTCGGATTCATTACGAATCCGGAACAATTTCCTCTAGTGTAAACCTAGTCTTAGTCTCCATAACTGTCCATGTTGACAAACCATGAAAAGCACTCGACCGCGAATTTGCTAAAACAGCAAAGCCCTCAATTCGAACCAATTCAATTAAATCCGCTGATCCACAAATCCGGCTCAAATATAGGCTCCGTCATAGTTAGTAGAGGGGAGTATAGCTCCGTGTAGCCTCTTGTTCCGTAACAGATGGTTGCCTCAAAATATTCTTTCATATAATTTTGCAGTGTAAAGCTCTATTTATCTCTTACAGCCTCTGGACAAAGATATTTTCCAATCTCCGTTCTTCGAACAAGTGAAAGTAGATTAAACCAAGAGAAAGTATCATTCTTCAAAGGATAATAATATGGGCTACTTAATTGGTTGTTGCCTATCTGGACTTTGCCCTGTGCGTGCGAAATACGTGATAAAATGCAGGTTGTTTACAGGAAATTGACACGCAATGGGGTAAAGTCCAGGTTAGCTGAAAGCGAATTTTATTGGCAGAAAACGTCTAAGTACGTGAGAGTTGCGTGGAAAATTAACCGACTGTACCATTCTGTCCCTTGTGAAATATTTTTCATTGAGGTAGCCTTTTTATGTCATAAAATTTACGTTGTTTACTGGAAAATGGCATTTCATCTAAGAAAGTCTAATCCCTACTGGCGAGTAAAAAGTAAACACGGGAAAGTATCGTTTAAACAATATATAATTCATGGAGAACTTTTGGAAGCAAAGAAACGGATATGTAACATGGCAGTCGACGCAGAAAGTTAATGTAACTTGGTGGTCGTTTCAACCGCCGCTAAAAGAGCGACCATATGGCAAAAAAGAAAGATTATCAATCAAATATGATTTACGCAAATGTCTTGCGCAAGTTTTACCAGAGTCAGCAAAACTAGCCCTTCCAAAACAACACGCTATAGCGCTTAATTCGTGTTTAGCCTTTAGCTGACGGTGTGTGAGTCGTAATTGAAGAAGCGGTACACAAACGACGCACGTTTTAACTCGCTAATCGGTAGAAAAAGTTCCCTGACGACCTTTCAAATCCAGACAGATCATAGCGATAAAATCCTCATTAAGGACATGAGCCATTACATTGACTAGATGATCTTACAACTCTTGTAGATGTCATCTTACCTCGTTCCTTGAGTGAAATTCAAAATTGGAATCGCTGATTAACTCATATGTAGCAATGAAATATCCTGAAGGTGCTCCCATCAAGATCTGAAGTAATATTTCATTCAAAATTTTTCTCATGTTCCACTCAGTCTCCTTCAGAAGGAAGAATAAACATAGTCGTACAACGATCACAACTCCACCACTTTCCCAACACGACTGATACATTTCCTTAACTCGCGAACCGCTCTCTCCGACTCACGCGTTGATTCGCTAAAATTTGAAGACCTGTCAAACCACAAATTAGCAAGAACGCTCTGATTGGTGCGAAATCGAAAAATACTACAATCTGATTGGTTTGTGATACATCCAAAACTGGGCCAATCACATTGCGTTGAGATACACCAAAAAGAAGATGCGCCAATCAGATTGCTTAGAGATACACCAAATTGCGCTGATCAGATTACACTACACCACAATACACCAATCTATACGCTAACATATAGTTATTTTTTTTTTAAAAAAATAACTCAAAAATCTTTGACTACATTCTGACAAAAAAGATACGTCTTAAGAATGGCTGCCTGTAAGGATCGAGAATCGTCCGTCAGCGACCATTTTGGTGAATTGCTCATATTTTGCCCAACGATACCCTTTGGTAAACTGTTTTCAAAAATCAAGTTTAAAAGTTCCGACGAGTGTTAATTTTTCAGAAATTTGCGAAAATTTGAAAACGCGGTTTAGTGCGGTTTTCCGCCTGGCAAATTGTCCAAAATTCACTGCAAAACCCAAGCTCCGTTGAAGGCTTAATATGAATTCAGTTAACACCAAACTTCACACGTTTTAAGAAAAAGTCTTCCCATTTATTTGTGTTATGTTAATTTTTTCCGTACACAGCTATCTTGTGATTTCTTTTTGTCCCTTAAGCAACACCCTCAAAAAGTGCTGTACATGGGGCGAAAAATAGGTAAAATTTAACGCGATAAAAGTATACCTGGTACGTAATTTTTTAAATTTTTAACTAGATATGCGTAATAAAATGTCATTATTGAATACCTGAGTAAAATTTGAGGCTTTGAATCCGAACGCTTCCTTTTTAAAAATACCACAAATGTTTGTGTCCTGAGCGAGCAGAAGATATGTGTTGTGTAAACAAACGCTAATCTAATTATTCCCTGCCAGGTAGAAAAAGGTTTTGAAATCAACTTTAATTTTGGAAATTTTGGCTGGTATGCCACAAGATATTAGGTAAAAGGGAAATCATACATTCAGAGTGGCGGGAGAGCAAAGAGAAAATAAAATCAGTGTCAAAAATGTACATACGGTTGTTACGTCGATCACCATTATGCAAATTACTACCTCAGCTGTAGGAAAACTATGATATCTCTTGCTCAGTTAATTGAATAACTCTTAAACAATTCAATGGTTGTTTTTCATATACATAGAGATAATATGTATATATTGATCAATAATTCCTGAGAATGCAGGGGGAGAACAGCATTCTGTACAAGCATTTCAGTGTACCAATGCGAATTATTTCCATTTATCATAACCGACGTCCGATCCCAACAAACACGCACCACATGAGACCCTAAATGGGCTGTCATAAATATACCAAAGACTGAAAAAAACAAAAACTTCACTCAAGGTCTGATAACCACACGATAACACTTTTACACTTGAATCTAAGATTTACTACAAAGGGCAAAGGATAGTGCGTCAATATACCCAGTATACTGTTGGAAAGGAAGATTCTTGTGTTTCTCTGAAAGAAGGTTGGGCTCTCAGAGTAATAAAGAAGGCTCACAGATTCAAAGAAAAACAAAAGCCGTACCTTCTGTCTAAATTTCGAATAGGGCAGACGACAGGCCACAAGCTTGACGCTGAGGTAGTTGCTCGAGATATGCGGCGTACTCGGGGCACCAATGGTGCACGACTTTTCCGGTCATCGGAATTCCTCACAACTACCCAGATCACCTCTTTCTTGTCAAGACAGAATGCGTTAGTACGCCAATGAGATGCTGTTGACGCTGATATCCGAGCAGCTCAGGAGGAGAGTAATTTTAGCGAGGCAAAGGAGACTGTCACGTCAATACAACTTGACCATCCCCTGATCTACGATCAGTACGATCTTTGTGAAATGGCGCTAAAGGACTCTGAAAATCTTGAGGCTACCCATGTTGCAGCACATGTGTGAAGATCTTGGCCTCAATATACCATCAAAGCCCATTCTTAAAAAGGCCCCATACTTGGCTCTACCGAAAGAGATTGTCAGCAAATGTACTTGCCAAAAGTCATCATGATGCTGACTTTCTCTTTTGTTTAGCAGAATAGGAAAGTGAGGAAGAAACGAATGAACGGCGTATCGTTCCTAATCGTCAGTTAGTGGTTATCTTATTTTTTAAAAATGCACGTAGGCCGGATCAGAAGTTGTTGCGTTTTGTTTTGTCTTTAATCATGCCAGTATTGACCCTCACTTTTATTTTCTGGTCTTCACGTCAGTAATGAAGTTTACTCATCTGGTGGCCGAAATATGCAAACGGACGGATGCGGGAGTATTCAATCTACATCCCTATCCGCTCATGTTTTAATGCGGGATTTCTTTATTTAATTTAACGACGTCGTCCTTTTAGTTTCGGTTTTAACACGCGTATGTTCAAGCACCACCAAAACGTTTCCAATTACGTTACGTTGCGTGACATTAATAATTACCAGGAGAATAAGACCTGTTCTCTCGTACTAAATTACTTTGAAGGTCATAAGGCGCCTTTCTTTGTATTTATACTTACAGAAAATGAGTTCTCATTGTAAAAGATAAAAGTATTTAGATTATCAGTGTGGAATCAAGTCTTAAGTAGCTTCTTTCGAATGTGTCTTTTGCATTACTTGAATGTGAGAAGGTGCTAATGTAATGTGTACTTCCCTTGCAGATTTTTCAGCCCAAAAATGTTTTGGAGAACCTTATCAAACATCTTGCAAAATTTGTAACCTGTCTCTTTACATTTTACAAGCTATAAGTCACTACAACGGAGACCGAATTTAATTTGGATATTTAACAACTCAATGTGGTTAAATTACCTAGTTATTTGTTACACACTTTGCATCATTTTGCTCGCTCAGGTCACGAACACTTCTGAAATTTTCGAAAGGAAGCAATGCGATTCAGAGCATCAAAAATTGCACATTGAATGGAAATAGCAATGTTTGACGAATATATTGTTAAAAATCGAAAGTGTCAGGTAACAGCTACATTTTTTTTCGCGCGAAATATCACACGTTTTTCAACGCCATTTTGCGTGGTTTGTAAGGATGTTCATTCAAGGGCTTAAGTAATCCCAAAATCGATGTGCCCGAAAATATTTACTCACCAGAATTGAATAAGAATAGCTTTCCTTACAACGTGTTAAGTTTGGTGTTGATTGATCTCATTTTAAGCCTTGAGTGGAGCTTGGTTTTCGCAGTTAATTTTTGAGTGTGCGACATGCGGAGCCTGAACTCAGGTAACCTGAAACTGCGTTTGCGGATTTTCGCAAATTCATGAAAAGTTAAGAATCGCTGGAACTTAAAAACATGATTTTTGAAAAGGGTTTACTAAAAGGTTTATTTGGGCGAAATATGAGCAATTCACCAAAATGGTTGAAAGAGTCATTGAACAAAATGAGCAAGAGATATCATAGTTTTCCTACAGCTGAGGTAGTAATTTGGATAACGGTGATCGACGTAACAACCGTCTGTACATTTTCGACACTGGTTTTATTTTCTCTCTGCTCTCACGCAACTCTGAATGTATTACTTCCCTTTTACCTAATATCTTGTGGCATAACTGCTAAAAATTTCCAAAATTAAAGTTGATTTCAAAACCTTTTTCTACCTGGCAAGGAATAATTAGATTAGCGTTTGTTTGCACAACAGATATCTTTGCTCGCTCAGGACACAAACATTTGTGGTATTTTCAAAAGGAAACGTTCGGATTCAAAGCCTCAAATTTTACTCAGGTATTCAATAATGACATTTTATTACGAATATCTAGTTGAGAATTTAAAAAATTATGTACCAGGTATACTTTTATCGCGTTAAATTTTACCTATTTTTCGCCCCATGTACAGCACTTTTTGAGGGTGTTGTTTAAGGGACAAAAAAAAATCACAAGATAGCTGTGTACGGAAAAAATTAACATAACACAAATGAATGGGAAGACTTTTTCTTAAAACGTGTGAAGTTTGGTGTTAACTGAATTCATATTAAGCCTTCAACGGAGCTTGGGTTTTGCAGTGAATTTGGGACAATTTGCCAGGCGGAAAACCGCACTTAAACCGCGTTTTCAAATTTTCGCAAATTTCTGAAACATTAACACTCGTCGGAACTTTTAAACTTGATTTTTGAAAACAGTTTACCAAAGGGTATCGTTGAGCAAAATATGAGCAATTCACCAAAATGGTCGCTGACGGACGATTCTCGATCCTTACAGGCAGCCATTCTTAAATGACTAAGGGCCTGATTAAATGAGCCGGGCTGGCCCGGTTAACCGGGCTGATTTCTTTTGTTTTGGTGTTCGCCAAAGCGTGAAAACAAAAGAAATCAGCCCGGCTAACCGGGCCAGCCCGGTTCATGTAATCAGGCCCTAAGTCTGATTTCTACATCGAAAGATAACAACTACTGGATTTTTTCCATAGGAAATCGATGTTTTTTTCCTGATGACCAATATAACTTCCACTCAAATTTTACGAGTCTTGTGATTAGACGAAATAAATATTTTCAAAAAATCTAGAACATTTTGGACTATTGGAGTATACTTTTATCCGCGTATACTTTTGTTTGCCAGCCGACCTTTTTACGCAGCAGAACACAGAATTAAAATAATGCGCGAACTAAAAGTATGATAATTAAGCCGAGGCATCTCGTGCTGAGATGAGATTTTTCCTCAATCTTGACTGTAATCATGGTCTTCTGAACTTCAGGTTAAAAAAGATGAACGATAGACCGAGTAGATTCACCGTGCCTTTACATTTTGACAACAAATGAACAGAAAACCAAGATATTAAGTGACAGTTATATTTCGGTATAAACTATACGAAATATAACTGTCACTTAAAATCTTGGTTTCCTGTTTATTTGTTGTGAAAATTTAAAGACACGATGAATCTACTCGGTCTATCGTTCAACTTTTATGTTCTCAAATTATCATCGGGTTCTGGCTTTCAGGTTATAAGCGTATTTAATATCGTTTTCAGGAAAAAAATTTCAATTCTTTGCATAGCGATTCGTAAATTTGTGCCAAAAAACTGAGTTAGTGGGCGTAAGTAATATCTAACTTGTCCAAGTTCCTTTAAAATTATTTCCATCCTTCTTCTTGAACGAGGCAGTTTCCTGTACAAGAACGTGACTCTATCCGTGCTCCTGGTCCGGTAGTCCGGTAGTCCGGTAGTCCGTGGTCCAAGTTAAGGAACGATCTGGTAACTGCCAGATAATACATAATCATGTTAGGATAAGAACGAAAGTACTGAACTTGTTGACAGAAACAGAAAAGTGATAAACTGATAAATTTCACTTTGTTTTTCTGAATATATTGTTTTGGTTAGGATTTCTAATGCTGAACATTCCCTTAAGCAACAAATCTAAAGTGATTCGCGAGAATTTTGAAATCCTTAGCGTGTTTCTTCATCCATTTCGTCGTGATGTACGTTAAAAATTTATTTATACTTGCAAGCCGATCATTTCGTCGTCTCGCGATGATTAAGACTCTTGCGAATGAAAACCACAAAGTTTCATCTTGACAAAGTTTTCCAGAAATTCAAAACTTGAAACTTTAAGATGGTTTATTATGTAGTAAGTAGGCCAAACAGCTTGAAATGACGGGGTCATCCTCGGTGTAAAACCTGACGAGGTTTTCTTTGTTTCATGAGGTATTGTTTTGCTGTACGCTATTGTTTATAATGTTTTGTTGTCTATGTTTTACGTCACTCGTGAGCTTCACTGGTTTTTACACCGAGGATGAGCCGAATTACACCTCCATAAATGTGCGAATGAAACGGCCGATAAAAAACCCCAAATTTTTGCAAAAACAATAAAAGTGATTAATACGCTGCTTTCTTCACTGCTCTTCTTTTAGTTTTATTTTAAAAATTGCCGCGATAATTTGTACCAAAAATTTCTCAAATCATTTTATCTTAACTTACAAAAACACGAGTAAGTTACACAGAATTTTTTGAGAAAAAGAGTTGACATATTAAATAGATGAAATTTCTCCAAGTTGCAGAGAAAAGCTTGCTCACATTCCAATCATTCTTGGTTGGTGACCTATCTTCGCCCGCAGGTGTCATCGGATGCAGATCGACAGTTCTTTGCATATTTCTTACTACTCTTCTTCTGCGAATAACACAAGAGATTGTGGCTCATTACTGAAGCTAGAATTGATCAAAACACTTCTAATCATCTCCTCCATTTTTATGTCGATTCAAGACTTCCGAATAATCCATACGTCATTATGCATACAATTCTTGAATAAAATAAAAGCAGAGGCAAAAAAACAGATCACCTTTAGGACTACGGCTCTGCTTTTGATAGGTATGAGGTTATATGGAAATCTTTCCCATACCAATTTAGTACTTCTTGCAGTTTTAATTTGTGTTTCGTCGATGGCTTGGCATTTATTTGAACATGGCTTTTTGAAATGAAATGTAACAAGGTCTCCTTCACACAAAAGCTGATGAAGTCTTACTCCTCAATATTGACTTCTTCAAACTTAAAAATTATGACAGACAAGAAAAATACTTCTTGGAACTTAAAATACTTCTTGTGAATACAATTTGGTGCTTAACTGCTGTTGTATGAAATTACATGAAAAACCACCAGTGACTGATAAAGCCAGCACTTTCCTAACATACGCTTACGCGTACGTAATTTTGGCGTTCTTGATCAACAGGGATTTGGTGTGTAGGTCAATACATTTGCCTTGAGATATTCAGCCACATTTACATATTTACAAAGACCTATTTTGACTAATTGGATGCTATTTCTTACCTCGGTGCAATTCTTTGCTTGCATTGTTTTCCTTCACCATTCATTCCTGTGCTTCACTTGGATACTTGATCAAAAAAGTTCACCAATAATAATAATAATAATAATAATAATAATAACTTTATTTATCCTGGTAGAAAAAACCGTTATTCTATAGTATAGAACAAAGGCAGATACCTATGAGACACTGCTCCAAAGATCACGATTACCTGCCCTGCATAATCGTAGACTTCAAGACAGTGCTATCCTTATGTCTAAAGTTAAGCATAAGCTTGCACCCACCAATGTTGCCGAAATTTTTAGCTTAAATAGTTCAAGCTAAAATCTGAGAAAGATAGACTTTAATCTACCTCGATTCAATACTACTAACTATGGGAAACACTCAATACGTTATTTCGGACCTGCTTTATGGAACAGACTTAACAACCTGGTCAAACAATCACTTAGCCTCCAGTCGTTTAAAACCACCATACGTAAATTAGATATTGCGAGTATTTTAGATAATAATAGCGACTGCTGCGATCTCTGCAATTCGTGATATTTACGTTAGTTTTTTAGATTTTAGAATTTGTTAGTTGATCAATAATCATTGATTAGATTAGTGTCTCCAATTAGCTTGTGCTTTAACAGCTAAGTACATTTGACACTTAAATAAGGTTTTTATTGCCATGGCGGAGTAGATATACAACGAGGAGCTCCACCCTCTCCATCCTGAACACCCGAAATTAACTACTGCAATACTCTTTGAGAGAGTTTGGAGAATCACAGTACCCGATAATTCAAAATATCAGGTTTTTGCATGGTCTGCTCTTTTTATAGAATGCATTTATCGACAAAGTTCGTTTGACGTTTTGAATTTTGAATTTTGAATTTTGAATATTTGGGTTTACCTCGGTGTAAAAACCTGACGAGGTTTTCTTTGTTTCATAAGGTATTGTTTTGCTGTACGCTATTGTTTATAATGTTTTGTTGTCTTTGTTTTACGTCACTCGTGAGCTTCACAGGTTTTTACACCGAGGGTGAGCCGAATATTTATCGCCGACAAGAATTTATCATGGCTGCGAAGGGAACCCGGCGCAAGGTGAATAGCAAGATTCAATGGACATAAAATGAAAGATTATTTATTGGAATGTAAACAGAAAGCTCTGAATTTGACCGAGTCAAGCAACCCACCGCGACTCGACTCAGGAAGGAAAAAAGGCTACATGGCTGTGATGAAAGATCTGTGGGAAACAATGGGATATACGAGCTCGGTTTGTCTAGTCAGAATCTTCGTGACCACGCTGACAGACTCGAGAAGATGCAAGATAGGAAAGGGGAGGTCGTAGGTATGGATACTGGTCTTGAAAGCACAAGGAATAGAATGGATAGATCGGAAAGTTGGCTCATCCTCGGTGTAAAAACCTGTGAAGCTCGCGAGTGACGTAACACAAAGACAACAAAACATTATAAACAATAGTGTACAGCAAAACAATAACTCATGAAACAAAGAAAACCTCGTCAGGTTTTTACACTGAGGATGATCCGAAAGTTTATTGAATAAAATCAGCCATATACAATGAATATATGAAGTTCATATATTTTGAACTGCTGTATTAGATACCTATGATGCACGATCCTCATATCTAATATCGCAGTTATGAACTTCATATATTCATTGTATTTGATTTATCATCACGGGTTTATTACGAATCAACTTAACGGCCTGCTTCCAGTTGGCTTGTTAGCTCAATTGGTAGAGCGCTGCACTAGTAGCCCAGAGGTCAGAGGTTCGAATCCCGTTCAGGCCTGATTTTTTTCAGGTCTGATTTTCGCTATTGCATAAATAGCGCTCTCTACTGCGAGGATCGTGCATCATACGTAGAAACAGCCATGATTTAGAAGCAGGAGCAGATTTACATATGAAAAACGTGACAGCTAAGTCAAGCTCCGTTCCCAAGAGACCAATTGCCAACAATTCCCTTGTCAAAGAAGCGATAACAACAACAGAGAGGGCACATTTGGACTGCGGTCTAAAAACATCTAAAATCAGTCCTGATCTACCGCAATTTGATGTGTGCCCCTCGGAAATGAAGGCCGAGAAGTGGGGAAATATCAGCCACCAAAGATTTTGCGAGGAAATAAATAATATCTATGATGAGGTTGTTCATTTCCGAAGAAATATTTTCAATCTACCGTCGGGCAGAGCGGGTAAACATTTCATCGAGCAGCTGACATTTTGGCTGAAACAATTTAACTCCAACTCAGATCTCAATTCGATCGCTTCAGTAATTCTACAAAAACCGGCAACCTCCAAAAGCAAAGAGCACAGTGTGGCGGTAGAGCGGAGATTAGCTCTCTGGAGACAGGGTGACTTGAATATGCCAAAGCAGGAGATAAGATTCATTCAAGATAGGTTTGTGAATTCTGAAAGGTCTAGATAGTTTGAAGACATCTCAAAAACGTTTGCAAAGTTAGTCTTTCAAGGGAAACTCACGGCAGCGATCAAATTGCTGGATAAAGAGAGCTCATCGGGTTTCTTGAATCTGTCAGAAGAAGTATTAGCTCAATTGAAAGAGAGACACCCTCTTCCCGCTGAAATCGAAGAGGAGTGTCTCCTGCATGGTCCTGTAGACCCCGTTCCACCCGGCATATATGATCTAATCAGTGAGCAGTCGATCTTTGACTCCGCCCTGAAAACTAAAGTTTCTGCTGGCCCTTCCGGAATGGATGCCGAACTGTACCGTCGAATTCTCTGCTCAAAGAACTTTGCAGCAGAGGGAAAAACACTAAGAGAAGAGATCGCTACTCTGACGAGAAACCTGCTAAAGTTCAATTACGATCCCTCCCTACTTGAAGGCTACACTGCTTGTAGACTGATACCGCTGGATAAAAACCCAGGAGTCAGACCAATTGGAGTGGGAGAGGTCTTGCGCCACATAATCGGCAAAACCACCTCTGCAATGTTTAAGGAGGAGATAAAGGAGGCAGCTGGCCCACTGCAAGTTTGTGCAGGTCATAGCGCTGGATCAGAAGCAGCCCTACACGCAATGAGTCAGGTTTTTAATGAGGAAGGGTCGGACGGAGTTCTATTAATTGATGCGACTAACGCGTTCAATCAGATGAACAGGGCGGTGGCCATGCATAACATTAGGATCGCATGTAAAGAAATCGCCTTATATATCATTAACACGTATAGAAGCTCTTCTAGGCTGTTCATTAATGGCGGAGGCGAGATCCTTTCCCGAGAGGGTACTACCCAAGGTGACCCGCTAGCAATGCCTTGGTATGCAATTAACACCGTTCACATGATCACTAGTCTCAGGGCATCAACTCCCCAAGTCAAGCATGTCTCGCTTGCGGATGACTCCGCGGGTGGAGGGAGTATAGAGTCACTCTATCAATGATACAAGGGAGAAAATTTGGCTATATCATTAATGGTGCTAAAAGCTGGCTAATTGTTAAGACCAGTGATCTGGTAGAGAATGCAAAGAAGGTGTTTGGCAATGAAGTGAACATAACGCTCGAAGGATGACGTCATCTCGGTGCGGTCATCGGATCAAAAGAGTTTAAGGATCAATATTGTCAAGAGAAAGTTGATAAGTGGCTCAGAGAAATGGAGTCCCTCACTGAGATCAGCAGGAGTCAGCCCCATGCTGCCTATGTCGCTTTCACTAAAGGATTTAAATCGAAATTCACTTATTACTTGCGCACCATAGAATCGTCTGAAGAGTACGTGGACCCCATCGAAGAAGTGATTCACACTTCCTTTCTTCCTTCGTTGTTCGGGCGAGCGGAACCTCTCCCCGAAGAAGTTGAGGAACTTGTCAATCTATCACCTGCGCAGGGTGGGATTGGGATTCCTGATCTTAAGCGTGAAAGTCCGAATCAGTTCAAAGCCTCGTGAGATATAACAGCACTACACGTCAATTCTATTGTTACTCAAAGCTCCACCATTCCAGCACGAGAGTTGATGGAGGAAAGGAAGCGTGAAATCAACGCTCAAAGAAGAGCCGCTGCAAAGTCCCGGATTGACAGGATTGATGAATCGTTGTCTCCTGATCTACACCAATCAGTGCAGCAGACAAAGGACAAGAGAGCCAGCTCTTGGCTTAACGCCACTCCAATCGAAGAACATGGACTGGTTTTAAACAAGCGGGAGTTTAGGGACTCCCTTTGCTTCCGCTACAACCTCCCTCTGCCTAATCTCCCTAGCTACTGTGCATGTGGAGAAATCTTTACTGTCAACCATGCTTTGTCATGCAAGAAGGGAGGTTTTGTTGCCCAGAGACACGATACAATCCGAGATCTACTGACTTTACACATCAGTAAAGTGTGTAGAAATGTGGAGACAGAGCCACTCCTGCAACCGCTCGATAATGAAGTTTTTAACCTGCAGTCAACTGTCACAAGTCGAGAAGCGAGGCTGGACATGAAGGCAGGAGGCTTTTGGACACCAGGAGTAACAGCATTTTTCGACGTACGTGTAACGCATGTTAACTCCAGGTCCAACCAGGGCAAGTCCACAGCTACGATCTTCAAAGAGCAAGAAAACGAGAAGAAGAGGAAATACAACCAGAGAGAGATGGAGGTGGAAATGGGAACTTTTACATCGTTGATGATTGGTACAAACAGAGGCATGGGACTTGACTGTCAGAACTTTTTAAGAACCCTCGCAAATAAGCTTTCGAACAAGAATAATGAACCCTGTGCCAGCGTCATTTCCTGGCTACGAATACAACTTTCATTTGCCATATTAAGAACTGTACACAGATGCGTAAGAGGTTCTAGAGTTCCGTTTAAATCACGCGAGGTCGCAGAAGACTTCACCCTCGCTGCAGCTGGTCTACATCTGCACTCATAATTTTTAGGTCTTTATTATTTTAATAGTTTTTCCTATTTAGTAAATGCTAAGTTTTTTCCTTTCTCGTATATTGTAATCAGTCCTCTATCGTGAACATTAATATTAATTATTTTAAAAATTTGTAAATAATTAGATCTATGGTTTAAAATTGTAAATAATTGCTATCATTATTATTAAACTAAGCGGACCAGTTTTTATTATAATTTTTGTAAACACTTTTAGTGATTATAGTGAATAAAGGTTTTGTTATTATTTTAATAAAGTTTTTATTATTATTATCATTGTTATTATTATTATTACCTGAAAGGGCAAAGAGAAACTATTATTCACCAATTTTCTAAAGTGGTTCAGTTAGGTTATTTATAATTCCTCAAAAAAAAAAGTCAACAACAATACTGAAGTTGTCACCCTAACGCCATGCAAAGGTTTTCGTAAATATCTTTAACGCCTATTCATAGAGGATTCCTCCCTAAGACTCAACTCTTTTTAATCCACCGCCACGAGGAAAATTCTCTCTCCACCAAACATTTACTCGCCTCCGGCTTTCCAATATAATACATTGATAAGTTTAACCTTTAAAAGTGTTCCAAGTAAGATCTATTACGGTCGATGTAGCATTCTTTCATCTTAATAAGCGTACGTGCTATGATAAAACAACAACTACAAGTTGTAAACTCCTTCCCAGCCTCACCCTGTGTCCGTCGAGAAAATAATTTGGCCAGCTGTCATCAGTCCTTGGTGGGTCTTCAATAAAAAACAATTCTTAGGTGCTCCAGGCCATCTTCGACTGTTAGAAATTACTAATTTATGAGTTTTTAAGGTCTTTCAGGGAAGTGAAGCTGTCAGATCACAAGGAACACCAAGATGTAAATCAACCGAGGGATTCACACGTGTTCTCTCCCCACGACTTAAAACTTGGGAACGAGGTCAAAGTAAATTCACGCAGCAAGGTTCTAGAAGTTGACACTGAATTTCAATAAAGTTTTTGTAGTTTATAGTCTTACCAACTACGTGCCAGATTTTCATAATAAATATATATTTTATGTTTTGCCTTTAGAAGAAATTCACTACCTACGTATTTTTTTGCGTATCAAAAACTTCAATTCGACGGAAAAAAAAGAAAGCCCTAGTAGAGAATCTAGGGTTCAAACATACTTCCTTAATTTTCTCTCATAATTTTTTGCAGCATGCAGTTGAAGAGGTTATGCTCTGAGCAAATATCAGAAAACATAAAATCAACTCATAGTAAAGTATAAACAGCGTTCTGGGACGTTCTCTATTCTAAGTAACAAGTTCTCATGGGGTTTGACAGAGGAATGTGTGGATGACGGCGCGGGAATCTTCTCTATTTTTGTGTCTTACAGAGGTGTCCTTCGAGAGAGACTTTTGTAGTAGAGTTGAATTCTACAGCAGGCATATAAACTTACAAACAATTTGAAGCTTGTGGTCAAAAATATATTTCAATAAATAACATCATTGTCCTTAAGAGTTCCTCTCAACAAAGACCTCTATGAACGCCAAACAATTACCTTTGTCCACCATATTTACAATTAAGCATACTTCGATACAAAAAAATAAATTATTCTCCTTTTAAATATGTAAAATTCATCTTTCTCTGAGTCTTTCCGTCACGAGTCTTCTGTCAGCTCTTGAAAGGTCACTTGCGATAGAAAGCTACAATAGATCAAGAAAGAAAGTTGTTAAAATGATGGCGAAACTGAGGTGGCTGGGCGTAATTCTAGAGTCTTAGTGGCTGATTGCCGGGCGTTACTAGGTGTTTGTTCACCATGGTTCCTCATAGAGATCTCGTGATTTGCCTGACATAGCCGTAAGTATAATTTGGTTTCATCACCTGAGTTGATAATGGAAACTAGCCACCATAAAACAGATTTCGAAGCTGACGTTTCGAGCGTGAAAAAAAAAATAAAATAATCGATTTAAGCGCGCCGTACGAAACTCTGGGAGTGAGGTACACGAGAAATGGAATTTCTGACGTTTGAGTGACATGGGAGCGAATTAGTCTGAAAATTCTATTCTGATGGCACGTTGAAGAAGTTTGCGTGGCACCGTGAAAGTTTCCGATTATTTAAGCGTTTCGCGGGAAAATTAAGTCTATCTCGGTCAGTCAGTCGCATGTTTGACCACTTTATTTTTTTGTGTTTGTTGTAATTTTCGTTTTCGACCTCCCTGTAAAATGTCATTACAATCACTGAGTTTTTCTGGTGAAAAGTAGTGTAACGAGGTTAGTTTACCCTTTCCTCGGGGCATTGTGCTGCTGCGTTGAATGAGGAATACGTTTCCACATATTTTTTGGCCACATCTAAAAAGAGTGTTTTTAGTGGTTTTTCTTATCTGGCGTAGCAAAGGTTCTTTTCGTAGAACCCCTAGCTTCACTGAACACAAGTTGAGATTGTGTCAGGATGTGTACATTGCAAGACTGACTGACTCATCCTAAATAACCTTTTCACATTGAATGTCTCACGTAAGTTTTACAAAAGAATGTGGTACTTTTTATGCACCTCACCAAACTTATCAACTTACCCTCTCAAATGTCACATGATCAGGAGGTAAATAACACTCCAAATGGTGGTAATGTTTCTGCCTGTACTGACGATATCCATGATCGGTGAACGAAACAACCCACCTTAGAGTCCTGTGATTAAAACACATAGGGCCAGTTATTTACACGAGGTCGAACCCAAACCGCGGTCTTACGCAAGCAGGGGGCCATAAGTATTCTCTGTAAGAGAATGTTTTCATTAAATAAATGTCCTTCCACTATTAGCTTTCGGCTTTCGGGCGTGAAAGGACCTCAATAGGGTAAACTGATGGCAATTAAATGGCCTAAAACGTGAGCCGTCTAGCGTACAAATTGACAAGTTTTAATCGTTGGGGGAAAGAAAAGTTAACCATAAAAACAATTTCTGGTGAAAGCCGTAAATTTGCGAAAATTTTAACCATTAGCCATAAAAGCCACCATTGAGACCCTCGTGTAATGGACCAGGCGGGTGGGGGAGGGGAAGGGGGGGCTGGTACGTATTCTTAGGAACAACAAATTACCTGTTTGGAATGAGGCTGCCGCAAGTTCTGCATTGTGCTCGACCACTACGCGCATGCTCGACACCGTAAGAATAATCAAAGTAGTCAGACTCCTTGAACAAAGAAGTGAAAAACAATTAAATCATCCATATTCTGATTTTCAAAATAAAAATATGATCGTGTAGTCTGATGGTCATGCAAATGACTATTGTTGGTAGCGGAAGTCAACATCAAAGCCATTCAACGCTCACTGCGACTTACGCTCAGATCGTGGAAACGTCAGTTATTACCAACTACAACAGTCTTTATCTGGACTTCTCCCCCCGGGATGATCAGACCACACGATCAAACAATTTCCTGGCAAAATACGCGTAACTAGTCATATTTTCACTTCAGAAAACACACAGTACCCTAAATCAACAACTATGCAGCAAGTTATTTTTTCAGTGTGACAAAAGAAAGAACTTAGTGTACAAAAACACTTTCTGTCTCTTCTAAACAGCAAGCAGCCTACGTAACAATTCTAGTAACGTTTAGCTCTAAATACCCTTGCTGAGATATTTCGGCCCTTTCTCCAGATCCAGTCACAGTCCCTCTCGGTCTAACGACTTGTACAGAGTTGGGCTGAGAGGAGATATGAAGGATAGACTTTGACAGTTGTGTAAGATTACCAAATAGTCCAAATACAAGATGACAAAAACAACTTGAATCAACAGTACCTCTTCTGAATAATTCTCACTGTCACTACCTTCTTGATCAGATTCACTATCACTGAATTGAAAAAAGAATCAAAGCAAATTCTAAATGAAGAAATTTATGATCTATCTTACGTTTAGACAAAAAGTTGCCTTTACGAAAAAAACACAACTGAACCAGCCCTGACCTTGTTGATGAAGCAGGCACAACTTTCTTTGGAGTTTTCTTTTTTGCTTCTTTGCTAATCTCCTATAAAGGAAAGTGAAATAAGATTAAAAAGTACTAATGGTTAATTTTTTTCCTTTGATTTTCTTGCCAAGATCTTTGAAGATCTTTTATTTTCTTGCCAATATCTCCAAGGATCTTTCACTTTCTTGCCAAAATCTTTAAGAATCTTCTATTTTCTTGTAAAGATCTTCAAGGATCTTTTATTTTCATGCCAACATCTTTAAAGGATCTTTGAAATTCTTGACAAGACTTCTTGGAGATCTTTGAAGATCCATAGAAGAACCTCAAAGATCTTGACAAGAAAATGAAAGATCCTTGAAGATCTTGGCAAGAAAATGCAAGATCCTTGAAGATCTTGGCAAGAAATTGCCAGATCTTTGAAGATTTTGGTAAGAAAATGCAAGATCCTTGAGGATCTTTAAACAAGCATTGTGAAGATCCTCAAAGAATTATCAGGGATATTCATGAAGAAACACAAGAGAACCCTAAAGGTCCTCATGAAGATCTTTACTGATCCTTAAATATCCTCCAAAGATTTTCACCAGGGGCCCACCATTGTTCTGTTCCACTAAGGTGAATAATTGTAAGTGTATTTGCTTTACTTTTGTTTGAAAGAGAAGAAAAATGCTACAAGAAAGACATGTTTCATTTCACCAGAATTTGTCAAAGATCAAATACAAAACTTAACCTGGACAGCAAAAGTTGAAGATTTTTGTTTCAAATAACGTACTACTTACCTGAATTTTTAGATGCCTCTCTCCCAGTTCTTCTGGAGAAAGAACTTCTTCTGCTACTTTGTTTATTGTATTGTCTAGCACCTGGAGGGTCAAACAGAAAGCTCAACAATTACCCACTGTCATAACAACTAAACTCTTGATTCTGGTCAGCAAAGTACTGGAAAGGTCACAGAAATGGAAAAAAAATCTGTTTACATGTGAATAAGAATTAAGTGCAGCTCAGCATGTTGAACTCACATAGATTCCCTAAGACCATGCAGAAACAGAGTTAAGTCTTGACAGATGAGCATATAGATCAGAAACAGTATTTTAAAAGCTGCACCCCTATTCCAGGATGTCACACTTTGTCAAAACATTAAGGCTGACTGTGAGAATGTCTAATAGGATACAAGTACAATTCACTTAGACTTTCACTTAATGAGAATGTCTTATAGGATACAAGTACAATTCACTTAGACTTTCACTTAATGAGAATGTCTTATAGGATACAAGTACAATTCACTTAGACTTGCACTAGTTGGGCAAGCAAAACTGTTGAGAGAAAAAAGGCCTGATTGACTTATGATAGACTACAAGGTTCCCCTTCCAAATTGTCATGTATTACCTGACAAAAAAATAAAAAGAGAGAGAAGTTGGTGTTCCATCAAAAATTAACTTAGGGGTCTAGTCTACACCTCTCTAACTGTTACCTCACCTTCACTGGTACAGGATACTTGAGTTGAGCCTTTGCTCTACAGTTTGGACAGTCTTTTGAATGACTAAGAAGAAACAGGAAATATAACTTCAACACTTTATGGTCCCTAAACAAAATTCTAAAATGTGATTGGTTAGCACCTCAATTTAAGCACTGAACTGGGCACCAAGTGAGTTCACACATCATGCCTTTGCAACTGAAGAGAACACAAAAACTGTGCCTTGGTTCTTTTCCTCACAGAACACAAGTACACAATTATTTTTTTATAAATGCCTCTGTTTAGCAAATGATTATTTTTATATTTCTCAATAAAAAAATTATACTCTTACCATGCAGCGAGGATAAAATAATGTATTATAAAATAATTTGACGTGACTACTGTAAATGGATTTACCTTAACCCTAACATCAGTGCATATTCTCCATAGTTACTGTTCTTTATACATTCCCTAAGGTGCTGATAAATATATCTTATTAGACGTTTTGTTGTGTAGTATTGCTGAGTATTTTTACAAGTTGTGCCGCATTTTGACGAGCCCGTAGGGCAAGTCAAAATACAAATAACGAGTAAAAAATACTCAGCGATACTACACAACAAAACGTCTAAAAAGTTATTTATTATCCAACATGCCAGACTGTTATTTTAGTGCGGGCGAATTTTGTGGATATATATTTTCGGGGAGTGTGTGACAGAAGTATGCAAAGCGGAATGGAATTGGCGCTTTGTCGTGTCGCTGTTTCTATTTTCTTCATTAAATGAAGAAATTTTCTGGTCGTCAAGCTGTTTTTTTTCATTCCATTCATCTTATGAACTTGGACTTATGAACTTTGCCAGCCATTCTGACTCTTCGTTGTCGGAAATATGATTCAAATTGTCCGCCACTTTTTTTTCTCATAACGAAAATCCAATTCTTCATTTGCGCGATGCGAGAAAACCCGTTTAACTGGTACTACAATAGATGAGTTCAAATACCGCGTGATATTTGTACTCATCTATGGTGTTATTTGTACTCGTCTAGGTGTAGTTGGATAATAAGGAGAGTTTATTCAACAATGAAGAGCTTATCTTTTGTTGGTGACCATTTTCTTAATTCTCCTGACATTTATGTGTGATACAGGGATGATATGGTATGGAGAAAATAGATGTTAGTCACTCTTGGGGATCAACAGTTAAGATGAATTTTGAAATGAAACCAAAAATATTCTGTAACATGTCTTACCAAAGCCAGTCCCTGATACAACCAAAACAGAACGTGTGTGAGCAAGGCAAAGTGTGAGCCAATACCATGAGTTCACGACAGATACAGCAAAGTAACTCCTCATTTAAATCTTTCAGGCACTTCTTTGATCTGCTGTCATCTACCAGTTAAAAGTAAAATTTAACACAAGCCCTGTTAATGCCATAAACAATTCTCCTTGTGTGTTCTTCTAGAGGAAAACTTGGCAATTTGGATGGAGAAGATAGCATTCTATCAGAACTGAGGGGAGAATTTAACATGTTCCCTAGCTAAACAACTACTAATTTAAAATAAATATAACATTATTTGCCATAACCATTTCTCCCTGTGTTCCATTTGAGAAACACCTAAAGTAGGTATCAATTTTAATGGAGAATATAGCTTTCTATCAGAACTGAGGGGAGAATGACTGAGTACTAAAGAATTAACAGGGAAGTGTGATGAAATGCTGGGGAATAACCTTGCAATGGACTAACATCCCATCCGGGGGGGGGGGGAGTAGTGATACTCCTAGTTACTTCATGCTAAGAAAACCAGGATAATCTCCCACTGGATGAGTCACTTAGCTCCAGTACATACTTAATCTACCTTTTTTTTTTACCAGAAATGACCCTAATGGCTTTTTTTCCACATATTCCTTCATTACATAGAATGCCTTCTGAGGAGAGTTGCATCATACATCATGAAATTCTGTTTGATTCACCTCTTGGAGTTAAATGTACCTTTGTTCATTTTAACTTCTTCCTGTGGATCAACCTTTTGATCACCTTCCAAACCCTAAAAAATATTCTATTAATGGTTATGAAAGTGGCCAAAAACACTGTGCAGTATAATTAGATGCTAATATACCTTAAAGAATAAATAATTTTAATTAATAAATGTACAATTTATCTCTTTTAAAGGAGAAGAATGCTCCTCAAACCACATATCTATACCATAAAGGTATCATGTGCTTCCAAAAAAAAGCAAAAACAGCTGTTTCCCTTACTGTTAACATTGATTGCCAAAAGATGACAAAAATAGTATCCAGACTTAACTGAACAACACATTACTGTCCTGAACAACACTTAACCTGTTTCATATTATTAACTGTAGTAATATCCCTTTCTTTATAATTATCTTTTCAGTTTTTAGCTGAATCAAGCACGTAATTAAAGTTGATAGATAGAAAGACTGGCTTGGTTCCTAGTAATATTCTTATCCAACCCTATCACGTTCAGAGCACCAATGGAGTGTAAGACTATGTTAGAAGACCTCCGTCCGTTACACCCAATATGGCGTCAGTTTTTTTTAAGTGCAATTTGATGTAGAATTCCCTGGATTTAGTAATAAATTTCCTGAAAAATTACTTGAAATTCTTGAAAATTGAACAGGTGGAAGAATACTCCTCAGGTTTGGAACTTTATTTCATCTGTCATGCTCAACATAAAAGAGAAAACACAGTATAGCTACTTTCTCTAAGAAGATGCTCCATTGCAATTCAGTCCCTTTCCCCTCCCCCCTCAGCAGTTCATCAAGTTCCCCTTACAGCTTTGTCTGTTAGCCATTCACACTCTTGGGTGGGGAGAGGAACTGTGAGAGCACAATGTGTCATGTCCTCGAACACAATAAAATTGCCTCTCTCTGGGCAACTTATAAACGGTTACCCTTCTACTACAGTACATGAATTCTTCTCCCCTTATTTCCATAAGACTTCTTATAAGACTTCATTATTCTAGCATATTTCTAGGATCTAAAAGCAGACAGCCCCCCTTTAAAATTTTTCACCTCTCTTTCTAGTCCGCACTCCTTCCCTTGGGTCCAGTAGCCCTGCTAACACTTTTCAAAGTACCCCTACCTCTTTAGTTCACTTGGTGATACAGGCTTTTTCCGTTTGCTTCGCCTTCGCACACTCCCATCGCTAGTTCTTTCTCCAAAGGAGCCCACTTCTTCAGAATCATTTTGGCAGACCTCACTAAAAACATAAACAAGTTCCGAATCGTACGCTGACAAACTCTGTCCTTCTTTCGTTTTAGCTCCTGCACCTCCGAAGACAACTACATCACCATCGCAAAGGACAGCAGAACTACGCTTTGTTTTGTTAACCAGCAGCCCGTTCAGTCCTTGACAATTAATCCTGAACCTTCCATCGTTGAAATGAATTTCAGCGTGAACACGACTAATCATTAAAGGACACATGGCACTGTCCATAACAACATCCAAGTTTTCACTACTGCGTCCGAGACGAGTGACAGTCGGTTTTAGCAAAATTTTTTTCGGTTGCAGAGATGGATCATAGGATTTCCCTTCGACTTTCTGCAAACAAAGAATTTTTCTACTCTGATTTCAGCATGCAAAAGCCTCTAATAACAGTTCAAGATTCTTGCAGTGTTCTTGGAGAACTGCAAGGGGCGATTTTGATAAACAGACAACTACGACTCGAATGTCGGAAATCAATCGGGCAAGATCGGACAAGCTCGAATAAAAATTCTCGCCGGTAAAATCTGGAACGATAATGGGAAATGGGGAATGAGGAATGGAAATGAAAGTGATGTTTTGCCTTTACGCGGACCTCACTCGCACTCACATTCCTCGCCGGATCGAAACACGAGAGCCACGCCGATCAGCATACTAACTTTTGAGCTGGTAATGAAATTTAGATGCTTTGGAATCCAGATAGTCTCCCTCGCAGCCGTTTCTTTGGATGTCACGCAACGCTCCCCCAAAAGAACGGTTGCTGACATCCGAACTACATTCCTTTCTCATTGTCCTTGCGGTTTGTTCGCGGTCTATTGAACAGACCAATAACATACCAGAAAATCTGAATGACGTAAGGTTTCACGCGAAAATGTGGATGTGGCAGATGATCTAGCTATCATGTCGGGAGAAACACTGAAGAAATTTGTCAATGAGAGCTCAAAATGTTTCACATGTTCATCGTTGTGCCCTGGTAAAGATAGAGTATATATTTTTGGAAAAACTTCTCACAATTTCGTTGAAATTATAGAATCTACGCTTAACATAGACGTCAACTGCTACGCCAACGACACGAACGCTAGATTGTTTGAGCGATTGTTAAAGTTTCAGCGAGCAACTGAGAAAGTAGAAGCTAAAAGCTGAACTGAAACTCTTTATTCGCACTACTTCAAGAGGTTACTACAGATTATAAAAGTCACAATATATAAGAAACAGTAAATTACATCAATAATCAAAATGAAATACAAGACGCATTTCAATCGAGGCCAAGGGCTAAACGCTTGCTTCGACCTACAGATGGAGATCAGGAGGAAAAAAGCGCGTGCTTGCCGTCAACAAACCGAGCGAAGGCTCTGAGAACACTAAAATTTAGGTCGACCAACGTCTCCTACACTACTTGTACTTCTTCATTTGCCAGTCCGCTGCTAGCTGGAGTGAACCCGATTAGTTATGTTTCAGTTGCATGCAGAAATGGCACTCTGGCGGCCGAAGAAACGCTAACAAGAAGAACCAAGGCAAAGACGAAGCCGTTCATCTTTTGTATAGAATAACTGTACCACTACAAGATCAAACGCGCAGTATTTTCTTACCAAAGTCGAGGTGAAGACTGAGCAGGCCTTTTTTGTTTGACTTTTAGAAATTTTTTGACAAAAACGTTTGCATGAAAAGTAAAGTATTTGATTATGGTCGTGCTTATGTTCTAGTTTTGCAGATAACAACTAATCAACAATCATTTATTCTGTGCACAGCCCGCCATTTTTATTGATAAGTGCGTTTATTATCGATTTATAGTTGTGTTAGCCGTGTAAGAACAATGCGCATTTTTAAAGGTATAGAAGTTGAATCAATTGGGCTTTTGTTCTGGTTTAGTAGACTGTAACCAATCCACTATTTTCTGTTATTTGTACAGTTCAGCGTGCAAAGTCCGTTATTTTTATTATCGATCAATTTGTCCAACCAGTTTTGTTGCTCATGTGTTCTTCTGCGTCTGTTTAATCCAGCTTTATAAGCCTTTTTGAAGATATGATACATTTTATTCACCTAGCTTTAGGTAAACTTAGCCCATTTAGAAAAAGGAAAAATTCTTCTCTAATTTTGATTCAACCAGATATTTCGCGCACTACAACATGCTTGAGTGATCATTTACAAAGCCTTTGTAATGTAAAGGACATCTTAAATAGACAAGAAAGTTAATTGAAATTATTGGACAGGTGCTTTTGTTCTGGTTTAGCAGACTACAACTAATACACAACTACAGGAGCCACCACCCTGGCTCGTTTTTGTAACATTATTAGATCTGTCTTTGTCTTGCTCCAGCAGTGTCCATATATTATTTAGATCCTACCGTGTGACTGCAACCGCTCAGCCATGTAAGGTCTGTTACGAGCATTAAGATAGTATCGTTCCCAACACCTTTCATGTTACAGTTACAAGGAAGGACCTGGGTACAAGATCAACACTACCCAAAAATACTCACGTACGATATACCTGCAGAACTGAAATGTCCTACCACTAAATCCCACTTGGTGGACCGAGTCCCCACTTTGGGATTTGAACTTTTTCTGATATAAATTTCTCTTTTGTTCCACTAATTTGGAATAGTTGGCAATCACGTGAGTGAAAGCGATCTATTATCTGATAATTGCTTAATGTTTTAAAAATAGAGGCATTGTAATGGACATCACGAGATGAACACGCCTCGCTGATTTGGATAACGTTAGGTTAATCTTCGCGTTCCTGCCGAAGATTACGGAACTTGACAACTTTACTTCTGTTTACTGAGAATTTGGAAGTTCGATTCGTCAGGGTCCTAAACTTCTAAAGCGGTAAGTTCCATTAATTTTTATAAGGTCTCAAAAAAAAACGAAAGAATGCTAGGACGATTTTGGAAAAATACTTTCCATTGTTTAAAAGTGGTCCTTTATGTTTGTCCGTTCAAACTTCGAATATTAAAACTGACAAATTCATCCTTTCAAAAAATCCCATATCTCGTTCTTTGTCAATTTAAAGGGCAAAGGCTGATTTTTTCTTAAAAATAGACTGGAGAAAAGTAGAATTCGAGTTGTTTCGCTTTTAATCAAATATGCTAACTGTTCTCTCGTTGCAACTGACTGCGTTGCAAAAATATAGAAGATTCCATTTTTCGATTCAGTCGAAAAACTATGTATTGCTTCCTCAACACGGTAGAACCCCACTATCGTTAACTCGAACAGGATCCGACTTCCCTTGGATTTGAAGTCGGTTAACGCAACAAATTTTACTTTTCCTTGGCTCAAATTTACCCTGATAACGTCGTTCGATAAACGTCAAAGTGTCAGATCATAGCTGATTGACACGTCCCATCCTGTAATCGCGATTTTTATGAAAGTAGTAACTTGTATGTGAACGGGACACACCTTGATGAACTATCTAGTTTGAACGTTCCTATTCAACAAACTTAATCTACGAAAATTGAGCACGATCGAATCGTATTTTCGAATTCATGATTCTTCATAAATTATGAAAAGAATGATTGAAATTTCAACACGAGTAAAGATAACTCGGACCTCCTCTAGCTTGAACCGTTTTTTCGTTTCTTTTGGGAGCTCGAATTACCACAGCTCTACTGCAGATTGGTAACTGGAACAATAAGTAGACATATGTGTATGAAATCACGCGGTTATTTAATTGATTCATCATTACTGATGTAAGTTACATGCTATGCTGATTCGAGCAAAGAAATTGTAAACAAGATCTCACCAGTGCAAATTTATAAAAAGAAATATCAAATTACCGCCTGATACATAATTATCAAATATGATAAATCGGATTAAAAAATGATTCATGTAGTTTGAGGCCGACTATTATATCTGTTGGTTCTCAAAACATTCTTCACAGATTATCCATCGCTGATTATGGCCTTGATAGGGTCAGTGATGCAGAAATCGAAGAAAGGAACATTGAACCACTGTGTTATATGTGACGAGTTAAATTGCTCTTACAAACTTTTCTTCTCTTTAAGCGTTTTTAGAAAATTCAATTGTCATCTTAGTAAATTACTCTATAACTTGACAATTTACAACATATGCTTTCTGATTTATTTTTGCCTTTTTCAATTGTGGGTCGTTTATTGCGAGCAGTTTGGCTTCAGTGCAAATCACTCAACTGATCATGCTATTCCATAAGTATCATTGACTTGTCATGCAATTGACTGCCAGGAATTTTCTTGTGGTATATTCTTGGATTTCAGTAAAGCTTTTGATACTGTAAATCATAATTGATTGAAAAACTAGATTGATTGAAAAACTAGACTACTATATGGCATTCGTGGAGTAACCAAAGACTGGCTCATCTCTCATCTTGCCAACAAATATCAATATGTTTCCTTGGGGCAAACTAAGTCTGAACTGCAATATGTCTCTTGTGGTGTTCCTCAAGGTTCAGTTCTGCGCCCCTCATTATTTCTTATCGCTATCAATGATTTTAGTAACTGCTCTGAAATTCTAGATTTTCATGTATTTGCAGATAAAGCCAATCTATTTTATAAACATAAAAATCTTAAGATCCTTGAATCCAAAGTAAATAATGAACTAGTAAATATTCATACTTAGTTAAGTGCTAACAAACTTTCACTTAATATTGACAAGTCAAATTTTATCATCTTTCACCCTCCACAAACAAAGTTACCCTTTCATGTTAACCTCCGTCTTTAAATGGAATGAACCTAAACCGAGAGTCTTCAATAAAATATCTAGGTATTGTAATTGATTCTCATTTATCATGGAAAAGTCAACTAAGCTATATTGCTTTAAGATCAAGCGAAATATTGGGATTCTTTCTAAACTTCGTTATTATGTTAATTTAGACATTTTGATTAAACAATATTATGCTTTAATTAATACATCCCTTTTTAGTCCATAGTTTAATCTCGTGGGGTAACACTAATATTCTTCGACTACCCAGCCTTTGTTTATCTTACAAAAGAGAATATTGAGAGTGATAACTTTTTCTAATTTCCATGAGCATTCATTCTCGTCCAATATTTAAGCGCTTAAATATTGTTAAACTGCCTGACCTTGTCTTCGTTAATACTGCAGCCTTTATGTATAAATTTTACAATAGACGCCTACCATCTGTGTTTGATACATTTTTCACTCAAGTAAATAAAAAACATAACTACAAAACTAGAAGTGCCTCGAATTTGTCCTACCGGCTATACCTAAAGTAAGAACAAATTATGGAATATTTAATTTAAGGTTTAAGAGCCCCAAAGTATGGAACTCGATAACAAGACATTTGAAAACCTTATCAATCTCAAACTTCAAGGAGTCAGTAAAATGCGATCTAGTTAAAGACTATTAGCTACTTAATATGTACTTATTAGCAACTTATGTACTTATTAGCAGTGTATTGTTTTCCGATTTACTGTAATCTAGTCTCCTGTTAATTTCCGTAACCTTTTTAAGTGCTTCTTTATTTTGTGGTTTATAATTATATAGCTGTTACTATTTGCCATAGACATTGCGCTCTTCTTATATATTAGTGTTTAGTATTCATAAATAACTCTAACTATTTTAGACTTCCTTCATATCTTATAAACTCCGTTTCTCTTTTCTTTCTTCTTGTGTGTGTGTGTGTGTGCATTTGTGCTTCAATCTTCTTGCTGACCTTTATTTTAATTTTTATTTAATGCTGGTGTTAACTAGCTGCCTGGCTCCGCTAGCCCCCATCGTTATTCCAGGCTGCTAGTACTCCAATTTTATTTCTAATAATTTCTTTCAATTTTATAACTTTTCTGCTTGGAGTAAGTATGAATGCGAGTGCAAATAGAGATTATCCGTGAACTTGTGCAAATGACGTTTAGTTCAAATCTTTTTTTTCTTTTTCGATTCAAACTCGAACATTCTAGTAATGACAAAGAAACTTGAAATGTTACAGCTTACTCTCGTAAACTGGCAAACCCATTTCATGAGAAGCTAATCTGGATTTGTCTGAAACAAGAATTAGTGGGATTTTTAACCTTTTTTGTCTCGCTCCAGTTCCTTTTTTGTACTTAGCATCACGCGCGCTGTGTCCCTATTTCATCCCTATCCACCTACGCTCGTACATTGCTGCAAATTTCTCTTTTGTGTTTCAATAAATTTGTATAGCTGGTAATCATGTGAGTTAAAGCGATCTATTGTATGAACCATCTTCTCCTAATTACTTGACGTTGTGGAAATAGAAGCATCGTAGAGGACATCACGAGATCAACACGTCTCGCTGCTTTCGAAATATTTGGTTCTCCTTCGCGTTTCCGTCGATGATTTCAGAACTGAACCACTTTTCTTCTGTTCAGTAAAAATTAGGAGCTTGCCTCATAAGTTTTTGAAACTTCTTGGCCTCGGTATGTTTCATGAATTCTCATAAAGTGTTAAGAAATTCATCGAAGGGAACGTTCGAACAATTTTGACAACCTACTAATAATAATGTGGTTGTCTTCCTGCTCGTCTGTTCGATCCGAACTGCAAATGATAAAGCCAACAGATTTGTTGCTTTCTTGAAACTCCTAAGCATATTGTTCTTTACCAGCTGACTATACTGACTTTTTGGAAAAAAAAAGTATTGGACAAAAGTTAAGTTCATACTGTTTTGCGTTGGACTTATTATGCTCACTGTTCTCAACTGACTGTCGGTTACAATGGAAGATTCCGATTTTCGACGTTAGTATCGATAGTTCATACCGACGAGAGCATATTTTCCCGCTAATTTTTAAAAAAAAGCGGAAAAACTCATTATCATTTCATAACACTGTAGAAATAGGAAATCTTGACCCGAAATATAAACCTGGTGTCATTTCTTTCTAGGAATTTCTTGTCCAGTGTTCAACCTCGATAGTTTTTCATTTCATCCATCGTATGTGCTGATCATCTGGTTGGATTTTGTAGTTTTTCTTTTGGTGGAGAGGTTAGTCAATTGTTTCTATGTTTAACAGCTAGAGTAGAGGGTATTTTGATTGGTCCTAAGCTGATGTTTGCACGCACGAAGGGACTCGACTAGTACTTGCTACCGGTGCAATCTGTTATTTGATACAATTGACGTTACGCTACTTAATCACGAGATAAAAGTGCTCTGCTCCCTAAAAAGAATCGTGGTTTGTTAAGTGACGGTTTAAAAACTGAGTAGCCCGGCAGGTTTTCTATGCTTTAAAAGACTGAAGTCTTCATGTGAGACTTGTGGTAATGAAACACTCTTTCCTTAAGTTCAGGGACACGAATGACGCGTGAGAAAACTTCAACGTTTGAGTTAAAGTTTTAAGAATTGTCTGAAGGAATTTGTGTGTTGATAGTCGCAAGCCTTAACAGCCGACTGCGCCTCTCTTTGAAAACGAAATCGCAACGCGAAAGAACCACGTATCAAGAAATGGTCTATTGTTCCGGCTCAATTTCACACATTAAGTAGTAAACAATAGTCCTTTTGTTCTTTGTAGCGTTGAGGGACTTTGGCCGAAGCAACGCGAAAAAGTTCGTGACTAATCGGAAAAAAAATTTTTGGCATCATAATTTAGCTATTTTGGAAGAGTAGGTAGCGCATGTTTGCACACGACAGGTAAATTGTCACCGGAGTACCCCAAGGGAAAATTAAACGCTGATTTAGCCGCTTCGGAATGATATGGCCAACACATATGATATGGCCAACACATCTAGGAATATACGGTTTCATGATCCCTAAGTTAATTAATTTTGCTGATTTATTTGCTGCGTTCTCTGTGTCTTTCCTCCATAAGTAATCTTAAATATTCTTAAATTATCACGTCCTTAAATACCAACCCAAGCAAGAATGTTCCCTATTTCTGCATACTAGCTATTTTTATAAGAAGGTTGGTCTTCGAAATCACTTCCACCTAGAAAATATTTTCTTGGCCTCTCAACTGTTGCGTTAATTGTTACTTGTAGATAATTTTTAAAATGTTGCTTAATTTGTCAGTCGTGCCACAATATCACTCCATGAGCTTGCTTTTGTCTTCGTCGTTTTGCTTCAATACACGGCGCTAAGGATGGGCCGATACAGACTTTCCGAATCGATACGATACCGAGCAAGAAATTGACGTTTTTCTCCGATATCAATACTGTGACATCATTGAGTCAAATGGTCATTCAGGTGGTTTGATTGGTAAAAATATAGAGCTATCTTGCACTGTTAAAGTTATGCAGCGTTCAGTGCTTTATACAAGTGTCAATGAGACAATTAAAAGTTTAAAACTGGATGAACGACTCGATACTCAATGCTTAATGCCCGACCCCTTGCAATTCCCGACCGCTGGCAATTCGCTACAGTCTGTTACTCGTGTGCAATGTTTACAACTCATAACATTTTTAAAGTAAGCAATCGTGACTCGAAATTTAAAACCCTGGGTCATTTCTTTCTAGGAATTTCTTTTCAAGCGTTCAACCTCGCTGGCTTTTTATTTCAGCTGTGTTATATGCTGATCACCTGGTTGGATTTCGCGGTTTCACTTCTAGTGGATATTTAAGGTAAAATTTTTCTGTTTCTCTGCTTGACAATTAGCGTGAAGGGCTTTTTAACCATTTAACTCCCATAAGTGACAAAGACAGAATTCTTCCCTACAATATCAATACGCTATCAGGCAGACACCTTACGGTCATTTAGGGAACTATTAGTTGATTCAATGACAAATTCTCCCTGCTAATGAGATCTTCGGAATGAAAGGATTAACTGATGTCTATACGGTTAAGAACAGCCTCTTCAATAGTTCTTATGCTGTACTGAAAATTCGCCCCAGGCCTCTTTTTCACTAAACTTTTCACGACTCTCGAACGACTGATTTGGACTCTAATGGAAAGGCTTTTGTACTGAAGCAAAAGCAATTCTTTTAAGGATTTAGAAAGCAGTTTTCCTGGTATCGTTGAGAGAACTGCTTTGGGACACTACTTAATATCGGCGCCAGTATAAACAGGTCTTCATTATACACTTAATGTATTGTCCCGAGGGAAACAGGTAGCTTTGTTTCCCCGAGAGTCCTGATGTTTCCCTCGACTTCATCTCGGGAAACATCAAGACTCGAGGGGAAAACAAAACTAACTAGTTTTCAAAGAGACGATGCATTAAGTGCTTTGTTACATATTTAGACTTTCCCTTATAAAATCATATGACAAAAAGATGCTGTTGCATTCGGCGCGCGAGCAACAACTGTGCATTTGTATCTCGGTCAAGAAACATTTGTGTTTGGTTAGAGGCACTTTCACCAAGAATCAACGAATCACAGTGCTCGCCTTGTTGAGTGAAAGTCTAGGTATATATTTGGCGTCTAAACATGACCTTAATATGTGACGTTATCTTTTTGTGAGAGAAAGGTTTCTCGCCAGTATCGGTTATTATTTGCTGTTTTTCAAGACAATTTCGCAAATTCGATATTGATGATAACGGTGTCGCTATGATCACTGATGCGGAAACGGAATAAACGAACGATGAACCATTGTGTTTTATGTGACGACTTCAATTTCTCTTAAAAGCTTTTTCTTACCTTAGAATATTTTAAACTTTTGTTTGGATTTTTTTCAAATTTGAATTTGAACATTCTAGGAGATATGAATCGTATTGGATTGACGTCAATTGAAGAATGCTGATGCATTAAATGAATCAGTCGTAATGAGTTTCCAGTAATTACTAAGCTAAAACACACACCGTAACCACCCGAATTCTTAATTACATGTGGACGCAAGGTGCCAGAAAATAATGAAGAAAACAATTTGATATATACAATAAAGGTTAATTACACAACACATTACACAAGTGAAGAATACAAGTTTTGTAACAGATACAAATATCACCGACTACATTGATCCTGAGAGAATAAAATAATTATTTACATATCCCTAAATAAATTCTTTAGCGCTTTCATGACAATATCATTGAACCTAAGCAAGAATGTTCTTTATAACAACAAACATATGAAACATATGTGTGAACTGCGGTTATGAGACGTATATGAGCACGATCCTTCGCAGTAAAGCACTATTTGAGCAATAGTGAAAATCAGACGTGAAAAAAATTTCAGGCCTGTACGGGTTTCGAACCACTGACCTCTGCGATACTAGTGCAGCGCTCTACCAATTGAGCTAACAAGCCAACTGGGAGCAGGCCATCAAATTAATTCGACATAAAACCGTAGATGATGATGTTTGATTTATCATCTATGGGACGTGCTCATATAAATGTTCTTTATGGTAGCATATTAGTTATTTTTACAGGTCGGTTGGTCTTCAGAAATTACTTCCACCTAGAGAATATTTTTTTGACCTCTCAACTTGTGTTGCGTTATTTGTAAGTTGCAAATAGTTTTTAAAATGTTTAATTTATCGTTCGAGCTACCATATCACTTCACTGGCTTGCTTTGCGTCTTAGTTGTTTCGCCTCAATACACGGCACTTAGGATAGGCCGATACGGATTTTCCGAATCGATACGTTACCGTGTAAGGTATTGGACGTTTTTCTTCGATGTCGATATTGTGACGTCATTGAGTCAAATGGTAGTTCCAGTAATTTCATTGGTAAAAATATAGGGCTATCTTGCACTGTTAAACTACGTAGTGTTCAGTGCTTTAGAGAAGTGTCAATAAGACAATTAAAAGTTTAAAACCAAATTAAGGACTCAATGCTTCATGCTCAATGCCCGACCCCTTGTCAGCGGTTGGTCGCTGGCAATTTCCTACAGTCCGTCACTCGTGTGCACTGTTGTTTATTCCTCATAACATTGTAAAAGTAAGAAATCTTGACCCGAAATCTAAAACCCTAGGTCATTTCTTTCTAGGAATTTCTTGTCAAGCGTACAACCTCGCTGGTTTTTTATTTCACCTGTGGTATATGCTGATCACCTGATTGTATTTTGCAGTCTCACTTTTCGTGGATATTTAAGGTAAAATTTTTCTGTTTGTGTCCTTGTCAGTTAGAGTAAAGGGCTTCTTAATTATTTAACTCCCATGAGTGATCAAGACAGAATTTCTCCCTACCATACCAATACACTATCAAGCAGACACGTTATAGTCATTTAGAGGACTATTAGTCGATCCAATATCAAATTCTCCCAACTGACATCGTAAGAATTGTGCAGCAGAGAGTAAAGAGAATTGCTAATGAGATCTTGGGAATGAAAAGATTAAGTGATCTCTACATGGTTAAGAGCGCCGAACTTTTCATCAACGAACCTTATAACTCGGCTCCAATAGTTCATATGCTCATTGAAAATTCGCCCCAAGCCTCTTTTCCACTAAAGTTTTCAGGAATCTGGAACGACTGATTTCAACTCTGATGGAAAGGCTTTTGTGCTGAAGCAAAAGCAATTCTTTTAAGGATTTAGGAAGCAGTTTTCCTGGAACTGTCGAGAGAACTGCTTTGGAACACTACTTAATATCAGCGCCTGTATAAACAGGCCTACTGATTATACACTTAATGTGTGGTCCCGAGGGAAACAGTTAATTTTGTTTCCCCAAGAGTCCTGATTTTTCCCTCGACTTCTTTTCGGGAAACATCAGGACTCGAGAGAAAACAAAGCTAACTGGTAGAGAGGCATGGTAAGTTATTGATCATGAACAAGTTTATGAAATCAAGTTCATAGAGAAAGATGCTTTAATTCAGGTTAGTTTACGATTTTATAGCGTCTCCAGGTTACTGTGCAGCTTAAACATCTTGCGGGAATTATCTTGTGGATTGGCCTTTTTGCTTTCCGATTTGTTCTTTAAGTTTTGTTTGCTGGTTTTTATACTCGTGATTTTTTCGTTTGTTTCTTTCCTATTTACTTTAAATGACATTTATTACCAAAGGGAATAAATTAATTTATGCAGCCTGCGCCGCGACTTATGATTGTCCCGGTTGGGTTAAATCCGGGACTTATAATAGCGGATACTTAAGCATCCGAATATTTGATTTCGGGCCTCTTTTAGTTAAGCTTCGGTGCAGGGCAAACATTCCCCACCCTATTAACCCGCCCATTGTTTTCGAGCACTCTCATAGGTGCGTTAAGTCCTCATTCGATGGGTGTTTGCCCTCACCTTTGCTGGGATTAGGTTTTTATTTCCGGTTTCACTGTAATTCGATTTGGTATTAAAAGTAAACGGCCACTCAACTGAGTGGCCAAATTACGGCAAATAAAGGTTGTCCGTTTAATTCTCCCAGCAAACCGTGCTCATCCCTAGCAATGCACAGTGTACAACACTTGGTTATTGGCAAGCGAGCAGGAGGCATAAATGAATTTTACAGGATTATTCTTGATTATGCTCATCGTGGTACAGAGATTACTATTATTAAATGAACAAAACCTTGTAGCAATGATAAAACTGCGGCTATGATTTTAATAAAAGAACCTTTGAAAATATCTAATAATTTTATATCCCTATTCCGCAATGGGAAAGTTGTTTCAGGGACATATGGTTCTGATTGAAGATTAACGCTAAATATATCGTAGAATGCAAAAAAAATCGATATTTCATTAAAAAATTGTATGTTAGGATAAATTACGCAGCGACTTTCACTTTTACTTAAGAGACCTTCACCAGCATATCACACAATATCTCTTAATTGTTCCCTCTTCTCACTCGGAAGAGATATTATCGAACTCGGATCCGCCAGCGGACAAGAAGTGTTCTGTATATTCCATAGATACTGAATACCTATTTAAAAGCGAAGACAATTTTAAAACACATTTTCAGAACATCAAATGCAGAGAACACCAGCGCATAGAATAAGCTCGCAGAAAAGCTACTTCAACTTTCGACTAATTAAATATAAACATTCAAGTTCTCAATACAATATACATCAAAGGTTGGTACAAATAGTTGATTAATCTACTTGCAGTTCTGACATTGTCTTAGTAACTTTGTTTTCTATGTACACAAGGATATAAAACACTCTCTTCTCACAGAGCATATGTCAATTGCAAGTGAGTTTAATTGCAAATGAGTTTGATGTAACTGTGTTGGTTTATGAGTTTATGAGCCTTTTTGAAGATTGATATATTTTATTCACCTACCATGAGGTAAACTCAGCCCATTTACAAAAATGAAAAATTTGTCTGTGATTTTGATTCACAAAGATATTTCGCGCGCAAAAACATGTTTGACCTATTGAGTGGTCGTTTACTATGCCTTCGTAAAGTAAAGGACGTCTTGAATAGGTAAGAAAAATAACGAAAATCATTGGTGCTTTTGTTCTGGTTTTAGCAGGCTACGACAAATCGACACATTTTAATTACTAACACACTAACAGAGGGCCTGTTTACATAAGCCGGGCTGGCTCGATTTTACCGAGATCTTGGCGCGTTTGTAATCAACTTTGTGATTCCAAGTCAAACGAGCCAGCCTGGTTAGCCGTAATCCTGGTTTTGAGATATAAAGGATTTAGAGGATGGGAGGGAGGTTCAGAAAATCAGAAAATTGGAACCATAAGAATATCATAGAACCCTAGCAAGGCCTTAGGTAAGTTTTACTGTGATACAAGCAACATCCTTCAACCCCCCTCCCCCCCCCCCTCATTCTTGTAGGCGACAAATAATGACCATTCCTTGAAAAGCATTCACCCCCCCTCTTCAAAAAAGAAAACAAAAAAAGGAGGCAAAAATATTTCTCTTCGGACAATAATGTTACCATGCTGTGTCGTTTATCGATTCGGGGATTTATTTCCAAGAGTTTTCTTTTCTTTTCTTTTTTTTATATTCTTTAAGATATTTCGATGCAAAATTTGCCACAGTGGTGGAACAAAAGGGTGCGAGGGCAAAAATTAGCATAATTCTCCCGCGTATGAGCGTTTGCTGGGCGTTCTCATGATAAAATAATTTCAGTGGTTAAATAGTTAGAAAAGTAATTGGAAGATTTGAAGTTCATAAAGCAACAAATGAACAGCTCTCCAGCTTTCGGTCTTTCTTCCAAAGATGGTGATTCAGTTTAAGGCATATTTAACAAGAGATTATTCAGGTTTATAATCTCTTGGACACAACAAACTCCTCTTCTGAGTTTTCTCGAAGAATAGCATTAAATAAATGTAACTTTATAAAATTCATTTCATTAAACGAGTAAATTTCTAAAATTTCCTGATTACGCAATAAGTCACTTTCATGAGAAAGTAAACTGTCTGTTGAATTATTGGGCATTTTCAGATCTGTCTTTGTTTTGCTGCAGCGGTGGCCACATGTTATCCTTATCTTAATTTGGTACCCAGATCCCACTGTGTGGCTGTAACCTCTTGGCCATGAATGGTCTGGGTACGAGGATTGAGATACTATATCGTACACAGACCTTTTACATTACATTTACACCATAGCATCTGGGTACAAGATTAACCCACCCTCACATAGCTAGATACCCGTAGAACTAAGCGGGCAGAGGAAATGTCCTACCCCTAACTCCCACTTAGTGAACCAGGACGGCGCTCTGGGATTTGAACTCTTTTCTGATATAAATTTCTCTTGTGTTCCGGTACATCTGCATGGCTTTTACAGCGTGAGTCTATAGTGTTAACCATCTCCTGATAATTACTTAAAGTTGTAATAAGAGAGGCATTGTGATGAACATCACGAGATGAACACGCCTCGCTGATTTTGAAATATTTGGTTTACCTTCGCGATTCTACCGAAGATTGCGGAATTCAACTACTTTTCTTCTGTTAATTGAGATTTTGGGAGTTCAATTCGTCAGTTCCCAAAACATGTGATCCCGTAAGTTTCGTCTATTCTTATCTTTTCTCAAGGATTTGAATGGAACGCACCGACAATTTTGGCATACTTTGTATCATTAACTTCAATAGTCGATTTGAACTCGGTTGACTCAAACTGATAATACTTTCCCTTGGCTCAAATTTACCCTAATAACTCTAACTTTAGGTAATAAAATAATTTGGATATATCAACAAAGTTGAAATGGTAAATTGGCCACCGTAACGATTACTAAAGCTGACGTTTCGAGCGTTAGCCCTTCGTCGGAGCGAATAGAGGAATTGTGGGTTGTGTGTTGTGTGCTTTTAAAGGCAGAAAATGGAGCTACGTTAACTTTAGGTAGGTGTCTGAACAGAGCTGATTGACTCGTCCCAACCTTTACTCGTTATCGATAAGAACGTGGTAACATTTATGAAAACGTGACACATTTAGCTAAACCTTCTAAAGTAAACGTTCTTAGACGGAACAAACTAAATGTGCGAAACGACTCTCGATCGTGCAAGAAGTGTATACAGGATTCGTTATTAATTATGATAGAACAATTGCAATTCAACTCCTGTCCCGATACCTCGAACCTTCGCTAACCCGAATCCTTTTACGTCTCCCCGAATTACGAGGATACTACTGTAGATTGGTAACTGGAATAGTGGTTAGATGTTTATATACATACAGTTACTTTATTCATCATTACGGATGCAAGTTACATACTGTGCTGGGTCAAGTAAACAAATTACAAACAACATCTCCCAAGGGCTACTTTACAGAAGAAATTTCAAATTAGTACTCGATAGTTACTGGATATGATAAATAAAATTCAGAAACGATTTCTGCAGACTAGTGCCGGCTGTTATTTGTTGTTTTTCACGACAATTTTGCAGATAAGATATTGATGATAATGGCCTCGGTATGATCACTGATGCGCGGAAAGGAAGAAAAGATCGATGAACCACTGTGTTATATGTGACGACTTAAATTGCTCTTAAAAACTTTTTCTTACATTAAAATATTTTAAAAGTTTTGTTCGCAATTTTTTTTTTTAATTTGAATTTGAACATTCTAGGAAATGTAGATCGTATTCAACTGATGTCATTTGAAGAATGTCGATCCATTAAATTAATTAATGGTAATGAGTTGCCAGTAATTACTCGACTTGGCTAATACTGCGTCCAAATGATTGCTGGGATCGGCCGAGCCAGTACCAGGTCGCTCAAGCGGCATGTTGTCTCGCGCGGCCTCGATCTTTGTTGTATGAAATGCAGAGCCAGAAAAGCTTCCTTAATTTTCCTAAAGTTGTGTGTTTTCAAACCTTTCTTCTTTCCGTGATGGGCCGAGGAAATCGTTGATCTGTGTGGGAATGTGAAAATGACCGTATTGTATCACAAAACAATTTACCTTATCCCCCCATAAAGCTTTACAATATCCTTATGATCACCATCCCCCTCATCAGCGAGTAACTGGAAGTCAATTTTATATAGCCCTCCCTTTATACTCTGTCGGACCCCCCTCAAAAACCAAATTTTGTGACTATAAATTCACAATTAGGTGTTTCTTAAAGTATAAATATGTAACCGATAGTTTCAATTTTGGTCTAATTCAACTGTAAAGGCCCGTTAAATGCATGGTTTCAACATCTGCTTCGACATGCACTTAACGCTTTGTTGAACCAAATGTTCGGTGCGTTTGAACAGGTCGTCCAACATTGTTGAAAACGTAAAAAATGTTAAAACCTTGTTAAAAGCGCGTTGAATCAAGTTTAAATCAGTTCAAACTTTCATTCAACATCGACTCAACTTTTCCGTTATAAAACCATTTGAAGAACTTTTAAGGGCCTCTGAAAGGCCTCCGCACAAATTTGTTTTTTCGTTCAACATTTGCTCAACATCCGTTCAACATTTGTGGAACGAATGTTAGTGAAATGTTAAAACCGTTTAAACGGGCCTTAAATCTCGCATCTGTTTTGATCAATGTGAGCAACTTCGAGATTACCCCTCCCCCCCCCCCAATGAACCTTACAGTCACCCTTACTTGTTACGAGTTGACTGTTGCTGGGAAGGGTGGGTGTGCAGTTTCTGTAATTCCGTTACTCGCACGAAATATCGTTTACACTTCATAACATTGTGAGATTTAAACCCGGGGTAACTTTTTCTCTAAGAGTTCCTTAATTAAGCGTTCACCAGATTGGATTCTGCGGTTTCACTTTACGTTAATATTAAAGGTTAAATATTTCTCTTTCTGTGCTTGCTAATTAGAGTGAAGGGCTTTTTAAGCATTTAACTCCCATGAGTGATGAAGACAGAATTTCTCCATACAAAATCAATACACTATCAAGCAGACACGTAATAGGCATTTAGGGGACTATTAGTTGATTCAATGCCAAATTCCCTCAACTGACATCGTAAGAATTGTATGGCAGATAGTAAGGAGAATTACAAATGAGATCTTGGGAATGAAAGGATTAAGCGATCTCTACACGGTTAAGAGCTCCGACCTTTTTATCAGCGAATCTAATACCTCGGCTCCAATAGTTCATATACTATACTTAAAATTCGCCCTAAGATTTTTTTCACTCAATTTTTCATGAATCTCGAACAACTGATTTCGACTCTGATGGAAATGCTTTGATGCTGAAGCAAAAGCAATTCTTTTAAGGATTTAGGAAGCAGTTTTCCAGGAACTGTCGAGAGAACTGCTTTGGGACATTACTTAACATCGGCGCCTGTATAAACAGGCCTACATTACACACTTACTGTATTGTCCCGAGGGAAACAGTTAGTTAGGTATACAAAACTAGGGAAACAGGAAAACAGTTAGCTAGGTGAAAAAACTAACTAGTTTCCCGAGGGACCATACATAATTGTTATGTTATATATTTAGACTTTCCCATATGGCAAAAACATACAAATACAAATTGTATCCCGGTCGGGATACATTTTTATTACACGACTCGGGCAGTCAGAGGGCCGATAACTAAAATCAACCAATCAAAAGGCTCTATTGCCGGTCAATAGTCTCTCAGTATTGGACCAGGCACTGTCCCGAATGGTCCCGAATGATACCGCACTTGTCTCCCTTTGATCTTCAGTCGTATGATAAATCTCTTATTAACCAAGTTTGCACGGGACCTTACTGGAAGAATATCGGCCCTAGGTCTTTTTTGTACGGACCTCGCTACGCTCAGTCCGTACTGTCAAAACCTCGGGCCTTTATTCTTCCAGTTCAGCCCTCGCGCTTGGTTAATAAGATATATGTATTTGATCAGGGGCACGTTGACCAAGAATCAACCAATCACAGTGTCGTTGCCGGACGACAACTGTACTCGGTTGATTCGATATTTAAATAATTTTCATTCGTAACAACACCGCTCACGTTGCTCCCAACTCAACTTGTTTTTATCTCTTGCTACAACAACAACAACAACAACAACAAAGTCTTTATTCGCACTTTTTCAAGAGGTTACTACAGATTACAAAAGTCAGAATATATAAGAAACAGTAAATTACATCAATAATCAAAAGTAAAATGTGCACAGTGACCAAAGTAACATAGCTTTCGAGTTGGCCACTGTCACGTGTAATTAACTGGTGTATCTTAACATTTACACATGACTTACTTTACTTTAATTCTATATTTACACTAACCAAGATATTTATACAAAGTTAATATTATAAACCAAGAGAAAAGAGAAATGAGTAAACAAGTAAATAAATGAATAAAAATTAAATTAAGTTTAAAAGAAGGAGAATTAATTTTTTTTTACATTGCAGTTGTATAAGTACTGATAGTAAAGGTGCCAAAGTAACAAGTATTGGTAGATACGCGAATTTTAATGAATCAAAAAAACAGAGACTAAGAACAAAGAAACTAAAGTAAACTGAGTCAATGCATTCTAAGAAGCAGATTGCGAATTTCGAAGATATAGCTTGAATTATTTGGAGAAGCGATAATAACATAATTTTTTTAGATGCAGTGGAATAGCCTCTCATATTTTCGGTGCAATGAAAGTAAAAGTAGAAGCTCCCTAATTGTTATGTGTTAGAGGCCTACGGAAGTTAAGGTTAGATACAAATCTAGTGTAATGGCTATCGAAGTTAGAAGCTAGAGGTAGAGTTCAAGAAAAAACTTGCCGGGATGCCTGTTGGATTGTTAATTATTTTATGTGCAAAGAGTGCTACACGAGCACGTGGCCCATAGCCACGAGCTGATATGTCAATTTACAACATAGTAACGGTTAAAAGTTTAGGAAGCGGGAGGGACACACAGTGCTCGTTTTCTTGAGTGAAAGTCTAGGTATATAACAATATTTAATATTTCTCGTAAAAAGTTTGGTGTCTAAACATGACCCTTAATATGTGATGTTATCTTTTTGTGAGAGAAAGGTTTCTCGCCAGCTATAGTGTCGGTTATTATATGTCGTTTTTCAAGACGATTTCGCAGATTACATATTGATGATAACGACCTCAGTATGATCACTAATGCGGAAACGGAAGAAAAGAACTATGAACCACTACCTCGTTCTATGTGACGACTTAAATTGCTCTTACAAGCTTTTTCTTACCTTAAAATATTTTAAAAGTTTTGTTCAGATTTTTTAAATTTGAATTTCACCACTCTAGGAAACTTGAATCGTATTCGATTGACGCCAGTTAAAGACTGTTGAATCAATTAAATGAATTAGTGGTAACGAGTTGCCAATAAACGAATTGGCTAATACTGCGTCTAAATGAACGCTGGGATTGGCCGAGCCAGTATCAGGTCGCTTAAGGGGTATGTTGTTCCGCGGCCTCGATCTTTGTCATTGTTGTATGAGATGCAAAGCCAGAAAAGCTTGGTAAACTCGCTTAGAAATTGTGTGTTTGCAAACCGTTCTTCTTTTCATGATGGGTTGGGGAAATCTTTTATCTGTGTGGGAATGTGAAAATGACCGTATTTTATCACAGTACAATTTACTTTATCCCCCCAGAAAGCTCTGGCAGTGAGTTTTCTACAGTCCCACTTCCCTCCCCTCCCCCCTTTTGTACTCTATCGGAGACGAAAGAGTATAAAGAAAGAGCACAAACTTACCAGTTAACAAATGCGTACTACCATTTTCAGGTGAGTGAGAAGCGACGAAAGTTTGGCGACCAAGTTTTGAGGTTAAAATATTATTTTTGTTGTTGTTGTTTTTGATATAGGCGAAGTGTCGTTTGACTTTTTTTCCAAGATGGGGCTCACGTTGACGGTTAACGGTTTAAACGGAGCCCTTTTTACAGTTGACGATTAAATTTTAGGTCATACATCGGTTAACGGTAATTTTTTGGAATGTCGTTTATAAGACCAACTAAACGCGCAAATTGGGCTGTCAAATTGGGCTGTCATTTTTCATAATGACGTGGTTGTTTAGAACTGTTAATTTGTAACACCTATTTGATAGAGATGACTATAGTTTTCCGACACCGGAAGTGTTTCCACACCGGAAGTCAGTTTGGTCGCGGAGTTAAAAGACTTACGTAAATGTATGAACAACAGATGTTGACCCCAGTTTAGGCAATCGTTTAGTTCTTAATTAAGGATATCTGAGACATTTGACGGCTAACATTGGCTTGCTTATTTGACGGTTGACGATAGAAATATTGAGTTTTTGACGGTTGACGGTTAATATTTTGGCCATTTCACGGTTGACGGTTAACCCCATTGAGACCCCCTTCCAAGTTTGACAGTTGGCGACCCACAGCTTTTGAGATTTGGTTACCAAACGAATAAAATTTCCCCTGACAACCTTATGGTCAAATCCCCGTCCCAAAACCTTGTCCGTGTCTTACCCAACTTAATCGTAGTAAATGTTTAGACAAGTTTAAAAATTCTTAGTCCTTAGAAAAGATAAACAAAGTGATATAACTAACTGACTTGACTAATGGCGACATTGCTTTTGAAAGGGTCTGATTGAATATGGCCGCTCCAATGGAATATACTGAGGAGCAATTGAATTACTACAGGATCTGTTGCATTGTCACCGATGTACTAGCTGAGGGCCTTCGAACAATCTTCAAACAAGAATGGGATAATCGCTACAAGGCAACCCTGGGAGAATGGAAAGATGCACCAAAAAATGGAATGGACTTTGAGAGCCATGAATCCCCACGAAACCGAAGAAGAAACGCCCTTCTCTTGAAAACTATGATCAATGGTGACAGAGCGGAATGGGATTGTACCATGCTGTTTTATGCCATTCTTTATTCCGATTCCATCTGCAGTCTCCATCCAGCTGTTCAGTCAAATGTGGATGATCTCAGAAAATTTCGTAATGAAGACTTTGCGCATAGACCACGAGGCATCCTATCCAGCAGAGATTTTCAAGATGATATTTTAAAGGTGAATACTGCATTTCACGCACTCGGTCTCCCCACTCTACAAATCCGTGCAATCCAAACTCAGACAAGTTTCCCCACGAAAGAGTTAAGAAATGTTTTGAAGAAAGTTAACGACCTTCAACAGGAGGTTCAAAATAAGGAGACAAAAATTCAACAACAAAAAAAGGAACTTGTTGAAAAAGAAACAAGACTTGAAGAAAAAGACAAGGAACTTGAAAAAAAAGAGAATCAGCGGCAGACGCTTGAAGAACAGCTGCAAACCAAAGTTCCCCCATTTTGCATTCTCCCCCCTGAACCTGCACATGACGTCTCCCCTCGCGAATCTGATGTTGGTAAAATCATACAACATCTCAAAGCACTCAAAAGCTCCAACAATCACAGCTTAAGCACCTTGTACTTATCAGGAAACCCTGGAAGTGGAAAATCTCAGCTGGCTCGACTAGTAGCTAAGCAATTTTTCGACGAAAGCAAAGAAACTCCCTCTGGGATTTCATTTGTTATGACGCTTAATGCAGAAAATTCAGAGACACTTTTGGAGTCGTATGTCTCTTTCGCTCGAAACTGTAAATGTCCGGATTACTCAGTTACAGACACTTATAATTCCAAAGATCTGAACACAGAAAAGAAAATTGCAAGTCTCAAGACCCTGATAAGCGCAAAAATTGGGCTTTACACTTCGTGGTTACTGGTAGTTGACAATGTCACTAATCTGTCCCAGGTATATACTTATTTGACAGATTTAGCAAACCAGCAATGGATGAGGGGCCAGTTATTGATAACAACGCAAGACACCGCGTCTATTCCTTTGACAAGTTCTTCCATTCAGCAAATATCAGTAAGTGAAGGGATGCTTCCTGACGATGCCAGCTCTTTGTTAAGGCTCCTTTCTGGTGTCACTGATGATAAGATGGAAAAAGAAATTGCACGGTATCTGGACTACCTGCCACTTGCTTTGGCCGGCGCCGCCGTCTATGTAAGACAAGTTCGGGAAGGTAAAATAGCTCCAAACTTCGGCTGGACCGACTATCTAAAAAAACTTGAAAAAGGACAGCGACGCACAACTGAGAACATTCTAGCCGAGACAAACCCAAGTTACCCAAAAACAATGACCACAGCAATAACACTCGCCTTGGAAAAGGAAATTAGTTCCGACAGAGTTATAAAGCACTTGTTCACTTTTCTCTCTCTTTGTGCGCCACAACAAATATTAAAAGATATTGCTGTCGAGTACATTATGGAAATGGAAAAGGAATATGAAGATAAAGATGCAATTGGCGTAAAGATAAAGCGATGCCCATTGTTATTGTTTGACGAAGAGGAGAGCGGTGTGTACATTCGAGTGCATGGCGTCGTCCATTACGTTGCTAATTCAGTAACAAAAAAATGTACAAAGGATGAGAAAATCAAATCCATACTAGGAGCTGCTTTATCCCTCTCCAGATTTGAGGATCAAGATTCTCTAGTCATTGGCACGAGAATTGTCCCTCATTTGGCAAAAGTGATTACAGACGCAAACCCCTTCTTTTCTAAAGAAGGAATATCGCAAGTCGCTCATATTGGTGGATCGACTTTGCAGGACTATTCTAACGTCTTTACAACTCTCGGAAATATGTGCTGGGACCACTCTCAATATCCAGCTGCAAGAAGCTACTTTACAGCAGTCCTAGCAATCGCCGAGTTAAGAAACCCTAGTAATGAATTACAAAAAACCTTTATTTACAATAAGCTGGGCCGTGTCCACCAGCAACTGGGTGACCTAAAGCAGGCAAAAGACTTTCTCGAGCGAGCCCTGGATGTTCGGCTGAAAAAGCTCGGACCTAAGCATGTTGATGTCGCAACGTCTCATAGTTACCTGGGCCATGTCCACGACAAACTGGGTGACCTAAAGCAGGCAAAAGACTTTCACGAGCGAGCTCTGGATGTTCAGCTAAAAAAGCTCGGACCTGAGCATGTTTCTGTCGCAACGTCTTACGACAGCCTGGGCCTAGTCCACAGGCAGCTGGGTGACCTAAAGAAGGCAAAAGACTATCACGAGCGAGCGCTGGATGTTAAGCTGAAAAAGCTCGGACCTGATCATGTTTCTGTCGCAACGTCTTACGAGAGCCTGGGCCTAGTCCACAGGCAGCTGGGTGACCTAAAGCAGGCAAAAGACTATCACGAGCGAGCGCTGGATGTTACGCTGAAAAAGCTCGGACCTGAGCATGTTGATGTCGCAATGTCTTACAATAACCTGGGCCTAGTCCACAAGCAGCTGGGTGACCTAAAGCAGGCAAAAGACTGTCACGAGCGAGCGCTGGATGTTAAGCTGAAAAAGCTCGGACCTGATCATGTTTCTGTCGCAACGTCTTACAATAACCTGGGCCTAGTCCACGAGCAGTTGGGTGACCTAAAGCAGGCAAAAGACTGTCAAGAGCGAGCGCTGGATGTTACGCTGAAAAAGCTCGGACCTGATCATGTTTCTGTCGCAGCGTCTTACGAGAGCCTGGGCCTAGTCCACAGGCAGCTGGGTGACCTAAAGCAGGCAAAAGACTATCACGAGCGAGCGCTGGATGTTACGCTGAAAAAGCTCGGACCTGAGCATGTTGATGTCGCAATGTCTTACAATAACCTGGGCCTAGTCCACGAGCAGCTGGGTGACCTAAAGCAGGCAAAAGACTGTCACGAGCGAGCGCTGGATGTTTCGCTGAAAAAGCTCGGACCTGATCATGTTTCTGTCGCAACGTCTTACAATAACCTGGGCCTAGTCCACGAGCAGCTGGGTGACCTAAAGCAGGCAAAAGACTTTCTCGAGCGAGCCCTGGATGTTCGGCTGAAAAAGCTCGGACCTAAGCATGTTGATGTCGCAACGTCTTACAATAACCTGGGCCTAGTCCACAAGCAGCTGGGTGACCTAAAGCAGGCAAAAGACTATCACGAGCGAGCGCTGGATGTTTCGCTGAAAAAGCTCGGACCTGAGCATGTTGATGTCGCAATGTCTTACAATAACCTGGGCCTAGTCCACGAGCAGCTGGGTGACCTAAACCAGGCAAAAGACTGTCACGAGCGAGCGCTGGATGTTTGGCTAAAAATGCTCGGACCTGAGCATGTTGATGTCGCAACGTCTTACAATAACCTGGGCCTAGTCCACAAGCAGCTGGGTGACCTAAAGCAGGCAAAAGACTATCACGAGCGAGCGCTGGATGTTACGCTGAAAAAGCTCGGACCTGAGCATGTTTATGTCGCAACGTCTTACAATAACCTGGGCATAGTCCACAAGCAGTTGGGTGACCTAAAGCAGGCAAAAGACTGTAACGAGCGAGCGCTGGATGTTAAGCTGAAAAAGCTCGGACCTGATCATGTTTCTGTCGCAACGTCTTACGAGAGCCTGGGCCTAGTCCACAGGCAGCTGGGTGACCTAAAGCAGGCAAAAGACTATCACGAGCGAGCGCTGGATGTTAAGCTGAAAAAGCTCGGACCTGATCATGTTTCTGTCGCAACGTCTTACGAGAGCCTGGGCCTAGTCCACAGGCAGCTGGGTGACCTAAAGCAGGCAAAAGACTATCACGAGCGAGCGCTGGATGTTACGCTGAAAAAGCTCGGACCTGAGCATGTTGATGTCGCAATGTCTTCCAATAACCTGGGCCTAGTCCACAAGCAGCTGGGTGACCTAAAGCAGGCAAAAGACTGTCACGAGCGAGCGCTGGATGTTTGGCTGAAAAAGCTCGGACCTGATCATGTTTCTGTCGCAACGTCTTACAATAACCTGGGCCTAGTCCACGAGCAGCTGGGTGACCTAAAGCAGGCAAAAGACTGTCACGAGCGAGCGCTGGATGTTACGCTGAAAAAGCTCGGACCTGATCATGTTTCTGTCGCAGCGTCTTACGAGAGCCTTGGCCTAGTCCACAGGCAGCTGGGTGACCTAAAGCAGGCAAAAGACTATCACGAGCGAGCGCTGGATGTTACGCTGAAAAAGCTCGGACCTGAGCATGTTGATGTCGCAATGTCTTACAATAACCTGGGCCTAGTCCACAAGCAGCTGGGTGACATAAAGCAGGCAAAAGACTGTCACGAGCGAGCGCTGGATGTTTGGCTGAAAAAGCTCGGACCTGATCATGTTTCTGTCGCAACGTCTTACAATAACCTGGGCCTAGTCCACGAGCAGCTGGGTGACCTAAAGCAGGCAAAAGACTGTCACGAGCGAGCGCTGGATGTTACGCTGAAAAAGCTCGGACCTGATCATGTTTCTGTCGCAACGTCTTACAATAACCTGGGCCTAGTCCACAAGCAGCTGGGTGACCTAAAGCAGGCAAAAGACTATCACGAGCGAGCGCTGGATGTTTGGCTGAAAAAGCTCGGACCTGAGCATGTTGATGTCGCAATGTCTTACAATAGCCTGGGCCTAGTCCACGAGCAGCTGGGTGACCTAAAGCAGGCAAAAGACTGTCACGAGCGAGCGCTGGATGTTTGGCTAAAAATGCTCGGACCTGAGCATGTTGATGTCGCAACGTCTTACAATAACCTGGGCCTAGTCCACAAGCAGCTGGGTGACCTAAAGCAGGCAAAAGACTATCACGAGCGAGCGCTGGATGTTACGCTGAAAAAGCTCGGACCTGAGCATGTTTATGTCGCAACGTCTTACAATAACCTGGGCATAGTCCACAAGCAGTTGGGTGACCTAAAGCAGGCAAAAGACTGTAACGAGCGAGCGCTGGATGTTAAGCTGAAAAAGCTCGGACCTGATCATGTTTCTGTCGCAACGTCTTACGAGAGCCTGGGCCTAGTCCACAGGCAGCTGGGTGACCTAAAGCAGGCAAAAGACTATCACGAGCGAGCGCTGGATGTTAAGCTGAAAAAGCTCGGACCTGAGGATGTTGATGTCGCAATGTCTTACAATAACCTGGGCCTAGTCCACGAGCAGCTGGGTGACCTAAAGCAGGCAAAAGACTATCACGAGCGAGCGCTGGATGTTTGGCTGAAAAAGCTCGGACCTGATCATGTTTCTGTCGCAACGTCTTACAATAACCTGGGCCTAGTCCACGAGCAGCTGGGTGACCTACAGCAGGCAAAAGACTGTCACGAGCGAGCGCTGGATGTGAAGCTAAAAAAGCTCGGACCTGATCATGTTTCTGTCGCAACGTCTTACAATAACCTGGGCCGTGTCCACCAGCAACTGGGTGACCTAAAGCAGGCAAAAGACTTTCACAAGCGAGCCCTGGATGTTCGGCTGAAAAAGCTCGGACCTGAGCATGTTCATGTCGCAACGTCTTCCAATAACCTGGGCCTAGTCCACAAGCAGCTGGGTGACCTAAAGCAGGCAAAAGACTGTCACGAGCGAGCGCTGGATGTTAAGCTGAAAAAGCTCAGACCTGATCATGTTTATGTCGCAACGTCTTACGAGAGCCTGGGCCTAGTCCACAGGCAGCTGGGTAACCTAAAGCAGGCAAAAGACTATCACGAGCGAGCGCTGGATGTTAAGCTGAAAAAGCTCGGACCTGACCATGTTGATGTCGCAATGTCTTACGAGAGCCTGGGCCTAGTCCACAGGAAGCTGGGTAACCTAAGGCAGGCAAAAGACTATCACGAGCGAGCGCTGGATGTTTGTCTGAAAAAGCTCGGACCTGAGCATGTTGATGTCGCAATGTCTTACAATAACCTGGGCCTAGTCCACAAGCAGCTGGGTGACCTAAAGCAGGCAAAAGACTGTCACGAGCGAGCGCTGGATGTTTGGCTGAAAAAGCTCGGACCTGATCATGTTTCTGTCGCAACGTCTTACAATAACCTGGGCCTAATCCACGAGCAGCTGGGTGACCTAAAGCAGACAAAATACTGTCACGAGCGAGCGCTGGATGTTTGGCTAAAAAAGCTCGGACCTGAGCATGTTGATGTCGCAACGTCTTACAATAACCTGGGCCTTGTCCACGGGCGACTGGGTGACCTAAAGCAAGCAAAAGACTGTAACGAGCGAGCGCTGGATGTTAAGCTGAAAAGCTCGGACCTGATCATGTTTCTGTCGCAACGTCTTACGAGAGCCTGGGCCTAGTCCACAGGCAGCTGGGTGACCTAAAGCAGGCAAAAGACTATCACGAGCGAGCGCTGGATGTTAAGCTGAAAAAGCTCGGACCTGAGCATGTTGATGTCGCAATGTCTTACAATAACCTGGGCCTAGTCCACAAGCAGCTGGGTGACCTAAAGCAGGCAAAAGACTGTCACGAGCGAGCGCTGGATGTTTGGCTGAAAAAACTTGGACCTGATCATGTTTCTGTCGCAACGTCTTGCAATAACCTGGGCCTAGTCCACGAGCAGCTGGGTGACCTAAAGCAGGCAAAAGACTGTCACGAGCGAGCGCTGGATGTTTGGCTGAAAAAGCTCGGACCTGAGCATGTTGATGTCGCAATGTCTTACAATAACCTGGGCCTAGTCCACGAGCAGCTGGGTGACCTAAAGCAGGCAAGAGACTGTCACGAGCGAGCGCTGGATGTTAAGCTGAAAAAGCTCCGACCTGAGCATGTTGATGTCGCAATGTCTTACAATAACCTGGGCCTAGTCCACGAGCAGCTGGGTGACCTAAAGCAGGCAAGAGACTGTCACGAGCGAGCGCTGGATGTTAAGCTGAAAAAGCTCGGACCTGAGCATGTTGATGTCGCAACGTCTTACAATAACCTGGGCCTAGTCCACAAGCAGCTGGGTGACCTAAAGCAGGCAAAAGACTGTCACGAGCGAGCGCTGGATGTTTGGCTGAAAAAGCTCGGACCTGAGCATGTTGATGTCGCAACGTCTTACAATAACCTGGGCATAGTCCACAAGCAGCTGGGTGACCTAAAGCAGGCAAAAGACTGTAACGAGCGAGCGCTGGATGTTAAGCTGAAAAAGCTTGGACCTGATCATGTTTCTGTCGCAACGTCTTACGAGAGCCTGGGCCTAGTCCACAGGCAGCTGGGTGACCTAAAGCAGGCAAAAGACTATCACGAGCGAGCGCTGGATGTTAAGCTGAAAAAGCTCGGACCTGAACATGTTGATGTCGTAATGTCTTACAATAACCTGGGCCTAGTCCACGAGCAGCTGGGTGACCTAAAGCAGGCAAAAGACTGTCACGAGCGAGCGCTGGATGTTGGGCTGAAAAAGCTTGGACCTGATCATGTTTCTGTCGCAACGTCTTACAATAACCTGGGCCTAGTCCACGAGCAGCTGGGTGACCTAAAGCAGGCAAAAGACTGTCACGAGCGAGCGCTGGATGTTAAGCTGAAAAAGCACGGACCTGATCATGTTTCTGTCGCAACGTCTTACAATAACCTGGGCCTAGTCCACAAGCAGCTGGGTGACCTAAAGCAGGCAAAAGACTATCACGAGCGAGCGCTGGATGTTTGGCTGAAAAAGCTCGGACCTGAGCATGTTGATGTCGCAATGTCTTACAATAACCTGGGCCTAGTCCACGAGCAGCTGGGTGACCTAAAGCAGGCAAAAGACTGTCACGAGCGAGCGCTGGATGTTAAGCTGAAAAAGCTCGGACCTGAGCATGTTGATGTGGCAACGTCTTACAATAACCTGGGCCTAGTCCACAAGCAGCTGGGTGACCTAAAGCAGGCAAAAGACTGTCACGAGCGAGCGCTGGATGTTTGGCTGAAAAAGCTCGGACCTGAGCATGTTTATGTCGCAACGTCTTACAATAACCTGGGCCTTGTCCACGAGCAACTGGGTGACCTAAAGCAGGCAAAAGACTTTCACAAGCGAGCCCTGGATGTTCGGCTGAAAAAACTCGGACCTGAGCATGTTGATGTCGCTACGTCTTACAATAACCTGCGCCTAGTCCACGAGCAGCTGGGTGACCTAAAGCAGGCAAAAGACTGTCACGAGCGAGTGCTGGATGTTTGGCTGAAAAAGCTCGGACCTGAGCATGTTTTATGTCGCAACGTCTTACAATAACCTGGGCCATGTCCACGAGTAGCTGGGTGACCTAAAGTAGGCAAAAGACTTTCACAAGCGAGCCCTGGATGTTCAGATGAAAAAGCTCGGACCTGAGCATGTTGATGTCGCAACGTCTTACAATAACCTGGGCTTAGTCCACAAGCAGCTGGGTGACCTACTGGAGGCAAAGACTGTCACGAGCGAGCGCTGGATGTTTGGCTGAAAAAGCTCGGACTTGAGCATGTTTATGTCTCAACGTCTTACAATAACCTGGGCCATGTCCACGAGCAACTGGGTGACCTAAAGCAGGCAAAAGACTTTCACAAGCGAGCCCTGGATGTTCGGCTGAAAAAGCTCGGACCTGAGCATGTTGATGTCGCAACGTCTTACAATGACCTGGGCCTAGTCCACAAGCAGCTGGGTGACCTAAAGCAGGCAAAAGACTGTCACGAGCGAGCGCTGGATGTTAAGCTGAAAAAGCTCGGACGTGAGCATGTTGATGTCGCAACGTCTTACAATAACCTGGGCCTAGTCCACGAGCAGCTGGGTGACCTAAAGCAGGCAAAAGACTTTCACGAGCGAGCCCTGGATGTTCGGCTGAAAAAGCTCGGACCTGAGCAAGTTTATGTCGCAACGTCTTATAGTAACCTGGGCCGTGTCCACGAGCAACTGGGTGACCTAAAGCAGGCAAAAGACTGTCACGACTGAGCGCTGGATGTTTGGCTGAAAAAGCTCGGACCTGAGCATGTTTATGTCGCAGAGTCTTACAATAACCTGGGCATTGTCCACCGGCAGCTGGGTGACCTAGAGCAAGCAAAAGACTGTCACGAGCGAGCACTGGCTATTCGCCTTAAAATATTTGCTCCGGAACACGTCAAGGTGGCAGATACTTACAAAAGCCTGGGCGCTCTGCACAATTATCTCGGTCTCAGCCAAGAAGCAAAAGGGTGTTACGGTCGTGCATTGTCGATTTATGTCAAGAACTTTGGCCCTGAAGATATTGAAATGAGATTTGTTCAGAATGCACTTGCTCAGCTACGTACAGCAGAACTGAATATTGGTAACACATAAAGTTCAATAATCATAAATTCGTAATTCTTTAAAGCGTTAGGCTCGTTACTCGTAGATCAGCGAAGATCAAATCGGAATTGAGAGTTCAAAGAAAGATATCAAGACTTCAGTTTACAGCATACTTATACAGATTAAGTCAAGCAACATCTAATTGTGGTGCATTGTAATGTAGAAAATTTAAGAAACCAAAGACAATTTTCCTGTAAGCCAGACTTCTAGCGATCAACATTACAAGTTAAAGAGCCAATTAGAGTGCAGTCAGTTGCGTTTGACACGTGCCGCAACCGATCTGTAAAAGGCAGAGCTAAAAACCCATTCAAATCTCAAGAACTTTTGAGGCTCACTCTTGAAACCATAGCAACGTTAGACTAAAAATGGCAGAATATTTAAAAAATTGAAACGCGCTGTGGTTTTCCTCCTAGATCACGACGCTAGTAGAGAAATTACGCTTCAAACTTTTACCTCAAATGTCTCTCAAAACGGGCACAAAATATCGTTTGCACACCATAGTTTCTCCCTTGCTGATATTAACCGGTCTATCATCGAAGTTCGATCGTCAAAATGCATTTGGAGTAAGTTCGGCTACGTTTATCTCGACACGTCAGCTGGGCGGTCCCCAGCGATAGTTTTATCATATTTTGCTTTAAAAAAAGTGGTTTTGAAGTATCAAGGATTAATCCTTTCAATTTTTTTTAAAAATTGCGCCACATCAATTATTATTAAAAACCGATTCGGTGAATAATGCAATTCAAGACTTTTTATGGACTTAACCATTATGATATATGAGCCAATATACCATAATCTACAAATATGATAAGCGTACGCGTCGGCTTAAAATTAAAAGGGAGCTCAAAAGAGGAGAAGACAAGATTTGTCTAATATCGTGGGGGTGTTTTTAATAAAAGAATAATTATTCCACTCGCGCTTGTTGGATATGGGATGATTATAGCTAACTCGGCACTACGCGCCTCGTTGGCCATCTATCATCTCATATCTAACAAGCGCGGGTGGAATAATTGTTAAATACATACTGTTGCTATGGATTTATAGGCGTCTATGTGACATGCGCAGATGTTATTCAACTTTGTCTATGTAATATACAATTAGACCCTGTCACTGGCTGTCAGAATTTTAAAATATCGTCTGTGACTTTATTGCAATGAACGTTGGACTTTTCTCGGAGTATGGTTCCTCTAGAACCTATTAAGTTTAATTTCTAGTTTTGACATCGAAGTAATTCTTTAAAATTTGAAAATTGTTCATAGTTTAAATCATCACAACCATAGTAACTTTTGGCGTGCTGTACGTATTGTAATCTTTAACTAAGTAGGCTAATTATTAAAGGAGTTAAGTAATGGCACTTCTGTAGTCGATGGTGTTGTGTTTTGGTGGTTGAAAAGATTGGTTGTTTAACAATTGGTTCATGCTTTAGCGTGCACTATCGAGTTATGGAGCACGCGGGAAGTTTGGAGAGCACGAAAGAAGCGTAAGAGTTGCCCGAGGCGATAGCCGAGGGCAACTCTAGCTTCTTCCGTGCTCTCCAAACTTCCCACGTGCTCCATAACTCGATAGTGCACAGCTGAAAGTATGAACCAATTGTTTTAGAACATAGCCGGTAGAATTGTGCATCAAATCCGACGGGAAAAATGGACAACAATATCAGTTGAAGCGAATCGTGACGGCGCTGATGCCGCGTCTCCTTTTCCTTTGTTTTTCTCTTTTTCTGCCTCATTTCAGAACTCTAGCCCAAGGGAAAAGGTCGAAACATTGTCTTCGTTTTCGGACTAGTAGGCCGAGTTTCTTTTTGTATCCATTATTGTCGCGAAATATATTATTTTTCCCGCGCTAACAATCGGCCGCTCCCGCGAAAAAAAAATTTCTGGCGAAGCGATTTGCTGACGCTGTCAGCGTGCACTATCGGGATTTTGAGCACGCTTACAAATATTGAATTTGATTTCGCGGTTCTGCTAGCTATGTTCTAATAGAACAATAGATAAAACCTATGGTTCCGTTTGGCAAAAACCGCGCGAATGCACAGAATCCGCATGGCTCTAATCATACTCCATTTATCAGTCATTTTCGCGGTGTGAACACGAGCTTGTTGATACACAAACCTGAAAGAATCCGGGACAATCTCACTCCTACAGAACGATAAGCCATACGCTCACTTAAGGAACGTAAAGACATAATTATAAAACCCGCCGACAAAGGTTCTGGTATTGTTGTTATGGACACAATCTGGTACATCTATGAATGCAACAGACAACATTCTGACACTATATTGTATAAACGCTTGACAAACGACATCACTGCTGATATACAAAAACGTGTTACCTTTTATGTTAACAGGATGCATAACGACCAACTCATCAACGAAACAACAAAACAATACCTCTTGCAGACTGACGTAAGACCAGGACGATTTTACATCTTACCCAAAATACACAAACCCGGTAATCCAGGACGCCCTATTGTCTCATCCAATAGCCACCCCACTGAACGGATATCCCAGTTTGTTGACCACTACCTCCAACCACTCGTTCACAAACTACCATCTTATATCAAAGACACCAATGACTTCCTCAACAAACTGTTTTACATTGGTAATTTGCCCCTAATTCTTTACTAGTTACACTTGATGTTTCATCCCTCTACACCAATATCCCACATAACGAAGGTATTAATGCTTGTGACCATTTTCTGTATATCTCCTCCAATACCCCTATTCCTACCGTCACACTTTGTGACCTCATTCATATGGTTCTTACCATGAACAATTTTACTTTTACTTTTAATGATGCTCATTACCTCCAAGTTCACGGCACAGCCATGGGTACCAAAATGGCCCTTCTTTCGCTAACCTTTCTTTCTTGGTCTTTTGGAACCTAACGCTTTGAAAAATGCCCCATGTAAATCCCACACTTGGTTTAGATACTTCGACGATATCTTTATGGTCTGGACCGAAGGTTTAGATAACCTAAAAATTTTCGACGGTAACATCTCCACTGACCTCTACACCAAACCCACAGACAAACATATGTATCTATTGCACTCTTCTTGCCATCCATTACATACCAAAAAAGCTATTCCGCTCAGTCTAGCACTCCGCCTACGACGTATCTGTTGTACAGATAAAGCTTTTGAGACTCGCGCCGCTCAACTTACCTCATAGTTCTCAAACGAGGTTAAAGCAATAAATTCGTCACCAAACAAATACAACGCGCCGCTGACATCTCCCGCACACTCACCTTACAAACTAAAGACGTAAAAAAACCTAACCGTATTCCATTTATGACTACTTTTAGTCCGTCGCTTCCTCGCATCCCAACATCATCAAAAAACACTGGCATGTACTGCAGACTTCTAACCGCTACAAAAAAAGCTTTTCCTCAGCTGCCAGTTGTCGCCTTCAGACGCTCCCCCAACCTTCGCGACACATTAGTAACAGCCAAACTCCCCTCTAATTCTACCACTTCCCATCCTCAACTCCCCCCCGGCTCTTTCCGTTGTGGTAGAAACTGCACTACTTGCCCCTACATCTCTGACGGTCTTACTAACTATACTTTTTTTTCTACCGGCGAAACACGTCCCATTAAATCTCACTTGACCTGTGACACTAAAAACCTTATCTCCTTAATTTAGTGTAACCGCTGTAACTTACAATACATAGGAGAAACTAAACGACGTTTAAAAGACCGTTTTAATAAACACCTCCGTACCATTGATAAACCTAACTCTAAATCTAAACCTACTACAGCGGCAGAACACTTCATTTCTTCTCCTAACCACTCTGCTCACGACATGGAGCTAATCGCCATCGAAAAAGTGTTTTCCAAGAGAGACTAGATACGCAAGGCCAGGGAAGCTTTTTTAATTTCAAGAGGCAACACTATTTATCCAGATGGCCTTAACGCTCGCGAAGAAATGTATTAATTTCTAGTTATTTATCCAATTTATATTACTTCATTTCTATTTTTGGTAACTATTTCTATTTTTATTTTTATCTCATTGTCAATCAAATTAGTTTTACATATTTCCGCTGTTACATCATACAGCTTTCTATGAAGCATCACCCCAATTCTCTGCTAAGTCCCACTGCACCTGAAGAAGGCTGGTTTGGCCAGCTGAAATATAGCGCTCCGTCTTAAAATTTACTTATCTACGTTGTATCGGTCTTGCCTCTATATTTATATTTCATACAAAATGAAGCACCAGTGTGGGCCAGTTTACGTAAGGAGCACAGAATTCGAATGTGTGAAATCCTCGCTACGCCACTACTTGCCAACCTAAAAAGCCCTTGTTTCCATAAGCATCAAAACAGCTCTTTGTTATATTCGATGCCCAATCAACCAAGATAATGGTTTGAGAATTTGTGTAATGCTCTACAAAGCAAATCTGCTTTTGTTTGAGGTGAACAGAGCCTGGCACTATGGGAGGTCGGTTAGAGCTCGAAAGACGATTGTCGCGTGTGGTTCGCAGCATCCTCCTGCGCGCATGTGTCGTGTTTGCCTCCGCTGGCCTGAAAATGCCACGTCTCCTTCGCAGCCGTTCTTTAGCTAATAGCTCCTTCGTAACGAACAGTATTCCTTTCCCTTTGTTTGAGGGTATAGACCCTTACAGATTGCCCTAGTAAAAGTGGCACGTTATTCTTTTTTTAATTTTTTCTTTGCTTAAGTTCCTTTGTTTACTGGAAAGTCTGAAATTAAGTGGAGTGCTGGTGCTATAATTATGTTAAAACCGTGTCTTGTGAAGTTCACATCATGCTCAACAAGATATTATGCCAGTCTACACTAAGTTTGAGTTAGATTCTGGGCGCTTTTTTTCAGGTGAACATTGCACTTATCGCATTTCTGGTTTTCTTGCTTTTGGAAAAAGGTCTTCAGATTTTTACTCTCTTACTTACAAGGTTTTCAAGAAGTTATCTTTGTCTTTACTCTCATTGTTTCCTTCCCTTTTTGAATCCTGTCATTTTGTCTTTTTCCGTATAACATATGAGTAACTCTTCCTGGACACAACTACAGTTCACTGCAGCAAAAAGTATCATTAGCAAAAATCACACCTATCCTTGTCGCAATGTCATTTAGATGACAAACAGTGAGGTAGCGGAATGATTGATTTCCATTGCAAATATGTTTTCACTCGATCAAGTAATAATTGTCTTTGTTCTGTCTGGAACTTCGAACATAGAGCTCCGAGCTTCGATTACTTATTTGGCTTAAAATTGCGACTTTTTGGTACGACAAATAGTTTCATAACATGTGTCAGGTAATTCTAAAGCCGGACAGCCGGCAACCGGACAGCAACCATATACCAACTGAGTAGGACGTGAAGTAACAGAAGGTCATGTCTTTCAAGAGCTCAAGTAAGTTATCTAGTTTCATTCTCCTACACTCAATAATTATGTTACCAAAAAAATTGACCCCTTTACTGGAGCCTTGGCTAAATATTAAAAGATATAATGCATCGATGGGCCTGTCTCGCCTATGATTCATTTCTTCTAATTCATCGATGAAACAGTGTGCGGAAACTTGTCACGGGTATAATTTATGTGAACACTGAATGAAATTGAAAGCTGCAATATTCCGTAGGTCTAATTCACTACGTTTCGCATACACAAGTTTTTGTCCGAGAGGAAATTCAATACTAATTAGGACAATTTGAAAATAATGGTAATCTAGCGACACCTAATCACCACTAAGATTCCATAACTGAACCCTTTCATGCATCAGCTTTGTCGGGAGAAATATCGATCTCCAGCACATGAAAACGTTATTCCTCAGCGAATGATATCAGCAAACCTTTAAAACTTCGGTTTCTAAGGGACCACTCATTAGTTATCTAACATTATTTACTCTAATAATCGCGCCTTGCCATCTTCTCGCACTTTGAGCCTAGGTTTAATTTTCTCCTCTTTTCCCTTGTACGGCAGCTGCGCATTGGCAAAGGAACTGCTGTAGCCTGATAATAGAGCATCAAAAACTTCAATATAGAATTAAAAAAAAATACTGGAAATTGACCACCCATTAGTGGGGGTATCGTTAGAATAAAAAAAAGGCGTGGGGAGGAGGGGAGAGAAATTGTTTTAATGTGACACAACCAAAATACTCCGAACCCCCCTCCCTTTTGATAAATAATAACCGATCCCTGAACAAGGATTATGATCTAATTTACTTTAACAATCGCACTTTGCTGTCTTCTCACACTTTTATAAACCCATGTTCGGAAGAGTTCCATATAACCCCATCATTAATTATGCATTCCCTTTTATAAAGACTAAATGTAAAGGTTTCTTTGCAACACTCTATGCATAATTAATGTATGGGGTTCTATGGAACTCTTACCCCCATGTTCAATTTCCTACTATTTTTCCTTGTACGGCGGCCCTGCTTTGGCAAGGGAACTGTTTTAGCTTTTTAATACTGAGTCAGAAACTTTCACTTAGAATTCAAAGGACTGACGAATAAACACGGCTGTCTACATTTTTCGTATCATTTATGGACCATACCAGTTTTCTTAGCTCCTAGCAAGTTGTTCAACCATGCTGTTTTAGATCTCTTATTCAGGAACCAGAGTCATCAGTTATAGACTGAAGGGGGAGGGGGTGGAGGATTATACGCGATCATTTGGTTTGTAGGGAGAACAGAGAGGGAACTAGTCGTCGCTGACTGAGTATAAATGGGGAGAGCTATAGAAAAAGGACTGCCAGCCAATTATTTGTCAATGATGGAGGGGTGGGGAGGGGGGCATAAGAATGTTACAGAGCATTACCGGGGACCAGGTAAATGTAATTATGACAGTCAAGATTCTCTGACTCCCTCCTCCCCCTCAGGCGATAAATAATGGCCGGTCCCTGATTTCATTCCTCTGAAACCTGCTCTGAGATTTTTGTGAAACTTTACTTTTTGTTTGTTTATCTTATACGAGCGAAAATTTTAAAATAAAAAAGGTGAAAGTTTTCGAAATAAAGAAAGGGGTGAAATTTTGAAATAAAAGAGGGAGAGAGGGGTCCCGGGGCTCGTTTAGGAACTGTAGTACTCATATAATTCCTATAATATCATAACAATTAAATTTACGAGTACTGGCTAAATTTGCGTTTCCGAAAATTGTTCCTTTTCCTTCGCCGAGAATTGGAGTTTAAATTTATTTCAGGGGAAGAATAACATTGCTCAATTCCGATAAAGAGAAAAAAGGCAATGGTTTACCGTGCTGAAAAAACCGCAATTGTTGATGTGCGTGTGCTATTTACGTGTCGAATCAGTTTTGCGCTGGAAGGATATTCCATGCAATACTTTGGCATGTCTTTCAAACAGTTTTTCTCGAAGAAAGAGAGACTCCCACAGAGGTACAAGATAGATGAACGAAAGGAAAAAAACAGTTGATTTTGTACCTTTATCCTCCGTTTTTGACCAAACCCTCACTGTTCTATAGCTATTCTGACTCATCTCATCTGTGCAGCTTAAACATCTTGCGAGAATTATCTTGTGGATTCGCCTTTTTGCTTTCCGTTTTGTTCTTTAAGTTTTGTTAGCTGGTTTTTATTTTCGTAATTATTTTGTTTGTTTGTTTCTTTTTTACTTTAAATGAGTTTTTTTTCTTCAAAGAAAAAATCTGCAGTGGAGTATAACTGAAATTTTCGTTAGGAAGCTATTAAATCGATTTTTTGCCAATCAGTCAAGCATAAACGAGAAAAGACAAAACGCCACATGAGTAAAATTTCAAATTTACCAAATTATGCAGAGGGGAGCAACTCAATCAAGGTCAATCAGTGAGGGATATTTAGAATTTAGAGTGTGTCAAATTCGAGTAATGAGATAGTTCGAAGCGAACTCGGCGGTGGTAACCATTTCTGAGGTCGATGTTTTGACCGCAATCAGAAAGTTGAACCCCCGCAAGGCTGCGGGTCCCGATGGGATACCTAGTTGGGTGTTTAGGGAATATGCTGACTTTATAGCTCAGCCAGTGACTTCCATCCTTAATTGTAGCATTGCTGAGCAACAACTTCCCCCATCTTGGAAGCTGGCGGATGTGGTACCCATTCCTAAACAGAAACCTGTCGAAGTTATCAACAAGCACTTACGACCCATTTCCCTCACACCAATAATTTCCAAATTAGCCGAAGACTTCGTGGTATCTGCGTTCATCGGTCCGGCTGTGTTGAAAATTATCGATCCCGACCAGTTTGGACCCTTACCGAAATCCTCCACGGCCCTAGCCATTACGTCCATGCTCCATCACTGGACGCGCGCAACTGATGGCACGGGATCTGCAGTCAGGGTGGTCCTGTTTGACTACCGCAAAGCTTTTGACTACATTAACCATCAACTGCTCACTCATAAAATTTACAGTCTTGATATGCCTCGGGTTGTAGCACGTTGGGTTGTCGACTTCTTAGTGCATCGCTACCAACGCTTAAAATTGTCTGCTGATTGTTTCTCTGAGTGGGGCCCCGTACCAGCTGGTGTACCTCAGGGGACAAAATTGGGGCCATGGCTCTTCTTGTTAATGATAAACTATCTAAGAATTTCCCAGGTTCAAACTTGGAAGTACGTTGATGATACGACGGTGGCAGAGATCGTCCCGTGTAACGCATTAGGTGACGCCCAAACCGCTGTTAAAGTGGTGGAGGATTGGTCCAAAGCACAGAAGATGCAGCTTAACGCTGACAAATGCAAAGTTATGGTCATCGACTACAAAAGGCAGAAACACCATTTCATTCCCCTCTTGGTAGATGGCAAAGAATTAGAGACGGTAGAGTCGGCTAGGATCCTAGGCGTGACTATTTCCTTAAGTGGAACAACCACATCAATGATGTTATAAAAAGAGCAAACAAACGATAATACTTTTTAGTCCTCTTGAAGAGAGCCAGCGTCCCAGCGGATGACATAATTAATTTTTATTGTACAACTATACGTCCTGTTCTGGAATACTGCGCACAAATATTCCATCATGCGTTACCTGCGTATCTTAGTGATGACATTTAAAGGGTCCAAAGACGCGCATTATCCATCATTTCACCAGTACTGTCATACCATGACTCTTTGAAAAAGCACGGTTTAGCTTCGCTCTATGACAGACGCATTAAATTCTGTATGGATCTGTTTTTGTCTGTCTCAAATCCATCTCACAAATTATATAATTTGCTGCCAGATAGACATCTTTCAGCTTACAATACTAGACACCGGCGCGTTTTTAACATGCCTCGCTTTCGCACTGATCGTTTTAAATCTTCAATTATCCCGGCTATGTGCGCGTGTGCTAACCTAGATTTTTATCTATTCCACTGCTGTATATTAGTTATAGTTGTTATATTAGTAATTTTATTTAAGTCTTAGCATTTTTGTAATTGGTTGTCTTATATAGTCTTATATAATCAAAGATTGTGAAAAGCACGCAATTCAGCCTATGGCTGCAATGTATTTTATTTGGTAATAAACTATCTATCTAATAAACTATCTCAGGACACTTGATTGACATGCATAGTTTCTAGTTTGATTGAAGGACCGGTCATGATTTATCATCTGGATATGTGGGTCGACGGATTTTGGTTGTGTCACAATTTACCGGTTTCCTCTCCCCCCCTCCCCCCCCCCCACGACCCTGTTGTATTCAAACGATCCTCCCTAATGGGCAGTCAATTCTCCATACTCCCAGTTTGTACTTGCGACGACTGTTTGCCATGGCAACCAGAAGAGGGGTCCTTCCACTCCCCCTTTTCTATCTATTCAGTCCAGTAACTTAAAAACAGCTGTTTTAAAATAACTTTTTTTATATACAAGTTAGCTTTTCGATTGTGCTAAGCAAATTTTGTAGACCCTGTTATGCGTTTGAGCATACACTTATAACTCTTTTGGAGAGAGAAACATTTAATACATATCTCTGGCATTCTGAGGAAATATGGACCAAAAATGAAGAAATCAGTTGAGTTTAAACTGTGTGCTGTTTACAGGAGTTTTTCTTGATTATGCTCATCGTGGTACAGAGATAACTATTATCAAAGGAAACGTTGAGAAACCTTGTAGTAAAGAGAAAACTGCGGCTACTATTTGACTAAAAGAACCTTTGAAAAGATCTAATCATTTTTATATTCCCCATTCCGCACTGGGGAAGTTTTTTTTAGGGACATGTGGTTTTGATTGAAAATTAACACTAAATACGATATAAAACGCAAAACAAATATAAATTTCAGTGAAAATGTGCTTGGCAGGATAAATTCAGCAAAGACTTTCACACTTACTTAAAAGCAACCTTCAAACGCCATCTTAGCATATCACACAGAACACATTTTTTACACTTTTTAAGCATGCATTCTACGGCCACTTTTGCTGTTCTTTTTCGTTTTTTATTAGCCGAGTCCGTCAAAACCCCTTTAACAAATGTTTCCAAATGTTTTTTCTTTGTTGAGAGAGCTCGTCGCCATGAGATTTTTTTTAAAAGCCTTGTGTAATCTGAGAAGCTTCGAAAAAAAATTGATTTGGTCATTAGTAGGGTGTGACCTCTCTCTAGATTGCCATGGCAACCATGTCTTTCCCGAAAGGTTTGGTATCTACCTATACAAACAACCACCATTATGCTTCGCTGTGCTGCTCAGAAACGCAAAATTGGCCTTAATTTTAGTCATATCGAGAGCAAATGCAGGGTTATGCAATCACAATTTTTTCAATTGTTGAGGCAAATAATCAAATATAGTTCTAAGGGAACATGGATCACTTGAAGCCTAACTGCGGAAATTCAAGAGGACCAACTTCAATTTGAAATTAGTTTTTTTCAAATTATTGACAAATGAAAGAATGATGTAAACACAGGTTATGATCAGGAACCGGTCGTTATTTATTGCCTTGGGGGTGGGGGGGGGGGGTTAGAGGATTTTAGTTGTATCACGAAAAATTTATCTGATCCTCCTATCAGGCTCTGCAGTATTCTTGTGACCCCTTCCCCCCCCCCCCTCATTTAAAGTTAATTGACAGCTACTTTTTGATAGTCCTCGCGCTTCTCTCGGACGTTTCTCTCATGCGTGACGCAAGAGTTGTCTGTTTCCCGCGCGAGGAAACTAGTACGAGCCACCTTAAAGTTTAAAAAATAGAGGCATTGTAATGGCAATCACGAGATGAGCACGCATGGCTGGTTTGGATAACATTTGATTCACCTTTGCGTTTCTGCCGAAGATTGCAAAACTTTTACTACTTTTCTTCTGTTTACTGAGAATTTGGAAGCACGTCTCATCAGTCCCCTAAACTTCTAAAGCGGTAAGTTTTATCGATTTATAATAATAAGAAATCCGATGGAATGCTCGGACGATTTTGGGAAAATACTTTACATTGTTCTATGTTTGTCTGTTCAAACTGAAAATGTTAAAACGGATAGATTCACAGCTTTCACAATACTCACATATTTTTTATCTTTGTCAATTTTGAAAGGCAAAAACTGATTTTTTTTAAACTTAAAAAATAGACTGGAGAAAATTAGAGTCCATGCTGTTTCGCTTTGAACTAAACATGCTGACTGTTCTCTCATTGCAAAAAGTTTCGTTGCAATAGAAGATTCTGTTTTTCTTCCTCAATACGGTAGAACCCCACTTTCGTTAACTCGAACAGGATCCAACTTCCCTTGCATTTGAAATCGGTTAACTTGAATAACTTTACTTTTTCTCGGCTCAAATTTACCCTGATAACGTCGTTCGATGAACGTCAAAGTGTCAGAACATAGCTGATTGGCACGTCCCATCCTGTTAATCGCGATTTTTATGAACGTGGTAATATGAATGTGAACGTGATCCACCTAGACGAACTATCTACTTTGAACGTTCTTATTCAACAAACGTATTGTATGAAAATTGAGCACGAATGGCATGTACATGATTCTTTATAAACTATCAACGGGATGATTGAAATTTCAAGACCAATAATGATAACTCGGACCTCCTCTGGTTTGAACCATTTTTTTCGTCTCCTTTGGAAGCTCGACTTGCCTACGCTTTACTGTAGATTGGTAACTGGAACAGGTGCTAGAAGTATGAAATCACACAGTTATTTAATTTATTCATCTTTACTGAAGTAAGCTACCTGCCATGCTAGGTCGAATTGAAAACAAGATCTCACAAGTGCAACTTTATAAAAAGAAATATCAAATTACCGCCGGATACATATCATTTATGACAAATCGAATTCAGAAACGATTCTTGTAGTTTGACGTCGACTATTATCTGTTGGTTCTCAAAACATTTTTTACGGATAATCCATCGCTGAATATGGAATTGATAGGATCAGCGATGCGAAAATGGAAGAAAGGAACAATGAACCACTTAAATTGAAAAATGCTCTTACAAACGTTTTCTTCAGGCTCTTAAAATGTTTTCAAAAATCTCAGTTGTGATCTTATGAAATTACTCTATAACTTGTACAAAAGACGTTTAGTTCAGATGTTTTCTTTTTCAATTTGAATTCTGGGGAATGTTACACGTATTTATTTAGCGTCAGTCGAATAATGTAGATTCAATTAAATTAGATTTGAATTTCACGCTAGGTTAGAGATGGCGATTAAACCTGACGAGTTACAGCATACCCTCAAAAACTGGCAAACCCATTTCATGAGAAGCTAATCTGGATTTGTTTGAAATAAGGATTAGTGGGCTTTTTAGTATTTTTTTGTCTCGCTCCAGCTCCTTTTCTTCGCTTAGCATCACACTCTTTGTGTCCCTATTTCATTCCTATCCACCCACGCTCGTACATTGCTGCAAATTTTTCTTTTGTGTTTCAGTGGAAGTGTTGTGGTGGACATAGAGAGACGAACACGTCTCGCCGCATTCGAAATATTTGATTCCCCTTCGTGTTTCTGTCGATCATTTGCGAACTGAACCAGTTTAAGCAGTTCATACATATGTTTCATATGTTTGTTGTTGTTTGATTTATCATCTACGGGTTTATGTCGTATTAATTTGATGGCCTGCTCCCAGTTGGCTTGTTAGCTCAATTGGTAGAGCGCTGCACTAGTATCGCAGAGGTCAGTGGTTCGAATCCCGTACAGGCCTGAAGTTTTTTTCAGGTCTGATTTTCACTATTGCTCAAATAGTGCTTTACTGCGAAGGATCGTGCACATATATGAACCAGTTTTCTTCTGTTCGGTAAAAAGTAAGGAGCGTGACTCATCAGTTGTTGAATATTTTTGGCCTCGGTATGTTTCATGAATTCTCATAACGTATCAAGAAATCGAAGGGAACGCTTGTACGGGTTTGGTGAAGTTACTGTGAAATAATGCAGTAGTCTTTCTACTTGTCTGTTCAATCCGAACTGCAAATGATAAAGCCAATAGATTTATTTCTTTCTCAAAACATTTAGGTTTTCAATGCACAAACTGACTTTTCACATAAAAAGGATCCGACAAAAGTACCCCTTTATACATATCAAATATGTTAGGTAGCATTCAGAAACGATTCTTGTAGTTCGAGTTCGACTAGACACCCTATGCAGAACGAAAAGAGACTGGGAGCGTTGAACTTGAAAACGAGGCTAGTTGGGCCAAGTAAATAAAAATGGCCGCCTGATGTGAAGAGCGCCAGGTTTTGAAAATGCCGCAAAACTGTTGCGTGCCAAACTGTACCAAAAAGAAGTACAGAACCGAAAGTGAGGAGAAAATTTCTTACTTTAAATTTCCGGACGACACTATCCTAAAAAAGCGTTGGCTTCATGCCATTCGTCGAGACGAAGGAAAGAGTTTAGAGTCAGCGAAAACACGAAGGTCTGTTCTCGTCATTTTAAGCCCGAGGACTTGGTTAAAGCTGTTGGAGGTCAGCGTGTTTATGTGAAGGCAGGGGTAATTCCATCTCGATTTTCGTGGTCCAAAGCAGGTTCTCCGAAAAAGAGAGCACCTCCTAAATGTCGCAATATTTCTTCTATAACAGGGTGTTCAAACAAGGAGTTGCAACAATCTCAAAGTCAAAGTCAAACAACTGCAAATGCAGCTAAAGCAACTTTTGAAACCTGTACTTCATCGGCAGCTATTAGTTATCCTGATGTGGAAAGCAGCTTAAATTCGTGTGGAGATCAAACAGGTGAAGTTAAAGAACTTGTAAGTATTCGAGGTTTTGAACTCGAAAATGCGAAGTTAAAGGCTGAAATAGAGGTATTAAAACGCCAGTTGAATCTTAAAGATTCCCGCCTTTTTCAACCACGCAATTTTACTACCGACGAGGACATTGCCTTTTATACTGGATTTCCTAACTTAGCAACATTTAATGCTGTGTTTGAATTTTTAAATACTGGATCGAAAGGAGAAAACATCAGGTACTGTTCATCAAAAGAAAGAACTGTCCAAAAGGAGTTTTACGATGGTGGAAACGAGGAACCAGAGGGATGTACTAGCATAGGTAGACGAAGAAGCTTAGAACCCAGAGAGGAGTTCTTCCTTGTTCTGTGCAGACTGAGAAGAGGATTTTCAGAAAAACATCTGGCTCACTTGTTTGGTATTTCACAATCGACAGTAAGCAGAACATTCCTTTCTTGGATTAATTATATATATTTAAAATTTGGTCAAGTATCTATATGGCCTAATAGGGAGGTCATAAGAGCTACAATGCATGACAGCTTTAAAGAGAAGTACTCTTCCACCCGTGTAATAATCGATTGTACGGAAATAAGATGCAATTGTTTTCTTCTCGATGGTATTAAGCTTTACCTCATCAACAATCAAATGTTCTAGGAGTGCTTCCTGGCTGCTTCTTAAATCATCTGGCTTTTCATATGGCTCAGATTGTTGCAAAGGAAATGGAGGATATACAGAAATAGCATTTTGTTCATTATGACAGTCTACTCTTGGCATTGAGTCAATATTACAGAAAACTTGAAAATTAGACTCTGTGAACTGTAACCGGTAACTTGCATAGGAGCCACTTGGACATTTTCCAAATTTTGTTTCCTGTAAGTTGGTACAACCAGTAGACATAATTTGAGACAGGGAAAACTTAGGGTTGATCTTTTGAAGTTTGTCTTTTAACAAAGCCTCATCAGATGCCTGTGTACCCAAATTTTTCCTAGCTTCATACAACAAGCACCTTACTCCACTATCAGGGTTATATTCTGCGTCTAAATTCACCTTTTTTACCTCAAGTTCCATGACAGGTTGGGGCTTGATTTTATCCCCTCTTACAGGCCTGTGCCATAGTTGTAAACTTGAAGTGCAGGCCTTAGCTTGTGTCATATCAGAGTCATTTTCCAAGTCCTTGATATCTTGACAACAATACAAGCTGAACTTACAGAGTTTCATCATAACAGCCAGCACATGATTGCAAAAACCAACAGTTCCTGCTACACATGTACATGAGGCATATTTAACAGCTCCAGTTACTAAACAAAGTGCAACTTGTAATTTATGGGGTGGCTCATTTTTTTTGAAACTATGGTAACACAAGCATTTAAAAAAGAAATAATGGTCGTCACTTGCGCAAGTTAAGTCCTTCAGATATTCATCAACAAGAAATGTTTTGCCTTTTTCATGCTTGTTGGAACCGCATGGTTCTGTTTATTTTTGTCCAAGTTTTTTTCCAGATTTAGAAATATGTAAATCCATCTCTGCCCTTGTGAATAATGGCATGCGTTGCAAATTTGTAGACCATCCAGCTGATGGAAATTCAACAGTTCTTTCCTCAGGCATCGCATCACTTTGAGCGAGTTGTTCTTGTCTCTCCTTCCGACGCGTGTATAACAGATTTTTATCGGGATCCACAACATCTTTATCACGACCAGACGCAACATATTCAAGAACTCTTTAAAATTAAAAGTTGAAAAACTATTAATCATTTCAGCAACATTTCATTTCGAAAAGTAATTCCTAAAATCCTTTGATCTTCTTGTACGATATTAAAATCTGTTTAATTCTAAGAAGTATCACGCACGACTGACAAATACTGTACTTGCCTTTTCGCCAATTGTGCCTTTGTTTTTAACCCCTTTGCTGGATCGCCACGACATTTTAACCAAAAACGAAGTTCATCTGATTTTAGAGCAGTCGGATTTCTTCCTTGAAGCGATGCTCCTGGGATATCTTCCTCTGTAAGAATCTGAGAAAGACGGCTACTTACAGAGTCATGAGCGGCCATATTTTTAACACGAGCTAACAAGGCCCAAGTAGCCTCGTTTTCACGTTTATCGCTCCCAGTCTCTTCTCGTTATGCATAGGGTGTATTATCTGTTGGTTCTCATAACATTTTTTCACAGAGTATCCATCGCTGATTATGGCCTTGATATGGTCAGTGATGCGGAAATCGGAGAAAGAAACAATGAGCCACGGTGTTACATGTTATGAGTTAATCAAATTGGTCTTACAAAATTTTTCTTCTCTTTAAATGTTTCAAATTCCAGTTGCCGTGTTATTAAATTACTCCCATACAAATGACGTTTAGTTTGGATGTTTTTTTCCAATTTGAACTCGAACATTGTAGGAAACGTTAATCGCATCATTAATTTAACGTCAGTGGAAGAATGTAGATTCAGTTAATTAAATTAGATTTGAATTTCACGCCAGCCAAGAGATATTGAATAAACCTGATAGGTGACAGCTTACTCTCGTAAACAGGCAAAACCATTTCATGAGATGCTAATCTGGATTTGTTTGAAACAAGAATTAGTGGACTTTTTAACTTTTTTTTTCTCGCTTCAGCTCCTTTTCTGCACTTAGCATCACACGCTTTGTGTCTCTATTTCATCCCTGTCCACCTACACTCGTACATTGCTGCAAATTTTTCTTTTGTGTTTGAATAAATTTGTATAGCTGGTAGTCATGTGAGTCAAAATGATCTATTGTATGAACCATCTCCTAATTACTTGACGTTGTAGAAATAGAAGCGTTGTAGAGGACATCACGAGATAAACACGCCTCTCTGTTTTCGAAATATTTGGTTCTCCTTCGCGTCTCTATCGATGATTTCAAGACTGAACCACTTTTCTTCTCTACGGTAAAAATTAGGAGCTTGAGTTATCAGTAAAAACATGTTGAAACTTCTTGGCCTCGGTATGTTTCATGAATTCTCATAACGTATCAAGAAATCCAAGGGAACGCTTGGACGAGTTTGGCGAAGTACCATTACTTTGAAATAATGCAGTAGTCTTTCTGCTTGTCTGTTCGATCCGAACTGCAAATGACAAAGCCAACAGATTTATTTCTTTCTTAAAACTCTTAAACACTTTGTCTTTATCAGGTTTCAATCACCAACCTGACTTTTTCATAAAAAGGATCGGACAAAAATAAAGTTCATACTGTTTCGCGTTGATTTAATTATTCTCACTGCTCTCAACTGAACGTGTTGCAATGATGAAACTTTGGTTTTACGACCAAGTCGAGAAATTATGCATTGCTTTTTTAATGCAGTAAATACCCGCTTACTCGAACCCGGTTAACTCCAATCACCCGCTAACTCGAGCATGATCCGATTTTTCTTCGATTTGACTATTTTAATCGTCATCCACTTCAAGGACTTAAGGCTCGGTTAACCTCGAACTAATTTTTCCTTCCTTTGTCTCAAATTTACCCTGATAACTCGAACTGAAAGTAAAAAACGTCATTCGAACAAGGTCAAGTCGTCAGTACATGGCTGATTGACACGTCACAACCTTTAATCGCGATCGATGCTAACGTGGTAACATATATGAAAACGTAACACATTCAGCTAAACTTTCAAAACTAAACGTTCTTACACTGAACAAAGTAAAGATGCGAAAATTTCTGGAGACTAGTGTCGGCTGTTATTTGTTGTTTTTCAAGGCAATTTCGCAGATTAGATATTGATGCTCTCGTCTAAATTCCCTCATACCACTGTAACCGTGCGTGACATCAACAGAAAAACATAACCGCATGTTTGCTATCGCGTGCTCATTGAAAGCTGCATATATAATGAATAAAAACCAACACAGCAGCTATAAGAGGTGAATATAACAAAGATAGTCTACGAAAAGACAGAACCTGGGAGAAAACCAACGAGCATCCATTGGATGAAAAACCCCACCGCACTCGCTGCAGTAAAAGAGGGGGAGGAAAAAATCTCGGCCCAATGGATAGCACTCTCCCGAGCGGCCGGGCACAGTCTTAAAATACTAAACGTGTTATTTAGATTCCTTAAGATTGTGTCACTAATAAACGAGAATTTAAATTGTCTTTAACATAGCCATCCTTAGCGTTTTCGCTGGCCTAACGACCCTGTCGCTTAAAAAGCCGATCGGGAACTTCAGCGTTAGCTGCAGAGGTGGCTCCTCCAGCTCTTAAGGCTATGGATATCAATTTTAGAGACGTCTCTGAGTTCTCTAATATGCTTCTTTGATAAGTTCTCTGGTTCTCGAGTTACTAATCCCCCGGCCCCGTACTTTCTGCTTAGAACGAGGAGTAGCAAGGGCTCTGGCTTTAAACACGGGTAAATCTTCAAAGAGCTCAATTTGTGAAGCTGTTATGTAGTTAACGTTCTTTAAAGCCTTGACAGGACAAGTTGGAAGGTCTGACCTTGCGATAATAATCCACAGCCCAATTCTGAATTGGTCTGTCTTTGAAGATTCTAAGGAAATAAAAACCTACAAGGGAAAAACTTTACTTCGCAGGCCTTTATGTGACATAATTCACTAAAACGGAAAAACCCCGGTAACCAATTAAGCATAGGCGACTGATCTAAGATCAGAAAGAGACAGAAACTTAAAAACTTATCTGTTATCTTGGATTTCACGATCTCAGGGGTCACAGGATCCTTTTCGACCTTTTGGCCTACCCAAAATTCTCAGAGATGCGTTAACCATCGAAGAAACCAGAGGGTGAGTAGACATTTTTGATAAACCAGCCATCTGCTGTGCCCATTCAATACTGTAAACAGCGTTAAAAATTGGAGCTGGAGAATTAGCCGCATTAATCAGACACTGCAAGTAAACTGTGACCTGAAAGGGATTAACAGGAAAACAACAGACGTAATTTGATGAAGACCATCGTTTCCATCGTTTGAACCCTGCAAAACGGTGCTCTTTACCAAAGAGACTGTGGTTATCAAGTGTTCAGGGACCGATGAGAAGAATTCCGTCCACATTTCCGACTGGAACACATCTGAAAATGAATGATGTTAACAGACAAAGGTCAGACAAGAGAAAACACCCCCATTAATAACAAAAGAGTGAATCCACTAGATATTAACAATAAAGAGTAATTGCTAGGTTAGTAAACAAATAATCATCTTAGTTGTTCAAAAACTATTAGCTGTCTGTTTTCTGACTTTTATTGATCGATATGAATTCCATTTCCTGTGAGCACCTAACCACAGTCGTTCGATAACAATGCGTACATTTCCACAGCAATAAAAAATAGCCGGAAATTCATAAAAAAAAAAAAAGTTCATGAATCATGTTTATTCAGCTCTTAATTTTCGGGTCATATTTAAGTAAAAAAATCGTTGACGTGGACATGAAAAGATCTCATTACCTTAAATCACCATTAACGAATGAAGAAATAGTCAAATCACGATTCACGAGAAAAAAATGCTCAATTACGCTTCACGTAAAAAGTATAAGGGACCCTCTAGTAGCGTGAAAAACTTAATTGTGTTCGAGACTTCAGGAGTATTCGTCTTACTGCGCACGTGCACGGCTAGATTTGGCGAGTATCCAAAATATATATTTATCATGTCCTTAAACACCAACCCATGCAAGAATGTTCCTGATACCGACATACTAGATATTTTTAGAGGAAGGTTGGTCTTCGGAAATTACTTCCACCTGGAAAATATTTTTTTGACCTCTCAACTTGTGTTTCGTTAATCTTTTTACTTGCGGATAATTTCTTAGAATTTTGCTTAATTCATCAGTCGTGTCACAATATCACTCCATGCGCTTTCTTTGCGTCTTAGTTGTTTCGCCTTGATACACGGCACTAAGGAAAGGCCGATACGAATTTTCCGAATCGATACGATACCGAGTAAGATATTAACGTTTTTCTTCAATATCGATACTGTGACGTCATTAAGCTAAATGGTAATTCCAGTGATCTCATTGGTAAAAATATAGGTTTATCTTGCACTGTTAAAGTTATGCAGTGTTCAGTGCTTTATACAAGTGTCAATAAGACAGTTAAAAGTTTAAAACCGGACTCAGGACTCAATGCTCAATGCCCAACCCCTTGTCAGCGGTTGTTCGCTGGCAATTTGGTAAGTACTAGGTGTAATCCTTAATGTATGTTAATGTATCCACATGACCATGTTTTCCCATATGTTCTTCTCTATTGATGCATGTATGAGGGATTTCACCAAGTACCTACCGGCAATTTCCTACAGTCTTCTACTCGTGTGCAATGCTTTTTACACCTCCTAAGATTGTAAAAGAAAGAAATCTTGACCCGAGATTTAAAACCCTGGGTCATTTCTTTCTAGTAATTAATTGTCAAGCATTCAACCTCGTTGTTTCTTATTTCACCCGTAGTACATGCTGGTCACCTGGTTGGATTTTGCGTTTTCACTTTTCGTGGATATTAAGGGTAAAATTTTTCTGTTTCTTTGCTTATCAACTAGAGTAAAGAGCTTTTTTACTATTTATCTGCCATGAGTGACCAAGACAGAATTTCTCCATACAATAACAATACTGTATAAAGCAGACACGTTATAGTCATTTAGAGGACTATTAGTTGATCCAATACCAAATATCAAATTCTCCCAACTAACATCGTAGGAATTGTGCGGCAGATAGTAAGGAGAATTACTAATGAGATCTTGGAAGTGAAGGATTGAGTGATCTGCACAAGGTTAAGAGCAGATTCTTCAATAGTTCTTATGCTATATTGAAAATTCCGGCCCCAAGCCTCTTTTTCACTAAATATTTCATGTGTCTCGATTTCGACTCTGATGGAAATGCTTTGGTGCTGAAGCAATAGCAATTCTTTTAAGGATTTAGGAAGCAGTTTTCCTGGAACTGTTGTGAGAACTACTTTGGGACATTACTTAATATCGGCGCCTGTATAAACAGGCCTACATTATACACTTCATGTATGGTCCCAAGGGAAACAGTTATCTTTGGCCGAGAGTCCTGATTTTTCCCTCAACTTCTTCTCGGAGAACATCAGGACTCGAGGGAAAACAAAACTAGCTAATTCTCCAATGGAAGATACATTACGTGCTTTGTTACATATTTCTAGGATTTCCCTTAAACAATGATATGGCAAAAATTTGCACTTGTACGCGGCGCCCGGGAAACAACTGCGCAATTGTATCGCGGTCGGGATACATTTGTATTTGATCATGGGCACGTTGACCAAGAATCAACCAATAACAGCGCTCGTTTAGCTGAGTGAAAGTCTAGGTATATGACAATATTTAAAATCATCGTAAAAAGTTTGGCGTCTAAACATGACCCTAATATGTGACGTTATCTTTTGTGAGAGAAAGGTTTCTCGCGAGTGTCGGTTATTATTATTTTTTTGTCAAGACAATTTTGCAGATTAGATATTGTTGATAACGGCCTCGGTATGATCACTGGTGCAGAAACGGAAAAAAAGAACGATAAACCACTGTGTTAAATGTACGTGACGACTGAAATTGCTCTTAAAAGCTTTTTCTTACCTTAAAATATTTCAAAAGTTTTGTTTGGATTTTTTAAATTTGAATTTGAACATTCTAGGAAATGTAAATCGTATCCGATTGACGCCAGTTAAAGAATGTTCAATCAATTAAATGATCATGAATTAGTGGTAACGAGTTGCCAGTGCTCCAATTGGCTAATACTGCGTCTGAATGAACGCTGAGATTGACCGAGCCAGTACCAGGTCGCTCAAGGGGCATGTTGTTTCGCGGCCTCAATCTTTGTTGTTGTTTTATTAGATACAGAGCCAGAAAAGCTTCATAAATTCACTTATAAATTGTATGCTTGCAAACCGTTCTTCTCATTCATAATGGGTGGGAGGAAACTTTGATCTGTGTGGGAATGTGAAAATGACCGTATTTTATCACAATACGATTTACTTTATCCCCGCATATAGCTCTGGCGGTGAATTTTCTACAGTCCCCCTTCCCTTCACTCCCCCCCCCCCCCTTTTTATACTCTGTCGGAGGCGAAAAAGTATAAAGGGTGAGCACAAACTTACCAGTTAACAAATGCATATTACCATTTTCAGTTGAATGAGAAGCAACGAAAGTTTGGCGATCAATTTTTGAGGTTAAAACCGTGTTTATGTTTTTGTTGTTTTCGTTAGAGGCGAAGTGTCATTTTACTTCTTTTGGCGACCTTCCAACAGAGAGATAACGTTGACGGTTGACTGTTTAAAAAAAACCCTTTTGACGGTTGACGGTTAAATTTTAAGTCATTTAACGGCTGACGGTTAATGTTTTGGAGTGTAGTTTATAAAATACACGAACTTTTTACCCAAGCGTAATTACGGGATTTGTAAAAGGAGAAGCCCCACGCCACCTAAGAACGAATTTTTCTCGCGCTATGTTTAGTTAAAAATGTACACAGTTTCGAAATATCCTTCCAGAGTAGAGGAAACCTAGATGAGCGTTTTGAGAAACGTATCTCCGGAGTTATTCCCGCAGGAGAGAACCATGCTTTATAAGAAAGAAAATAGCGGGCGCACAGAAGAAAATATTGCCTTTAGTAGCACAATCTTATCCGGCTTTGCCAATTTAAACCTCAAGGACATACACATGGGGAAATGACACCTCAAAACTGACCTTTATTATCACATTGCAAAGGAAAGTCATCAAGAGATGTCCTAATAAGAGCTAAACGTTGAGGGTAGAAGATTTAAAAGAACTAGCGAATGGTAGGAGACGCACATGCCCATCAACACCTTTCAACGGTCGACTGCCTATTGCTTTCGGCTTTCCGGCGTGACGCCTCACGCAAGGTAGAGGCTTTCATGGATTAAGTGAATATTTTTATTGTTCAAATTAAACTGTCCTTCATTCAATGATCAAGATAGAAGATTTACCACACAACCCTCGCGATTAGTTAATTTTCCTTCACTTAGGAAAGTAGATTTACAAATGTCCTTGTGGAAGTGACGCTATGTAACGCAACACACTAAACGCAACAATGTGCCTCTTCGCTACGTAAAAGGGTCTCAAACACTATCACTTAAAATGCATAAGACATTTGTACCGTTGGAGCGCATTTGAGCGCGTTTGATCAGAGCTGTTGACGAAGGATCAAAGTGGCCATGTAAATCTTTGAAAGGCTTCAAACTACGACGTACAACGAATTTGACCTTCTCGAAAACCGACCTGAAATTACATGCTAAAAAGCAGTGCTTGCGTTTGTCCCTCAGAACGATCGAATACGCGACAAATACGTACAAAAAGTGCTTTTACATACTCAGAATATATCATATTATATTTACCTATAGTGAAAGAAAAAAGAAACGGCCTAACTGTTAGGAATGTTCAGTCAAAATCTGTCGATTTCTGCCGCTTTTACTGCCATATTGAAAATAACGCTACCACAATGCAATGCAATTGGAGTGCGCACACCGCCTGCTCAGTCCCCAAACTTCGTCGGTTTCTCACTCAGCTTATAATCGTAGTAAATGTTTAACCAAGTTTAAAAGTTCTAAATCCTCAAAAAAAAAAGATAAACAAAGTGTTACAACTGACTGACTTGACTAATGGAGACACTGCTTTTGTAAAGGGTCGGATTAAATACGGCCGCCCCAATGGAATATACTGCAGAGCAATTGAATTACTACAGGATTTGTTACATTGTCACCGATGTACTAGCTGAAGGCCTTCGAACAATCTTCAAACAAGAATGGGACAATCGCTACAAGGCAACCCTGGGAGAATGGAAAGATGAATCGAAAAATGGAAAGGACTTTACGAGCTAAGTCAGAAAGAGAAACGCCCATCTCTTGGCAACCATGGTCAATGGTGACAGAGCAGAATGGGATTGTACCATGCTGTTTTATGCCATTCTTTATTCCGATTGCATCTGCAGTCTCCATCCAGCTGTTCGGTCAAATGTAGATGATCTCAGAAAATTTCGTAATGAAGACTTTGCGCATATACCAAGAGGCCACTTTTCTAGTGGAAATTTTCCAAATGCGGTTTTAAAGGTGAAGACTGCATTTCATGCACTCTGTCTTCCGACTCAACAAATCCATCAAATCCAAACTCAGACAAATTTCCCAACGGAAGAGTTAAGAAATGTTCTGAAGAAAGTTGACAACCTTCAACAACAGGTTATGGAGAAGGAAGCAAAACTTAAAGAAAAAGAGAATCAACGACAGACCCTTGAAGAACAGTTGCAAACTAAAGTCTTCCCATTTTGTATTCTCCCTCCTGAACCTACACATGACGTCTTCCCTCGCAGATCAGAGGTTGATAGAATCACACAACACCTCATAGAACTCAAAGATGCCAACAAAGACAGCTTAAGCACCCTGTACTTATCCGGAAACCCTGGAAGTGGAAAATCTCAGCTGGCCCGTTTAACAGCCAAGGGATTTTTCGACCAGAGCAAAGAAACACCGTCTGCGATTTCATTTGTCATGACGCTCAATGCAGAAAGTTCCGAAACACTTTTAGAATCATATGTCTCCTTCGCTCGACACTGTAAATGTCCAGATTGCTCAGTTACAGACACTTGTAATTCCAAAGATCTGAGCACAGACGAAAAAATTGCAAGTCTCAAGACGCTAATAAGCGCAAAAATTGGGCATTACACGTCGTGGTTGCTGGTAATTGACAATGTCACTATTTCGTCTCATGTATATAAGTACTTGCCAGGTCCAGGAAACCAACAATGGGCGAGGGGCCAGTTGCTGATAACGACACAAGACACCAACTCTATTTCTTTAGAAAGCTCTTTCATTCAGCACATCTCAGTAAGCAAAGGAATGCTGCCTGATGATGCCAGCTCCTTGTTAAGGCTCCTTTCTGGTGTCACTGATAACGAGGTAGAAAAACAACTTGCACGAACTTTGGACTACCAGCCACTGGCCTTGGCCAGCGACGCCATATATGTAAAACAAGTTCGAGAAAGTAAAATAGCTTTAAAATTCCGCTGGACTGACTTTCTGAAGAAACTTGAAAAAGGCCAGCGAGGTAGCATTGAAGACATTCTTGCCGAAACAAACCCAAGTTACCCAAAAACAATGACCACAGCGACAACACTGGCCTTGGAAAAGGTAATGAAATCCGACAGAGTTCTAGATCACTTGTTCATTTTTCTCTCTCTTTGTTCACCACACCCAATACTAAAAGATATTGTCGTCGACTACATCATGGAAATGGAAAATGAATTGGAAGATAAAGATGCGATTGGGGTAAAGATAAGTAGATGCCCACTGTTGTTGTTTGACGAAGAGGAGAGCGGTGTTTACATTCGACTGCACGGAGTCGTCCATTACGTTATTAATTCAGTAACAAAGAAATCTGCAAAGGATAAGCAAATTAAATGCATACTAAGAGCTGCTTCATCCTTCTCCAAATTCGAGGATCAAGATTCTTTAGTCGTTGGCACAAAAATTGTTCCTCATTTGGTAAAAGTGATTAAAGACTTTGAAGATTTTTTTCTTGAAGAAAGAATATCTCAAATGGCTCAAATTGATAACCTGACTTTCCAGGACCATTCTTAAGTCTTTACAACTCTTGGAAATATGTGCCGGGAGCACTCCCAATATCCAGCGGCAAGAAGCTACTTTTCAGCAGTCCTAGCAATCATCGAGTTAAAAAACCCAAGTAATGAATTAGCAAAAACAATTATTTATCATAAACTGGGCACTGTCCACCAGCAGCTGGGTGACCTGAAGAAAGCAAAAGACTGTTACGAGCGAGCACTGAGTGTTTGGCTGAAAAAGCTCGGACCTGAGCATGTTGATGTCGCAATGTCTTACAATAACCTGGGCCTTGTCCACGAGCAGCTGGGTGACCTAAAGCAGGCAAAAGACTGTCAAGAGCGAGCGCTAGATGTTCAGCTGAAAAAGCTCGGACCTGGGCATGTTTCTGTCGCAATGTCTTACAATAACCTGGGCACTGTCCACGAGCAGCTGGGTGACCTAAGGCAGGCAAAAGACTGTCAAGAGCGGGCGCTGGATATTGAGATGAAAAAACTCGGACCTGGGCATATTTCTGTCGCAATGTCTTACAATAACCTTGGCCTTGTCCACCAGCAGCTGGGTGACCTAAAGCAGGCAAAAGACTGTCACGAGAGAGCGCTGGATGTTCAGCTGAAAAAGCTCGGACCTGAGCATGTTAATGTCGCAATGTCTTACAATAACCTGGGCCTTGTCCACTGGCTGCTGGGTGACCTAAAGCAGGCAAAAGACTGGCACGAGCGAGCGTTGGATATTGAGCTGAAAAAGCACGGACTTGGGCATGTTGATGTCGCAATATCTTACAATAATCTGGGCCTTGTCCACGAGCTGATGGGTGACCTAAAGCAGGCAAAAGACTGTGACGAGCGAGCGTTGGATATTAAGCTGAAAAAGCTCGGACCTGGACATGTTGATGTCGCAATATCCTACAATAACCTGGGCCTTGTCCACGAGCTGATGGGTGACCTAAAGCAGGCAAAAGACTGTCACGAGCGAGCGTTGGATATTAAGCTGAAAAAGCTCGGACCTGGCCATGCTGATGTCGCAATATCTTACAATAACCTGAGCTGTGTCCACAAGCAGCTGGGTGACCTAAAGCAGGCAAAACACTTTCAAGAGCGAGCGCTAGATATTAAGCTGAAAAAGCTCGCATCTGAGTATGTTTCTGTCACAAGTTCTTACAATAACCTGGGCCTTGTCCACCGGCAGCTGGGTGACCTAAAGCAGGCAAAAGACTGTCACGAGCGGGCGCTAGGTGTTCAGCTGAAAAAGCTCGGACCTGAGCATGTTGATGTCGCAATGTCTTACAATAACATGGGCCTTGTCCACGAGCAGCTGGGTGACCTAAAGCAGTCAAAACACTTTCAAGAGCGAGCGCTGGATGTAAAGCTGAAAAAGCTCGGACTTGAGCATTTTTCTGTCGCAAGTTCTTACAATAACTTGGGCCTTGTTCACCGGCAGCTGGGTTACCTAAAGCAGGCAAAAGACTGTCACGAGCGAGCGCTGGATGTTCAGGTGAAAAAGCCCGGACCTAAGCATGTTTCTGTCGCAATGTCTTACAATAGCCTGGGCCTTGTCCACGAGCAGCTGGGTGACCTAAAGCAGGCAAAACACTTTCAAGAGCGAGCGCTGGATGTTAAGCTGAAAAAGCTCGGACTTGACCATGTTTCTGTCGCAATGTCTTATAATAACCTGGGCCTAGTCCACGAGCAGCTGGGTGACCTAAAGCAGGCAAAGGACTGTCACGATCTAGCGCTAGATGTCCAGCTGAAAAAAGTTCAGACCTGACCATCTTTCTGTCGCAATGTCCTATAATAACTTGGGCCTTGTTAACCGGAAGCTGGGTGACCTAAAGCAGGAAAAAGACTTCCACGAGCGAGCGCATGATGTTCGACTGAAAAAGCTCGGACCTAAGCATGTTGATGTCGCAATGTCTTACAATAACCTGGGCCTTGTCCACGAGCAGCTGGGTGACCTAAAGCAGGCAAAACACTTTCAAGAGCGAGCGCTGGATGTTAAGCTGAAAAAGCTCGGACCTGAGCATATTTCTATCGCAAGTTCTTACAATGACCTGGGCCTTTTCCACCGGCAGCTGGGTGACCTAAAGCAGGCAAAAGACTGTCACGAGCGAGCGCTGAATGTTCAGCTGAAAAAGCTCGGACCTGAGCATGTTGATGTCGCAATGTCTTACAATAACCTGGGCCTTGTCCACGAGCAGCTGGGTGACCTAAAGCAGGCAAAAGACTGTCACGAGCGAGCGCTGGATGTTGGACTGAAAAAGCTCGGACCTAGCCATGTTGATGTGGCAATGTCTTACAATAACCTGGGCCTTGTCCACGCTAAGGTGGGTGACCTAAACAAGGCAAAGGACTGTCACGATCGAGCGCTAGATGTCCAGCTGAAAAAGCTCGGACCTGACCATCTTTCTTTCGCAAAGTCTTATAATAATTTGGGCCTTGTCTACCGGAAGCTGGGTGACCTAGAGCAGGCAAAAGACTTTCACGGGCGAGCGCTTGATGTTCAACTGAAAAAGCTCGGACCTAAGCATGTTGATGTCGCAATGTCTTACAATGACCTGGGTCTTGTCCACGAGCAGCTGGGTGACCTAAAGCAGGCAAAACACTTTCAAGAGCGAGCGCTGGATGTTAAGTTGAAAAAGTTTGGACCAGAGCATGTTTCTGTCGCAAGTTCTTACAATAAACTGGGCCTTGTCCACCAGCAGATGGGTGACCTAAAGCAGGCAAAAGACTTTCTCGAGCGAGCGCTGGATGTCCAGCTGAAAAAGCTCGGACCTGAGCATGTTGATGTCGCAATGTCTTACAATAACCTGGGCCTTTTCCACCGGAAGCTGGGTGACCTAAAGCAGGCAAAATACTTTTACGAGCGAGCGCTGGATGTTCGACTGAAAAAGCTCGTACCTGAGCATGTTGATGTCGCAATGTCTTACACTAACCTGGGCGTTCTACACCGGCAGCTGGGTGACCTAAAGCAGGCAAAGGACTCTCCCATCGAGCGCTAGATGTCCAGCATAAAAAGCTTGGACCTGACCATCTTTCCTTCGCAATGTCTTATAATAACCTGGGTCTTGTCCATCGGAGGCTGGGTGACCTAAAGAAGGCAAACGACTTTCATGATCGAGCGCTTGATATTCGACTGAAAAAGCTCGGACCTAAGCATGTTGATGTCGCAATGTCGTACAATAACCTGGGCCTTGTCCACGAGCAGCTGGGTGACCTAAAGCAGGCAAAAGACTGTTACGAGCGAGCGCTGGACGTTCAGCTGAAAAAGCTCGGACCTGAACATGTTGATGTCGCAATGTCTTACAATAACCTGGGCACTCTCCACGAGCAGTTGGGTGACCTAAAGCAGGAAAAAGACTTTCACGAGCGAGCGCTGGATGTTCAGCTGAAAAAGCTCGGACCTGAGCATGTTTCTGCGCAATGTCTTACAATAACCTCGGCCTTGTCTACTGGCTGCTGGATGACCTAAAGTAGGCGAAACACTTTCACGAGCGAGCGCTGGATGTTCGGCTGAAAAAGCTCGCACCTGAGCATGTTTCTGTCGCAATGCCTTACAATAACCTGGCCCTTATCCACAAACAGCTGGGTGACCTAAAGCAGGCAAAACACTTTTACGAGCGAGCTCTGGATGATAAGCTGAAAAACTCGGACGTGAGCATCTTGATGTCGCAATGTCTCACAATAACCTGGGCCTTGTCCACCGGCAGCTGGGTGACCTAAAGCAGGCAAAAGACTGTCTATTTATTTAATCACTTTCACCAGAGTGTGGTGAGGGTCGCACAACAGAGCGAGGCTCCAAATTAAGTGCGCCCTATATCCCACCCATCCCACCCCAGGGGAGGACATCCATCACACAGTAATCTCGTGTGTGGGAAATTAACGTCTCCTACCCCAACCCTGCAGGAGACGGGACCTCCATTTATTCGTCCCTATCCGAGAAGACTAGAATATCTAACCATTTCTTGATGTTATAGAAAGGTAGCAAATTCTTCTCAATTATTTTAAGACCCTGAGTGTTGGTCCGGCCGGGGCTCGAACCCTCGACCTCCCGCACAACAGTCCAGCGCTCTATCCATTGAGCTAACCGGGAGGCGGTCACGAGCGAGCGCTGGCTGTTCAGCTGAAAAAGCTGGGACCTGAACATCTTTCTGTCGCAATGTCTTATGATAACCTGGGCCTTGTCCACGAGCAGCTGGGTAACCTAAGGCAGGCAAAAGACTTTCACTAGCGAGCGCTGGATGTTAAGCTGAAAAAGCTCGGACCTGAGCATGTTTCTGTCGCAATGTCTTACAGTAACCTAGGCCTTGTCCACTCGCAGCTGGATGACTTAAAGCAGGCAAAAGACTGTAACGAGCGAACGCTGGATGTTTGTCTTAAAGTGCTCGGTTCGGAACACGTCTATGTTGCGGATACTTACAAAAACCTGGGTGCTGTGTACAATTATCTTGGCCTCATTCAAGAAGCAATAGAGTGTTATGATCATGCATTGGCGATTTATGTCAAGAACTTTGGCCTGGAGGATGACCAAGTACGTGAGATTCGTTCAGGATGTGCCTGCTCGGCTACAGCAGGAAAGAGAGAGAACTAATAGCCCTGGACCTTTTTGTAAAAAGAAAATATTCTCGTAATTTTTAACTTGCCTGGACAACATTCTGAAAGTTTAAACCTTAGCCTGGAAGGTGACGTTGTGAAATTTGTTCAGATTGCACTTGCTGAGCTACATACAGCAGAACTGAACATTAGTAACACAAAAAGTTCAGTAATCATAAACTCGTAATTTCTTAGGGCGTCATTCTCGTTACTCGTAGTTCGGTGAGGATCAAATCGGATCTGAGAGTTCAAACAAAGATATCAAGGCTTCAGTCTAACGCATACTTATAGAGATTAAGCCAAACAACACCAAATTGTATTGCATTGTAATGTAGAAATTTTAAGAAACAACAGATAATTTTTCTGTAAGCCAGACTTCCATCAATTAACATTGCATGTTAAAGAGCCAATCAGAGTGCGGTCAGTTACCACATTCAAATCTCAGGGACTTTTGCAGGCTCACTCTTTAAACCATAGCAACACTAGACTAAAATGGCAGATTATTTAAAAATATTGAAACGCGGTGCGGTTTTTCCCCTAGATTACGATACTAGTAGAGAAATTAAGCTTCAAACTTTCGCCTCAGATGTCTCTCAAAAGGGGCACTAAATATCTTTTTGCACACCATAGTTTCATCCTTGCTGAAATTAACCGTTCTCTTTCGATCGTCAAAATGCATTTTGAGTAAGTTCGGCTACATTTATATCAACACGTGAGCTGGGCAGGCCTGAGCGATAGTTTTTTTTTTTTAATTTTTTTTTTCCCTAAAAAACTAGTATTAATGGATCAAGGAGATTAAAGCTTTCAAATGTTTAAAAAGTGCGCCATATCAATTAATATATATTGTTGCTATCGATTTATAGATGTCTATATGACATGCGTAGATGTTATTCAGCTCTGTTTATGTAATATAGGATCAGAATCCAACTCGCTGTCAGGATTTTTGCATAACGTGGAGACATCAGTAGTGATTGCTTAAAAAGTCGTCTGTTAGGACGTAGTAAGTTTAATTTTTAGTTTTTAATATCCAAGTAATGCTTTAAAACTGAGTTTTTTTTCATAGTCTAATTCATATAAATCATGAACAATAGTAGCTTTTGGCGTGCTTTAGGTATTGTAATTTTATGATTAAAGGCGAAGAAGCCTACAACACTCTTAAACTATGAAGACTGAATTTTAAAGGCGTTAGTTAATGGCACTTCTGTCATTGATGGTGTTGCGTTCTGGTGGTTGAAAAGATTTGTTTTTAGAACAATAGAGAAACCTAATATTCCATTTTGCAAAAACCGCCCAAATTCATAGAATCCACATGGCTCTTATCATACTCCATGTGTTAATCATTTTCGCGGCATAAACACGAGCTTGCTGATACACAAAATAAAAGAGAGGTGTAAGCCACCTCACGTAAGGGTTACAGAACTCCGTACATGTGAGATCCTAGCTACGCCACTACTTGCCAACCTAAATAGCCCTTGTTTCCATGAGCGTCAAAAAAGCTCTTTCTCATATTTGATGCCCAATCAACCCAGAAATGGTTTAAGAATTTGTCTTGTAGCGCATTCTCTGCAGAGCAATTGTACTTAAGTTTGAGGTGAACAGAGCCTGGCACCAGACGAAGTCGGCTAGAGCTCCGAAGGACGGTTGTCGCTCTTGGTTCGCCGCATTCTCCCGCGTGCATATCTCGTGTTTGTCTCCGCTGAACTGTAAATGGCAAGTATCCTTCGCAGCCGTTCTCTAGCTAACAGCTGCTTCCTAACGAACAATATTCCTTTCCCTTTGTTTGAGGATATAGGCCCTTACAGATTGCTCAAGTAAAAGTGGCACGTTATTATTATTACTATTAGTTTTTTTTTCTTGCTGAAGTTTCTTTAGACACTGGAAAGTCTGAAATTAAGTGAAATTCACTGACATCATGCTCAACAAGTCCATCTAAACAGATGTCACGCAAGTCAACAAGTCTGGATTATATTCCTAGCCGATTTTTTGAGGTGAACATTGCACTTGTCGCATTTCTGGTTTTCTTGCTTTTGGGAAACGGTTTTCAGATTCTAATCTCTAACTCAAAAGTTTTTAAGAAGTTATCTTTGTCTTTACTCTTATTTTTGTCTTCCCTTTTTTAATTCTGTCATTTTTTTTTCCATCAAACATATGGACAACTCTTCCTGGACAAATGAATAAAGGCTGATAGTTTCGAAAGAAACTGTTTGGGACTGCGTCGGTGGGAGTAACGAAATAGTTTGGATATATCAACAAAGTTGAAGTGGTAAATTGGCCATCGTAACGATTACAAAAGCTGACGTTTCGAGTTACCCCTTCGTCGGAGCGTTAGCCCTTCGCTCCGACGAAGGGCTAACGCTCGAAACGTCAGCCCTTGCAATCGTCACGGTGGCCAATTTACCACCTCAACTTTGTCGATATATCCAAACTATTTGAAAGATGAGCTTTTGTTCAAGATTTTTACGGCTTTCCGTGCAACCTAAGTGTAAGGAAAGACCGCAGATTGCCATATGTTGCTTAGAATGATTAGGTAAATTAAAATGTCTAGCGACTGGTTTCGATGTGTCCTTGCCATTCCTTTCCACGTCTCGACGGTGTTCTCGGAATCGGTCACCTAGTCTTCTGCCTGTTTCGCCGATGTATATCTTTTTGCAATAAGTGCAAGTTATGCAGTAGATCACATTGGCGGAGGTGCACATGAAGTGATCGGTGATCTTAATGGAGCGTTTAGGTCCCGGTATTTTATCAGAGTTGTGAATGAAAGGACACGTTTTGCATCGTGCACGAGCGCATTTAAAAGTGCCTGGTTGGTCATTAGTCTGAAAATGACTCAAGTTTTATCGCACTTTGAAACCAGGTTTAATTTTCCCCTCTTTCCCTTTGTACGGCGACGTGCTTTGGCAAGGGAACTGTTTTAGCTTTTTAATAGAGCATCAAAACTTACATGTAGAATTCAAACGACAGAAGTACAGTCAACAAGACTGTCTGCAGTTTTCATATCATTAATGGACCATGCCAATTATTTTAACTTCTAGCAAGTTGTCATACCGGGCTGTTTTAGATCTCTTATATATTCAGGAACCAGTCATTAGCTGTAGCCAAGTGGAGGGAGGGGTAAAGGATTCTGGGAGATTATATGGTTTTTAGGGAGAACAGAGAGGGAATCAGCCGTCGCCGACAGAGTATAAAGGGGGAGAACTATAAAAATTGACTAGGGGGGAGATCAAAGCCTTACCAGGGATCAGGCAAGTTTTATCATAACAATCAAAATCCTCCCACCCTTTCTCCTTCCCCCCTCAGGCGATAAATGATGACCGATCCCAGTGTACATTCCTCTGAAATATAAGCTGCACTGAGATTTTTTTCAAACCTCACCTTTTGGTGGTTAATCTTAAAAGAACGAAAAGTTTTCATTAAAAATGGAGGAAATTTTGAAATAAAAGGGGGTCCCGGAGCTCTCTTAGGAACTGCAGTACTCATATGACTTCTAGAATATCATGACAATTGTATTTACGAGTACAGGCTACGCTTGCGTTTCCGAAAATTGTTCCTTTTCCTTCGCTAACAATTGGACTTTAAATATATTTGAGGGAAGAATGACATTGCTCAGTTTCAAGAAAGAGAAAAAAGTTAATGGGTCGCCTTGCTCGTTTGTGAGAAAATGCCGATTTACTTCTGGTGAGTTCCGAAGATGGAGAAAAAGCAGCAGCTTTTTAATGCGCGTGCGCTAGTTATGTGTCAAGTTATTTACAGGAAGGGCGTGTCATGCAATACTATGGCACGTCTTTCAAACGTGAGCATTACGAACAGCTGGATTGGCGACATTCGAGGACAGATTTTCTCGAAGGAGGTGAGACTTCCATACAAGTACAAGGTAGATGACTATATGATGAAAAGAAAACAAATCAGCGGATTTTGTTTCGTTAACCTCCGTGTTCGATCAAACCTTCCCTGTCTTTGGGCTATTCTGGTTCATCTGTAGGTTTATATCTCGGAAATTACTACTTCTTCGAGAGGATATTTGACTTGAATCATACCCGAAAAACAACATTGCAAGGTTTTTAATTCTAACTGAATATCGGATGATAAAACCTTGTGTATTTCTCTACTCCCTATGTCCCCTTTTCCCTCTTCCACCACTAGTCCCCCCCCCCTTCCCAAACGAGTCTGCATTGTCCTTTTCTTCAACGTTTTATTTACACTCCTTCATGCGTATCATCCACCAGACGATCAAGAAAAAAGAAAGGCATGGTACGTTTTGGATCATGAACAAGCTTATGAAATCAAGTTCATAGATAAATTAAACTTTCCAAAGACCATCACTGCACACATATTATTGAGTGGGAAAGTAAGAAATAATAAAACAATCCGCAAAGGAGAAAAATTGTAAAGCAAATTCTAATATCGTTATTGGAAGAGGATAAACAGTTGTCGGCAGAACATCACGCACAATAGTATTGCCTGGAAACGAAACGCGCTTTCTTGAAGTTTTTCAGAACTAATCCCGATAGACAGGCATTTCAAATTCCAGAGGCACCCTGCACTTTAGGGTTTCAAAATTCCGAGCTTTCATAAAGCCATGAAGATTAAAGAAGCGTGCACCACAAGAAAAGGTGACTGAAGCTTAACACTTTCTGGGTAACCAAATCAGATATCATACAGCTTGCCAGCTAAAGTTCTCCCCAATAGCATGGATAAATTATCATACAGCTTGTCAGCTAAAGTTCTCCCCAATAGCATGGATAAATTATCATTACAGGTTGTCAGCTAAAGTTTTCCCCAATGGTATGGATAAATTATCATACAGCTTGCCAGCTAAAGTTCTCCCTAATGGCATGGATAAATTATCATACAGCTTGTCAACTAAAGTTCTCCCTAATGGCATGGATAAATTATCATACAGCTTGTCAACTAAAGTTCTCCCCAATGGCATGGATAAATAATTATCATACAGCTTGTCTACTAAAGTTCTCCCTAATGGCATGGATAAATTATCATACAGCTTGTCAACTAAAGTTCTCTTCAATGGTATGGATAAATTATCATACAGCTTGTCAACTAAAGTTCTCCCCAATGGTATGGATAAATTATCATACAGCTTGTCAACTAAAGTTCTCCCCAATGGGATGGATAAATTATCATACAGCTTGTCAACTAAAGTTCTCCCCAATGGTATGGATAAATTATCATACGGCTTGTCAACTAAAGTTCTCCCCAATGGCATGGATAGATTATCATACGGCTTGTGAACTAAAATTATCCCCGATGGCATGGGTAAATTATCATACAGCTTGTCAACTAAAGTTCTCCCCAATGGCATGGATAAATAATTATCATACAGCTTGTCTACTAAAGTTCTCCCTAATGGCATGGATAAATTATCATACAGCTTGTCAACTAAAGTTCTCTTCAATGGTATGGATAAATTATCATACAGCTTGTCAACTAAAGTTCTCCCCAATGGTATGGATAAATTATCATACAGCTTGTCAACTAAAGTTCTCCCCAATGGTATGGATAAATTATCATACAGCTTGTCAACTAAAGTTCTCCCCAATGGCATGGATAGATTATCATACGGCATGTGAACTAAAATTATCCCCGATGGCAGGGATAAATTATCATACAGCTTGTCAACTAAAGTTCTCCCCAATGGCATGGATAGATTATCATATGGCTTGTGAACTAAAATTATCCCCGATGGCATGGGTAAATTATCATACAGCTTGTCAACTATAGTTCTCCCCAATGGCATGGATAAATTATCACACAGCTTGTCAACTAAAGTTCTCCCCAATGGTATGGATAAATTATCATACAGCTTGTCAACTAAAGTTCTCCCCAATGGCATGGATAGATTATCATACGGCTTGTGAACTAAAATTATCCCCGATGGCATGGATAAATTATCATACAGCTTGTCAACTAAAGTTCTCCCCAATGGCATGGATAGATTATCATACGGCTTGTGAACTAAAATTATCCCCGATGGCATGGATAAATTATCATACAGCTTGTCAACTAAAGTTCTCCCCAATGGCATGGATAGATTATCATACGGCTTGTGAACTAAAATTATCCCCGATGGCATGGATAAATTATCATACAGCTTGTCAACTAAAGTTCTCCCCAATGGTATGGATAAATTATCATACAGCTTGTTAACTAAAGATCTCCCCAATGGTATGGATAAATTATCATACAGCTTGTCAACTAAAGTTCTCCCCAATGGCATGGATAAATTATCATACAGCTTGTCAACTAAAGTTATCCCCAATGGCATAGATAAATTATCACACAGCTTGTCAACTAAAGTTCTCCCCAATGGTATGGATAAATTATCATACGGCTTGTCAACTTAAGTTCTCCCCAATGGTATGGATAAATTATCATACGGCTTGTCAACTTAAGTTCTCCCCCCCCCCCCCCCCGGCAATGGTATGGATAAAAGGCAAGGCGTCTCTAAGAGGAGGAGTTCTTAGGATTTGCTTGAGATTCTCTTATCGAAGAGAATCCGAAAGTTATAGCTTGTAGTCTTATTTTTTTATATCATTCATACCCCAATTAATGACACGTTAGTATGACCTCCCCCTTCCCCGCACTTCTTATGACCTTGGTGGATATTTTCCTTACAGCTTGTCTGATTAAGTGCCAAACATACAGTTTGGCAGGTCATTATTAGCCTACAGTAAAAAGTGTCCCTTCAAGAAACTTGCAACGTGGTCGCAATTAAAAAAAAAATTGAAAAAAAAAAGCCACAATCATCTCAATTAAAATAACACTTTTAATGATCTCCTTCATTAAAAAGCTCTAAATCTACAGTCATCAAACAACCCAACGAAAAACAATAAATGAAAAAAAACTACGTTGGTGCTAACTGCGATTCCCTCTAAAAACCAACCAAAAATCAGGCTGAAACTGTCAAGGTAAATTGCGCCTGATGGAGAAAACAAAGGAAATGAGCATTGCAGAGCAAACAACGGTAACAATTATAGATAGCAAAGAGAATATGAAGTACGTATGATGCACGATCCTCGCAGTAGAGAGCGCTATTTATGCAATAGCGAAAATCAGACCTGAAAAAAATCAGGCCTGTACGGGATTCGAACCACTGTCCTCTGCGATACTAGTGCAGCGCTCTACCAATACGTGCATCATACGTATCTATAACTGCAGTTCAAAATATATGAACTTCATATCAGAATATGAGGTGAAAGAACTTATCCCTCAAACATACCCCTCTTCCAATAAAAGCCTTTTTAAATCCTACTTTAGTACTCGTTCCTGCGGCGCGACTAATTTGACAACAACAGCTGATTAGCTAACGGTTCTACGGTGAAATATACTGTGTGATGTTTGGAAACCTGCCGTTTGGGGTTTGTGGTGTTCTATATATTTAGCCTTGTATCCCATACACTCCCATCAGTGACCAAGACAGAATTTCTCCTTACAACATCAAAACTATATCAAGCAGACAAGTAATGAGAATAAAGGAAAAATCAATTAAGGATCTTGGGTTGATCCAAAAACAAATTATCCAAACTAACATCATAAGAGTTGTATGGCAGACAGTAAGGAGAATAACTTATGAGATCAAACTAACATCATAAGAATTAAACAACAAACATATGAAATACATATATATGAACTGCGGTTATGAAACGTATATGTGCACGATCCTTCGCAGTAAAGCACTATTTATGCAATGGTGAAAATCAGACCTGAAAAAAAAAAAAAAAAAAATTCAGGCCTATACGGGATTCGAACCGCTGACCTCTGCGATACTAGTGCAGCGCTCTACCAATTGAGCTAACAAGCCAACTGGGAGCAGGCCATCAAATTAATTCGACATAAACCCGTAGATGATAAATCAAACAACAAACATATGAAATACATATATATGAACTGCGGTTATGAAACGTATATGTGCACGATCCTTCGCAGTAAAGCACTATTTATGCAATGGTGAAAATCAGACCTGAAAAAAATTCAGGCCTATACGGGATTCGAACCGCTGACCTCTGCGAAGGATCGTGCACATATACGTTTCATAACCGCAGTTCATATATATGTATTTCATATGTTTGTTGTTTGATTTATCATCTACGGGTTTATGTCGAATTAATTTGATGGCCTGCTCCCAGTTGGCTTGTTAGCTCAATTGGTAGAGCGCTGCACTAGTATCGCAGAGGTCAGCGGTTCGAATCCCGTATAGGCCTGAATTTTTTTCAGGTCTGATTTTCACCATTGCATAAATAGTGCTTTACTGCGAAGGATCGTGCACATATACGTATCATAAGAATTGTATGGCAGAAAGTAAGGAAAATTACTGATTAGATCTTGGGAGTTCATGGGATACCTGTCACTTTGTTCAAACTTCAGTTTAAGTGAAAGTTCTCTTTACTTTATATATTTCACTTGGAAATACAGTTGTCATCCTTGCATGGTCCGCTGGTACCACAACCCCAAGCAAGGCAATAATCATGCCTGTAGCTACAATAGCATCCAGGACCCAGCGACTTGCAGTGAGGGCAAATGCTGGCTGAAATAGGAACACAGAAACAAATAATTGATATGGAGATAAAAGTCTTCGTAATGTGTTTGTTAATTATATTGATTTACTGAATGACTGACCGCTGACTCACTAAATGAATGATTGATCTTTCTGTTCTGCTGACTTTTGGGCACACAGCGCTAATACTGTTTAAATCTTAATAATATACATGAAAACATTTCTCAGTTCTGATTGGTTAAGATGAATGCAGTTTTCAGTTAATTCAGTGCAGAAGATAGTTAATTCAGTGCAGAAGAGGGTCAATTCAGTGCACAGAAAGAAACAAACCAGACATTCTGATTGGTCACAATGATTGGTCAATGTCAAGGTCAAGGTCAATATCAAGGTCGATGTCAGGGTCAATGTCACTTGCAGGGTTTGAATAAATTATTTTAGGTGAACTAGATCACACAACAAACTACAACACTCCCACCTTATTGGCTCAAAGGTTGTTGAATTTTTTATGACATGTTCCTCTGTTATTTAAACTCTTACCTTTACAATTTGTGATCCTAGCTCATCATCATCTGGATTACTCCTCTCATTGAAGCAAAACTTAGCTGTCTTTTCCCAGTCTAAGTCTTTGATTTTACTCTCAGCAAGACACAGCCACAACTGACAATAAATTTTTATTTATTACAAAAGATGTTATTCTCTTTATATGGATTACATCACAATCACCACCAAAACATATTTCCTAACTGTAACACTCATGCACCATAATACTCATGGATGAGAGAAGAGGAAAGAAATATCACAACAAAAACTAGACTAAGGATTTGATCATGATAAACCAGAAAATGAACAAAACACTTTGATGAGTCATTGAAAACAAATGGCATAACTTGAGAATAGCACATTTAGGAAGTTCGATGGCATCTAAATTTGGATAAGACTAAATATTCCTTCAGTCCAAAGCAAGGGAAAAGATGAGCAATTTTATCTTTGACATGTAGCGCTACATGTAAATATTAACAGCAACACTTTTGACATTACACAATGCACACTTTTCATTGCTTAAAGTAGACACTGGCAGAAAGTTTATTGCCCTTCTTTTGAAAGAGAAAGAAGGATTGAAACAATTTTAACATATCTCCTCTACCAAAATTGATCCAAATGCATTGAAAAAAATCTTTTGATTATTGTGGGACAAATTTCAAGTAAGAACATGATTAATTTACCATGGAGAGATACCAAAGATCAACTTACCCTTCTTCTCCACTGTGAGGGCACACCTTCTTTAAGTCTGGCAATTGCTTTAAATGCAGCAAGCCACTGTCAAGAAAAATTATCCCTGTTTATACAAGAAAACCACTAAAGAAAACTGTCACAAAAAGTAGTCATTACTGACATGTTTAATGCCTTCTTTCCAGACTGAGGGATGAAGGAAAATCTGATTTTTGTATCCACACCTAAAAAGAGACAAGTAGTAATCCACTTTTTGATCATTTTAAGCTTTAATTATGTAGACCTGCATAACATTAGACATTAATTTTTTTTCCATTCCATGTTAACATTCGATGGCTCAACTACACATTACAAAGATTGGAGCCTAAAGTAAATGAAATTTCCATTTTTTTTAGGTGAAAATTTGTATCACAAAACACAAAAAATTGCTCATCCTCAAAATTGTAGACAATTTGCAACATGGCATCTTTGACACTTGTCAAAGTTTGAAGCTGGTTACATTTGATATTGAGTTTCAAAAAATCTCTGTAGTAATCCCCTAAACCTACACATTTTATTTGAAGAAATTAGTCCTACTCTCAAAAATTAGATGGCACTTTGCAATGAATGAGAATTGATACACTGAGTCAAATACCACATTACCACAAATGCACAGTGTATTTGATATCACCTTACATCAATAAGAACAAAAAAACCAGAATGTGCTAGGAAGTAATGTAGCATAACTATAATTTGAAAATGGTTACAGGTATGCCCTCTATTTTATACAATACATGTGTAATACATCATGTACACTGTAATAGTCAGGTAAAGAGAGGATTAAAGAAGTCTCCATGTTTTGATCGAACTATGCACAGAAATTCACTTTCTCTGTTAATACTAACTCATTATAATGTGCAGATGACAAGCTAGAAACAGAATGAGACGTGTAGAACATGTTACAATCAAACGCTTCTATGCCATCACAAATACTTTAAAAACAATATCCTTTGGCATACATTTAATATTTCTACTGATCACAGAGCAATGCAAATTAAATGTATGACTCGCCAAAATAAGGTTTTGTCACTAAAAGTTCAAATTGCTTAAAAAAGTCATACCTACATCAGCTTTGCTGTGATTTTATAATTATTTAATGAGCCTTTATACATGATATAATAATTATTCAACTTATCACTTTGCTACCTCTGAATTCACCAGACAATGTCGCAAGTTACCAATTAAAAATTGTCAAAACATGACAAGTGCCATCATTAACTAATGCAAAAAAAATTAAAATTGCAAAATGCAATTTAAGATGACACAGGAGTAATTCAGTATTTCAATAAGAACCCACATTGTGAGAAGTCCCTTTAGAAGCTAAAAAAATAGTGATTTTCTTATTCAAGCTGCTGAACAAAATAATTTTCTACAATTCCACACCAAGCTTGATTACTGACAATCAAAAACACCAATTGTTTGGACCACTTCTACATTTTGATTTACTCTAGTATAATTCAAGGAGAAAATTGCATTTTCAAAGAGCTGATCAAATTTTCTCTGGGCAAATGCAAGACTTGCCAATATCATCTTACAACTATGCAAGTTTCACTGAACTCAATACAGCTGTAGCACGACAACTGTGGTTGGATTTTCCAAAGAACAGGACAGAGCCTCAGGACAAATGCAATATCATAAGAGACATTCTACTACAACATATTTCCTAATTCCTTGAATATTGAGTATCTGGTCTGCTCAGTGCATAATTTTATTTTAAGAAGAACCAGCTGTGTAGCAAAAATCAAATGAATGTGCTGAAAATGACATGCCTGTCTAAAATGTCTGTGTCCTAAAAGCTTCTGGCAAACTTGATAACTGAGCTTGTCAATGTTACTCCAATAACTTGATTGCAATTTAATAACTTTCAAAGTGTAGCCCTTCAAAACAGGTGTAAATCTTGACAATTTAGCAAAATTTGCATCTAACACTAATTTGTCTCTTTTTAGTGAAGAATGTTTAAATTGGTGCCAATTTGAAATCGTACGATTTCTTGGTTACTAAGGGCTCAATGGATAATTGGAATATTTATAGTGATCTCAAAGCTTACAGTTAGTTGGAACTCTTTGCTCTATTCAGATAGAATCACCAGGAACAATGCCAGTGTCTAAATCTATACTTCCATCTAACAATACAAATACAAAACCTGTAAAAATTTCGAGTCCTCTCGCCTATAATGTAAAGAAATAATGATTGATCAATGAATAACTTTGCATCTTCAGGCCAAAACCACGACGTGTCAGACAATTTACATTACAATACATTTCACAAGGTTTAAATTTATACGTTATTTTTCGCATAGCTCTACACACATTGTACAATCTTCATAGCTGTTTCCAGAACATCACGCTGTGTTCAGGTGTTAAAATCAATTTTAAAATCTTTGTAGAGATAAATTTACCTCCAGTGAACGCGATTGTAATACAAACTGGCGCATAATCCTAGCTTAGACTATTAAAGAAACAGCGACCTTTGTCATGAAAATTAAGCGGTCGTAAAGATTAAAGAGAATACTACGTTTGATATCTGCTCAGAAAAAATCGGGAAAAATCACAAACTATACCACAAACAGAGCTAGTGCTTGAAAATTTCGCGGTTTCTTGGACTAGTTTAACCTTGGCTGACTAAATATTTTCCAAAATTAAACTGCTGTAAACAACGAATTCATGATCATAAATCGATTAAGGAAATTCTGAGGCGTTGCGTGGGTCAAATACTTACGTCTTTTCAACGAAACCGCTTGAAGAATAGCGGTTAAAACATCGAAGTTTCTTTGAAGTTTGTAAGCGTGTTTATCACTCCGTTTAAGTTGCTTGACTAATTTTGTCGAAAGCATGGATATCCGTGTTCGCATCTCCTTGGCCATGATTCGAAGCTCGTCTGTGTCTGTGAGCAGAAAAAAAAAATTAACAGAAACATAAACAACGTATTAAAAACCATCACCTGTACAAATGCTAACTATTTAGAAAAAATTTCAATTCTTAAACTCAAATAGAAAAGTTTAATCTGGATCTTGGCTTTCTACGTATCATCCCAAAATGTAAACTAGTTCTAAACAGTAATCGAACACAATATAATGTCCGAAATTCGCCAATGGAAATCAATAAAAAAGGATAAATTTCTGTCCTCATTTTGCAACTAAAAATTTTCCTCTGACTTCTTACTTTTAATATTAGACCGCAAAGTAAGAGTGGAAAATAATTTCGAATAATCAAACTGCATTCAAACTTTGCCCTTTTGCTGATAATTTTACGAGAACACGATGGTGGAAATAATATTAGAAGGTCCTGCCTCTAACCTTTCGCAGAGAGTTCGCTTTTCGTCCACCGTTCACCGCGTTCTTCGAGGTCGAAAGAACCACCGTAGAAACTCCCCGATGTTGTAGAACACTCAGTAACATTGTCACTATCCACTGAGTCTCTGCTGTGATACTGGTCGTAAATTTCAAACAAAAGACAATCGACAATCGACAATCGAAGCTTTCTTGATTAACTCACTGCGTTGTTTTTCCGGGTCGAATCCATTTGTAAATACTGAGTTTTCATTCGCACCAAAACCCCAATCGGAATCTTCACTCCTTGGACTCAAAGGACTTTCGTCGTAACTACTTTCAGTGCTCAGACTTTCCCGTTCTGTACTTCCTTGCCGCTCAAAGTCTGAATCATCATCTTCTTTGTCCGCCATGTTTGTCGTCCGCTGACAAATCGACACGGCTCATTTGAAATTCATTGGTTGACCGCTCAACTATAGCAGTGGTTTCTTTGTTTACAAACAACTCGACGCGAATAGTAGATTCCCTTTTTCCGCAGCCAAAACAAATTTTTAATAAAATCGCAATTGCGGGGGTTCAAGGTCTGGAAATCAAATGGCACAGCTGAGGAAAAATAATGAAATATACTCTCTCTCCCTTCGCGATAAATTTCACGGGCCGAGGCTAATGAGATTTGATCATTTGATCACTGATCTTCAACCTTCCTTTGAAAAAACCAACATAAATCCGTCAACGAACACTTCTTATTCCTACGAAAAAAAAAATTAAGTCTTAGATAAAATTCAATACTAACTGAAGGAAAGCTAGAGCGGGCGATAAAGGCATTTCAGAATGAACATGCAGAGGCGTGAAAACCGACGATTAAAAAAAAAAAAAAAAAAAAAAAAAAAAATCTTGCCCCAAGGTGTTATTTTCAAAAATACATATGCCAATACCCTTACCAGCCTTTTGTTGTAAAAATCTATTGGTGATTTGCTATCACGTTCAAAGAACATATCATACCACATATCACGCCACTCTACTGAAAGTTTTCTTATGGAAGTTGTTGCCTGGATACAAGAAATTGGTCTCAAGGTGGACTATGGGTTAGCTGATTTCAAAGAAGGAAAAGTGGCCTTGGCAAGCCATGTCTTTCACAAAATATCATCGGAATGAATCAATTCGTGGTGAAGTAGCAATGAAAAAATAAAATAGTTCACTGAGGGGGAAAGAGATAAAGCAAAGTCTAATATCGTTATGGGAGGAGGATACAATCGTTATTGGCAGAACTTCAAGCACAATAGTATCGCCTGGAAACGAAATGGCGTTCGCTTTTTTGAAGTTTTTCGGAACTAATCCAGATAGACAAGCATTTCAAATTCCAGTGGCACCCTGCACTTTAAGGTTTCGAAAACCCGAGCTTTCGTGGGGCTCTGATGGTTAAAGGTAGCGTAGTCTAGACTACAAGAAAAGGTGACTGAAGCGTAACACTTTCTGGGTAACCAAATCAATTCTCATACAACTTGTCAACTAATTAGAATTCCCCGCAATGACACGGATGAAAGGCACCGGCCTCGCTAAGAGGAGGAGTTCTTAGGGTTCGCTTGAGCTCTCCTTATCGAAGAGAATTCGAAAGTTATTATTTGTTGTCTCATTTTGTACGTAATTTATGATATACAGGTATTCATACCCCAAATGACACTCTAGTGTGTGACCTCCCCCCCCCTCCTCTCATGACTTTGCTGGATAGTTCGCTTATTGCTTGTCTGATTAAATGCCGAACATGTAGTTTGGCAGGTCATTATCGGCCTACTATTAACGGTACTTCGAGAAACTTACAACGTGGTCGCGAAAAAAAAAAAAAAAAATTGAGAAAGAAAATTGCCACAGTCATCTTGATTGAAATAACACACTTTAATGTTCTTCTTCGTTGAAAATCTCTCGATCTACAGCCATCAAACAAACTAACGAAAAGCAAGAAATGAAAACAAAAATAATTCGACTACAATCACGTTGGTGCTAAGTGCATGGCGACTCCCTCTGAAAAGCAACTTAAAGTCAGGCTGAAACTGTCCACGTAAATTGCACCTGATGGAGAAAACAAAGGAAATGAGAATTGCAGAGCAAAGAACGGTAACAATTATAGACAGCGAAGAGAATATGAAGTGAGAGAACTTATCCCTCAAACATACCCCTCTTCTAGTAAAAAAGTTTTTAAATCCAATTTTAGTACGTGTTCCTGCGGCGCGACTAATTTGAGATTAACAGCTGATTGGCTAATGGTTCTACGGTTTGTGGTGTTCTATATATATATTTAGGCTTGCATCCCATACACTCCCATCAGTGACCAAGACAGAATTTCTCCTTACAACATCAATACTATATCAAGTAGACAAGTGATGAGAATTGAGGAAAATATCAATTAAGGATGATGAGTTGATCCAATAACAAATTATCCAAACTAACATCATAAGAATTGTATGGCAGACAGTAAGGAGAATAACTAATGAGATCAAACTAACATCATAAGAATTGTATGGCAGACAGTCAGGAGAGTTACTGATTAGATCTTGGGAGTTCATGGGATACATGTCACTTTGTTCAAACTTCAGTTTAAGTGAAAGCTCTCTTTACCTTATATATTTCACTTGGAAATACAGTTGTCATCATTGCATCGTCCGCTGGTACCACAACCCCAAGCAAGGCAATAGTCACGCCTGTAGGTACAATAGCATCCAGGACCTAGCGACTTGCAGTTTGGGCAAATGCTGGCTGAAATAGGAACACAGAAACAAATAATTGATATGGAGATAAAAGTCTTCGTAATGTGTTTGTTAATTATATTGATTTACTGAATGACTGACCGCTGACTGACTGACTCGCTGACTCACTGAATGAATGATTGATTGGCTGACTGACAAGCTGACTAACTGATATTGATTGATCAATGACGAGATTCATCGATTGATCGATTGAACCGTAGCAGCTACAGCAGCCATCAGATTAAGGAGCCGAAGATAGTTTTCAAAACATACGAGCAAACTTCCTGAGGCGCATATGTCCACGATCCTTCGCAGTAAAGCACTATTTGAGCAATAGCTTCTATTTGAGCACTATTTGAGCACTATTTGAGCAATCCTTCGCAGTAAAGCCCTATTTGAGCTTGTTAGCTCAATTGGTAGAGCGCTGCACTAGTATCGCAGAGGTCAGTGGTTCGAATCCCGTACAGGCCTGAAACTTTTTTCAGGTCTGATTTTCACTATTGCTCAAATAGTGCTTTACTGCGAAGGATCGTGCTCATATACGTCTCATAACCGCAGTTCACACATATGTTTCATATGTTTGTTGTTGTTTGATTTATCATCTACGGGTTTATGTCGAATTAATTTGATGGCCTGCTCCCAGTTGACTTGTTAGCTCAATTGGTAGAGCGCTGCACTAGTATCGCAGAGGTCAGTGGTTCGAATCCCGTACAGGCCTGAAACTTTTTTCAGGTCTGATTTTCACTATTGCTCAAATAGTGCTTTACTGCGAAGGATCGTGCTCACATACGTCTCATAACCGCAGCTCACACATATGTTTCATATGTTTGCCGTTGTTTGAAAATAATATATGTTTACTGCGCTTTCATAAAATGTATGAAAGCGTTCTTCGCAGTAATAAACCCTACTTATCTAGTAGGTGGAAATAAGGCCTGAAAAAATTTTAGGTCCGTACGGGATTTGAACCTATGACCTCTGCGATACCGGTGCAGTCCTCTACAAACTGAGCTAACAAGCCAACTGGGAGCAGGTCATTATGTTGGTTCGTATTAAACCCGCCAATAAATTTGAATAAATGAAAATCGTATATGTGTACTGCGGTTTCATAAAATATACGAAAGCGTTCCTCGCTGTAATAAACCCTATTTATCTAGTAGCGACCAAGTACTGTAGACATGACTTATTGACTTGCCCTGTTCTGCCAACAGAAGAGCGAACATAGATAAATACTAGATAAATAGGGTTTATTACAGCGAGGAACGCTTTCATTTATTTTATGAAACCGCAGTACACATAAACGATTTTCATTTATTCAAATTTATAGGCAGGTTTAATACGAACCATGCAATGTCTACTTTCAGTGCTTATAACAAATGTAAAATTATTAAGTCATAAGTGAAAAAAGCTGTTCCTTCAATTTAAAACGGCAGTCACGTTGAGAATAAAGTAACCCTTTAGTTGCCTGTCATTATATTTGTAATGAGGTCGCTGACGCCAAAACGGGCTGGCTTTCTCTATCTTGGCCTTGCATCGAGCTGATGCACTTAAAACAGAAGGATGGGTACAAGTGCGGAATTCTCATTTGTCTCATGCTCCTCACCCACACGCGATATTTAGTTTTCAGGTTTAAAACAGAAGTCACTATTCTCATTAAATTATTTCACCCTTGAATCTTGAAACATATCCCACAACAATATCAAAAACATCCTTAGTGGGTAGACCTGTCTCCATCCGTATCACCTCAGGGCTCAAGCTCTTAGCAGAGTAGTGTGCACTATAGTAACTTGACACTTCCTTGTGTTTAGCAAGTTCTGTTGAAGTCATATCAAGCTCTATTGACAGCAGAGCTTCTTTGGAACTTGTCTTTTCCTCTTGTGAGCATTCAGTGGAACATGGTTCAGAGTTCTCTTTAATCTCTTCAAGCACAGATGCTACAGTTGGTAATTTCGTGGGCTCGGCAGACACTTTCCGTTTTTTCTTGGGGGTAGGTGTACTGGGAGGTGTTGGTCCTGTACCTGGCAGCAAGTCCAAACTATCAAACAGCTTGTGCCTGTTTCTGTCACTGATGGTTGGCATATTTTCTTTTCGCCCATCTTTAAAGTGACAACTGCAAAGTCGCGAATGTTTGCTGGGCTTTCTATCTCCTCTCCTATAACAGAAAAAGACAGAAGCAGTTACTATACTTGCGCTTAAAAAACCCAAAGTTTAGTTGGTCACATGCTTAACCTTGTAGTCTAAGACGTGAATGCGAAGCGAGTATTTCTCTCAGCTTGTTACTTAATACTAGTTAGTGTAAAAGCTTTGATACTCACAACTATCATATAGTTTTTTAGTAACTAAATAATCTTAGATCAAGACTGAAGACAAGGAAAGGCAAAGCCGCGAGAAAAGAAATAAGACAAGAAAGAGAAACAGCTAATCGTGAATCAGTTTGAGATAAAAAAAAAAACAGCTATTTCTAATCGATGGTACAGCATCGAAATATATATTTTTCGAAAAATACTCACCTTACAAATGATATCCACTTATCATAGAGTGTTTTATGTTTTTTCTGGTCTGGAAACGAAAAGAATCGGCAGCAGTGGCTTTCAGATGTGTGATTGCAATCTGGATGAAAACACTGGCCCATCGCAAACTTCGTCTCCGTGGCGTTTTGACTCGAATTATTGCTCACCAGGTGCTTTTGTCCGCTTATTATACTCTTCAATAGTAAGGCCAAAGGTTATCTTGATTCTCTTTATCTTATTTCTATTATTGGAGGATAAAATGCGCTATTATAGCTCTTGAAGTGTTCGAGGTCAACGACAATGTGTCACGCTAGGGACGCCATATTGGTTTGTTTAGACCACAGAATTCCGGTGCTATGGAAACGTGACGTAAGCACTTTAGGACTCTATTGTGGAACATTTTCTCTTGATTAGGGAATACTTGGACGGAATTCCAGAATTTTTGAGCCAGATAAAGATATCGAAGAGTAGTTTAACGCTTCAATAAACAGGTGAGTACATATTTTGCATCTGATAAGAAAATTTGGTGTAATTACAAAGATATTTGTGACCGGGCACAGGATTTCGTACACTAGCGCTTTAGCGTTTAACGAATAATCCGTTTACTATCCGTTTATTATCCGTTTAAAACGGATCATCAAAGGGTTTAAATGCTTTCTTCATCCGTTTAAACGCTTTGCTCATCCGTTTAACGTTTTCGACAAAACGTTTAAACGGTTAACCTATCCGTTTTAAAAAAAATCCATCCGTTTAACGGTTACTGGCATCCGTTCAACGTTTTTGAAGAGCAACGGTATAAAACTCTCAAGAAGCACCCGTTGAAAATGAATCACGCTTCGATCGAGCGGCTACGTTGGTGTTCGCTGCAACTTACTGTTTGCAAATCTCTGGTATGAGAAGGTCTTCGATTAGAAGAATTCTCACTCAGATATTGAGACACGAGAGCTCGCATTACTTTACGAAAACAGAATGATATTCGTTAAGTAACACGAGAAGAGCGACATTTGTTTTTATGCTTATGCAAATTTATTTCGATAGGCGTGTACGGCAAAACTATTTACCGAATCGGTGGCCATAGGTTTTCTCATCTTTTATTTCCATCGATTGAAAGGAAACGAAAATGGCTTTATAAAAGCTATAATTACAAATTACTTTACGAAATCGAACGCTAGATGAAACATGAGCGAAAGAAAGTTGCAGAAGCAAAATTGTTTCGATAGTTAACCGACGGTGAAATCTACAAATTCGGCGGCTACTTTTACCTACATATAATCCATTTCTTAAGGTTTTTCACTTGATAGTGCGATTTCATTTCGGTCAATACGTTTCGGAAACAATGTAGGAACATGAAAAAAAAAACTGAATTTGCTTCTCAATTCTAATTTTTCTTTTTTTGTCGAGAATGTTCAGTCTGCATGGTATGATTGACAGATTGCTTCCTCTGCTTATATTTTATGCAAATTTTCAAACACATTGCGAGCTCTCCAGTGCGAGACTCGCTCTCGGCTCGCTTTACTCGCCAGTGGATAGCTTAATTGCAGGCTAGTAATTTAATTTTACTTCGTTTTCTACTGGTGTCAGTCGAATGTAATATTAGCATGAAACGTCAGTGTTCCGCAAGAACAATATTATTCGTGTAATTGTTCGCAACGGTTTCTGTTAGTTACGTGCATGGCTTATCCCGCTCTTCTTTAGCCCTCCTGATTCGTTCAAGGTTTTTGTCCATCCGTTTTACGTTTTAGGCTATCCATTAATAGATCCTGTTAAACCGTTTAACGTTTTAAGCCATCCGTTTATTTTTTTTCTCGGCCGTTTAACGGTTGACGGAATCCGTTTTTGGACTTTGCTCTATCGTTTAACGCTTTGGACTATCCGTTTCAATGAATATGCAGACCGTTTAAACACTCTTACTACCCGTTTATTGTCCGTTTACAAACCGTTTATTTTCAACCGTTTAACGAAAAAGCGTTAGTGTACGAAATCCTGTGCCCGGTCACATTTACTCGGTATTCCTGGCGCTACTCTATTGCCTATCGATGGTTTTTATATATAGATATATAGATGGTATTTATATATTTTCTTTGTCTAATTTGCAATGTCAGACTTTAATTTTCAATTTTTTCATTTGAACTTCTTTTGTACCTTTTCTTTTTGTATTTATTTTGTGGATTCAACCCATTTTTAACGGACTAAACGATATAGAAGACATCATCACTATCTTCGAAAAATTGAGTCATACTCTCAGTTCAGCTGTACAAAGAGTCGATAAAAATTGAAAAGGAAGGTAATTCATTGGAAAAGCCTAGAGAAAACACCTCCGAATTTACCGTGCTTATGTCTAAAGGTTTTAATCTTTTAAGCTTCTTTGGATAATTCATAGAATGGGACCCTTAAGTACTGAACAGTGCTAGATACCTTATGCTTGATTTGAAAATAATTTTAGGTCACAACAGGGAAATACTGTAGTTTCATGTTATCATTTATTGTCGAAAGCTATAATTATTACTCTAGTTACATACATACACATGCCAGTTATGCAATAAAATTATCAGTAACTATATAATGATGTCAACAGCAGTCTCCAGGGTTCTCATTAAGTGCCGGCAGCCGGCTAAAAAACCGGCTACCTTAAATTTAGAGCCGCCTACTTTTCGGTGACAAGCTTGCCTCCTTATTTTGTATCTACACATAGATTTCGAAGTTAAAAATCGCATGAATGGAACGAGTAATACTTGAAAGCCGTTTTCAGCAGCAAAACGTATTACACAATGCCAATGCACGCCTTCTACTTTCATGCCTTAGAAGAAGGCATGAAATGGCGTTCGGTGTGTTAGAAGAAGGCATGAAATCTTAGTATGTAATTAATTACAGAGTACCCATGAGTAAAAGAAAACCCACTTCAAGTCAGCCTGGAATTGATCGATATTTCTGTAAATCTCGAAGAACAGAAAGCCAGGTAGATGAAGGTGAGAAAACTACTGCCCTTTCTGGGGTGTAGTCTGGTCCGATTATTAGGATTCCAAGAAAAGAAAGATGTTCAGTAAAATTTATGGTTGTCTCAAATAAAAAAATTATTTCTTAAAACCAAATTTGTTTGCCAAAAGGCTCAAAATGGCAAATCTAACCTTCTATATTTTGAAGTTTTTCGGAGGGGAGGAGGGGAGGGGGCATGCTGCCAGACCCCCTTAGAGGCTCATGCCTGTGGTACTCGCTTCTCCCACGGCCTACTTTTATGTTTCAGCCGTCTACATCAAAACTTATCGAGAACCCTGAGTCTTGGTGTTTCAAGATATTATTGGCTTTTAGATCAAAATTTGTTTACATATTGTTCACATGTCTCAAAAATCATCCAAAAGACATCAATCTAATAATCCACTACTAAATTAAAGCATATCTTTCAAAATGTAAGATAATTATCATCATTTCTTCTCTTTCTGCATGGCAATTTATCATTTGTCACTTGTTCCCATTGTCGATGCTTATCCTTCCTCCCCCCTGGTGTTACCGCTTTGGTATGAAACAGACTGCTGAATGCGAATGTTGTTGGCATTATATCCAAATTGGTGAATATCTGGATTATCACAATGCCTGCCAAGTTTGCGCTGGTGTCCAAGACATTGTTCAACAGGGTCTTGACAGAAGCGTTGTGTCAAAATAAATTCCATTCCTTCCTGGAGAAGGAACTTTGTACACTCAAATCCCTCATGTGTCTGCCAGGATAAGAACATTTTGGCTCTGGCATTCTGGGTGTAGTTACCAGGTTTGTTCTCTGTGCTGGTTTTCCATGAGTTCAGGTACTCCAGAAATTTCATCAGGAATTCAAATCTAGGAAAAATAATAGAAAGATTATGGTTCTGATTAATTAACTTTCAATTTATTTTGTTCTATATTTTCCATAGAAATAATTTATTCATCATATAATTATCCATATTTACTACTTTGAATTAAAAAAAATTGTCATTTTAACTAATCCACACTACAAGCTCTGTTTATCTATAGGAAGGTAAAATTGGACATATGGCTAATTATATGATAAATTGGGTATTACAAGAGGTAAATATTTCACTTCACTCATTTACTAACTAAAGCTTGTGAGATCCTTTCACCAGTCAAAGATAAAATGTTTACCTTTCATCCTGAAGTGATGTATATGGAGCCAGGAAGGGCTTGCGCTTACAGACATGTTCAATCCTGCTTCTCACATTTAAGCAGTCGAAGAAACGATCAACCATTTCACAGAGTTTGGCAGTACCAGCTGCTTCGGGGGGACCCAAATGCTTTTAGGATTGCTGCCATTGTTGAGCTCAAGACTTGTGCAGCAAGATTAAACCTCATAACTGAATAAGCATTCAGGTTAATATGCTCATATGTAAGCTTGGGCAGCAGTTTCAGACCATTGTTGAAGTCCTCACTCACCATGCTTGTGATATGCTGCCACAAGACATACTGTCCATCATTCCACGTGTATCTGGTTCCCTTTGTTGCCCCTGAATGCATAATACCTCGTTGTCTGGATGAGATGTGGTGCATCACTAAAAAAGTATATATATCTGTGTTGGGCATAGAGATTCTTGGTGCAGTAGCACACATCACATTGCACATCTCCAAGTGCCTTGTGAAGACGAAAGAACTTTCTATTTGGACTTGCACCATCTGCTATGGTAGCAACCACCCAAAGATTGCGTGTGATTTCTAATAGGCATACTGCTTCCCAGAACAAGGGTATGAGCTGATATGATGTAATTCCTGTGGTAGCAAAATTAGCTAAGGCAAACTTAAGTTCAGTGCAAATGCAACGCACCATAAATACCAGGACATGGGATGCAATGTCATCAGCATACATCTGAGTTGACGTCAGTGCAAACTGAATCTGCTAGATGATGGCGACGCTCTGGTCTCGGCGTTGGCTTGCGAGATTCAATGCTTTTCGTCGGCGTATTTAGCATAGATAATGCGCCGAATCTCGGCTTCTTTGGAGTTGTGTTGTCAGTAGAAACTGAAACTAACACGCAAAAGATCGAAGATTAAAAGATGTTTCAGAGAAGAGATTGCGAAAGTTCAAGAGGGACGAGATCGTGCAAGACGTACTGACAGTGGAGTCTGATGTAAACAGACCACAGAGACATAAAATATAGACGATAATACTCACATATCTCGAAATCTTTGGGTGAAAATGCTTCTCGCAGGCCGGCTAGGTGTAGACTCAATCGTTCTTGATTTGCTCTCTAAAATCGGAGTCAATTACCCGAGTTTTCTTGAGTTGTCCGAGCCAAGATTCGCGCCATTCGCGATGTTTCGCGTCGACTGCTTTTGGCAGTTTCCAAATCCTTTGGTCCGCCTACACGATCCAAAGCCAAATACCGCACAGTTTCGGCCTGCCATGGTATATTATAAAACTATATACTTAAAACTCCAATAATTATCTCTATGTAATCAAAAATCTACGTAAAGTATCGCTTCTTGTCAATGTCTTCCCCATGCGCTCTGTATTCAGCTGGTTGACTGTGCACTCTCGTGGTGACGTCATAGGGCCAAAACGAAAACAAAGAGATACTCCTCTGATGTTCGCCGGGTCTCCTAACCAGTCCCCTCTATAACTATGCAAGATTACAAAGTACGCCATTTTCTGAACACAGATTGCTGAAAACTTGATCGATGTACGTGACAGTAATATTTCTCACGGTATTTCGATTGCCAGTTCTGTTGTGATGCTATCTGTTCGTTCACTACAGATACTGAGCTTCATGTAAACAACAGCGCCATGATTTGGCTAGAATCCCTAATTACCACCAGGGAGCTATTATGACAGATGAGTCAACTCCAAACAGCTTAATTAGTATTAAATCCCAGTCAAGTCGCTAATTTCCGTACAGTTCTGCCGGCTAATAACGACCCATTAATTATCTCTCGCTTTCCAGCTTTGTTTAAAACATTCTTGTAGACACGAATGATCTTGGCCGTGTCACCGTGTTAATGCGGATAGCAACAAAAACCAATGGAACAGTAAGAGACTCGATAAAAGTTCACGCGTGAAAACCTCAATTTAAGAGCCACTCAAAAGAGTTTTTCCTTTGAAAAATGCTTTAGATTTAGAATCTGGAAGTCCAAGAACGGTAGCATTAACGTTTTGCAAAGATTCTTCCCAATCGCAAATAATTCTTTTAGAACAGGAAATTTAAACTGCGGACCTCAGTTGAGAATTTGATTCCAATAACTAAGATTAAACATTACGCAAGTCGGCCTGTGACAGAATGGCAAGAACCCTCTTTTAGTGGCGATATCGATCTTCAAAGCAGAAATTCTTAAATCGAATTAGCAATTCAACAAGAAATAAAGGACACTCGAAGGCAACCTACAATCTGTTACTTGCTTAAAATATTGTTTACACTTCATATAACACTGTAAAAATAGGAAATCTTGACCCGAAATATAAACCCGGTGTCATTTCTTCCTAGGAACTTCTTGTCTGGTGTTCAACCTTGATGTTTTTTTTATTTCATACATCGTATGTGCTGATCATCTGGTTGGATTTTGTGGTTTTCCTGTTGGTGGAAAGGTTAGTCACTTGTTTCTTTGTTTACTAACTAGACTAAAGGGCGTTTTCATTGGTTTAAACTGAGGTTGGCACACGTGAAGGGACTCGACTAGTCCTTGCAGCTAGTCCAATCTGTCATTTGGTATTGAAGTTACGCCAGAAAAATAGCCATTGCTAAAATCACGAGATGATAATGCACTGCACCCTGAAAAGAACTCTTGGTTCGGCACGTGATGGTATGAAAAACTTTGTTCATCTGATCTTTTAGATGAAATTGTCCTTGCCTCAAGGTCAATAGTCCCCCAAAGTCTTAAATTGAAACAGTGGGCTAAAATTATTCCTATTTTAGATTCCAAGATCTAGTGAAATGAATGATAAGAGAGGTATTTGCTGAGTGAGTTTATTGAGTAACGCAGTCAGTACGTATACTTTTGCTTCTGAGTGGATAGATACGTTGATTTCTAGTTCCAAACGCTATTGTCAGTAGGTTAACGGACTGAAGCCAAGTTAATACTGTCTGAATCCATGTAGGGGCCAAACCACCCCCTAAATGTTTCATCAGAGGCGAGCGGTATATCATGGGAGATTTTTTTTCGGCTTTGGTAAAATTCAAGGCGGAACATTTTTTTAAAGAGAATCCTCCTTCGAGGGAAATAAACAGGTTTCTGCGCCGGAATATGGGGCGATATACGTCTCAAACGGATAATTCTACTCAATTAAGGCAAATTTCGAGTTTTTATTCCCAACTTGAGGTAGCTGTCAACACTTTAGAAGAAAAGTACTCGTCCAGTGTGTCATGAAGCAAAGATCGAGAAATACAGCAGCTCCTGCCGAGCCAAGGAATGGTGCTTCGAATGTTAAAGAAAATTCATGACAAGATCGTTAGAAGGCTGCGATCTGAACCAAGTCTAGCGACGTCATGGAGGGGTGATTTTACAATGGACGTCCCACTTGAGGTATTTGAAGTGACCTTACGTGACATCATTCAAAGTAACAATTTCGGTCACCGGTTTGAGGAAACGTTAGCCTACATCAAAGTTTCCATTACAGATACGAGGAAGGCAGTTTTCATTTTTAACAAAATGAACGTAGACTGTGCTATCATGTCCCGTACCAAGCTTCTGAAAAGGTCTTTAGGAATCTCTGATGAGTCAGAGAGGTGCGAGGTGGTTATCAGTGCAGAAAAACCCCTGGTACTGAAATACCACGAGAACAATGAGGTCTTATCTGTGTATTTTGTTCTGAGTACTGGAACCAGTATGGTATCCCACAGCCTTAAGTTCATAAACAATTACTTTAATGTTTAGTTCCAGAAAATCTCAAAGCTCCTTCCACAAGAAAAGATTGGGATTAAAAAGGACTAGGAGGGAGTTGGTTTTTTGAAAACAAAAACCTAAGAAAAGTATGAAGTTTAACTGGGATTTTATTAGGTTCCAGAGGTTCAAGTGGGAGCTCCCAAAGAAATGGATACTTTACGGAATGAAAGTTATCAGCGTGCAAAGAAAATCGTGTCTGATAGTGCGGGGCTAATGGGTTTTGCAATCAAGCTTAGTCAATTCTGTTCTAACTTGCCTGAAAGGCAAGTGAAGTTTTCTGGGAAACTCAAATGACAGGAGAACTGCAATCAATGCTCCTTATCTTGAAAGACTCTTGGGCTTGTACACACTAGCAATAACTTGCCTATATGGCAAGCCATAAACTCGACTTTCTTTGCACCCTGACAATATTATATGATATTGCAAGATCGCTTTTCACCACAGATGTCAATAGTGGCGGTACTTACACCTGTAGGTTATCATTTAACTCTTACCTCCATCGTGCTGAATACTCTCCCGATTGCAACTGCAGCCCACTTGTAATAAAGAAAAGTTGTTTGAAATCTTGCTTGAGCTGTTGCTATTTTTCAGATTTGACTGTATGTTTAAGGTCCAATTTGATAACAAATTGAGCAGTAACACATTATATTGATGGCTTTGGAGCCCAATTGTAATTCTAGATCCCAATTCTGTCAGTATAATAAGTGTATTTCCCTCACAATCTTTCTATTCCTTTTGTGAGGAACTAAGAACAATGTACATAATATTATTGCTGATATATTAGCGGTTTAAATTCGTACTACTCGTTTAAAGTTGTACACATTATACAGAATATTCTGTCCTTTTAAGCTGAAAATTTCTAACAAAAACTAAGCCAGATTTAACAGCATACCTTCAGTTAATGAGCTTTTTCAAAGTGCAGAGTTATACACTGTACAGAGTTATACACTGTACAGCCAAACTGATACTTTTGTGCAATAGTTTAGTTGTTGATATCAAATGTTGCTGTTTCAGTCTGTTAGAATCAGACTTTTTGTTGAATTTGCCACTTGGTTTCAATGACAGATGCTAAGACCTGAGGCTGATTATTCAAGTTTATGCCCAGTATCTTTCAAAGGGCCGCCCTTAGAATATCACAGCAAGCTGGTCAAAAGCAGCGGTTTCCTTGTTTTTCAAACCAAGCAATGTAAAAAAATCCCCAACAACAACTTTTCAAAATTACTGAACTCTATGCCCACTAAAATCACATAGGGTCACCTTTCTAATATCACATCAAGATGGTAAAAAGCACCATTTTCACTACATTGATGATTTTAAAACCAAACCCTTCAAAGCAAAATACTTTATATGCAGCTACTTAATATAACCATCACATGCCAGCATGTTTCTTTTTAATCTATCATGCTTAGTATACTGTATAAATTATTTTACTGATTCTTTCAAATGTGTGAAGAACCCCCCCCCCCCCCCCCAAAAAAAAAAACAGGGAACAATAACTTTGAACAAAAACTCAATTCACAGTTTAGATGAGGAATGATCATGTTTTAATCAGAGAATTCAAGCTGGATGACAACACAAATGATATTGTATTTTCCATCTTGATAAACTTTATGTTGACTGAAATTTTGGCAGTCGGCATTACAAATGCTGTACATCTACTGCTCTTTAGACAATCTTTCCAGCAGTCACACTCTCCCTTATATGATTTGTGACTGAACTGGTGCAGATATTGCATCCGGTGTTGTTGTGCTTTAACAGACCACATTGACAGAACCTCCCATCATACAGTCTCTCACTCTCTTTGGAATATAAGACTCACTCCTCTTTCCTTGCCCCCGCTTATAGTACACACTATAGGGATCCATTTCTTCCGCCGAATCAAAGACACATACTCATGTCTGAATACAGTTGGCCACCTGGACTTCTTCTTCAGATTGTATGTATTCTTAATGTACATTGCCAACTTTACATGTTTGGCCTCATGGCCTTGCATTGAATTTAGTCCAAGGCCATGCCCTATTTCTTCATATAACTTCTTGGTGTGGTTAGGTATGGCATACCCCAGGGTCCACACAGTCGGGTTCACACCCTTGAGAAACAGCAAATTTTTCTTTGAAATAATCATGGCGCAAGGTTTTTAACTCATCTACTTGTTCCTTTGTAATGTCTACTCTTGAATACAGGGATGCTGCATCCCTAAGTTTCAGACCGATAAATGCCAAAACATGGAGTTTTTGAACTGAGCCTGGTGAAAGTCTAGGAAAAATTGACACGACTTCCTGGATTAAGGCATTAAAGTACCAGGAAAAGTTCTTGGATTCTAACCCTGTAAATCGTTAGGTGAAAGAAATTGCTTTCTTTCTCTTTTCCCCAAACCATCTGACAAAAGAATTATACAGCCTAACACACTTTGCAGTTTCTCTCACACGTGTCAGAAATTTTGTCACTGGTGAATCATCTGATAAACTTGTTGCTGATTTAAGTTGGGCATTGTCAGTGTACTGGATAACTACTGTTAGTAGATCAGTAAACCAATGCTGCCAGGCATTATTTGTGTTATGCAAGGGTTCTGCCTTTACCAGATTGACAAACTTACCCAAAGGAGGGACAAACTCCTGTCGTGACTTTTCCTTTGAAATCAGTTGTGTGACCTTACTTCTTACCTTTTCTGAGGGATCCCGAAGTTTGCCTTCAGTGCTTCAACTCTTTTGGCTGTTGCAATTCTCTTCTCATACACCCATTCTTGTCATGTGTCATTAGGACCACCAATTGACCCATCCATTGTTGTTTTGGTGTTCTGGTTGACATTTGCAAATGGTGAAAAGTAGCTGGCAGAGTTGTTTAGTTCACCTGACATTGATGATGCCCACTTCATGTCACAGGGGATCAGCTTCATTCCGAATTTAAGCAGATAGCTCTTTGGAGTAGTTAACTGCTGTCCTTCACCTTCTTCCATCTCTCTTCTCAAATGATCAGTGTAATGCTTCATTAATGGGCTGTCTTCGGGAGAGTTTGAAACCATTAGCAAATGATTGAGGACGGCTAGCTGTAGTGTTTCTTCTTTTAAGAGACTATGCACTAATTTTTATAACGATAGGGTTTTCGACCCTGAGCACCCATGTACCACCTGGGCTAAACCAGCACTTAGTTAGTAAGGTTGTTAGTTAGTAAGTTAGTTAGATTACTCAGTTAGGTAGTTAGCAGCTAGCCAGTTACATACCTTGATTAAGTTTTTTATATATCCGTATATTTTCTTCATAATGGGTTGACTAGCACGTATGGTTCGTCAGTTCCCTTCTAGTCTTCCCCACTGCCTTGTTATGTAACCTAATTTGTTATTATTGTGTGTTCTTTTGTTTTATTTTCCCATGTAATTGCAGTGAAATGGAATAAATAAATAAATAAATAAATAGATTGTCATTGCAACTTTGAACCCTTTGTAATAAGTTTAGGATACTAACAAGCTATGCTGCAAGTAATTAAATACAAATAGAAACTGAGAAAAATTCACACTATTCCTGAGTGCTTGTTATTATTAATTTTTATAACCATACAGTCAGTCACGTAATACAGTGGCACATCCAGGGTGGGGCCCATGGCCCCCCCATTACTTTTAGACCAAACTGAGGCTATGCTTTGCAGGCTATGGCTCTAAGGGCCAAAAAACAATTTTAGATCGCCCCCACCCTTATCTTAAGGTCTGGATCTGCCACTGTAATACATGTAATAATAAGGCAAAGTGGGTGTATGATCATTGCCCTATGCTTTAGTAACAAGATATATATAAATTACCAGTCGCAGTATCATTCCTTCCGAAAGGAGCCCCATCTGCCCCAATAGCAATGTACAAAACATTCTTTTCCCTGTTAAACCAATGTAGGCAAGGTACTCTCTCATCAAGAAACAGACACAGGTCAGCAAGCTGTAAGAGAAATGGCTTCAGAGGCCTGTACACTCCTGGAAATGCCCCAACATTAAATCTGGCAGCCGATGTCTCCAAATCAATCATCTCGCCAGTGTCAATGCTTTGAATAAAACTTATCAAGGCCTTGTAAGACACAATCTTGGGAATTTCACAATTTTTCATAAATTCAGTTTTCTTGTTTTTACAATTTTTTCCACTTTCCTTGACTACTTCTGTGGTCAAACAACAAACATATGAAATACATATATATGAACTGCGGTTACGTGGTGTTCCGAATACTGGTGTACTTTTTCTGGCTTAGAAGCCCACCTTCATATAGAACAGGCATGCTTCCCACTTTATTTTGCAAACTGTTTTCGTACTCATGGATGTTGGTCTGTACATTTTATAAAATCTGTACAGGTTTTTTGACTTGCTAATGTATTCGTACATGCATTGTTTGGGGGCAGTGTTTATCAGTGTAGTCCACATACCATCCATGATAGGTTTGTCAGGATGGTTTGATATTTTCTTCCTCCCACAGTGAATTGGCCTCAGTACTTCAAGGGTTTTTCTTCTCCTTTGCATAGCCTGTGCCCTCGAAAGGTTTAGTTTCTCACTTGACAGCAAATGAAGCTCACTTGTTGTGTAAGGGAGTTTTGCTTTTTTGTTTTCCACTATTTCACATTCACTCTGATCTGTCACCTCATCAATCTGTGGGATAATAAATTTAAAAAAGGGGTGCACGGAATAAAAGCCTTAACTGACTTTTGATGTAATGTAAAATTCTCCTTTTGTTCACATGGAAATGCACTGTACCAAGGGCAACTTGAAAGGAGAATTACACAGTTTATCAGAGATCACTTAGAGCTTTCTTCTCTCACCCATAACATTTTTATTATATAGCATTAAATAAGACCTACAAATAAAATAAATGGTAAAATTGGAAAGTAAATTTAATTCAATACAGTTATACTGTGTTTATGCATATATAGAGTACATAAATAATTAGAAGTGGGTAAATGAGAAAGGAAGTGAGGCCAGTGAGTACTGAATAAATATAACTTACTACTTAGCTTCCATGCATTAAACCCTGACACTAGCTGGACTTTAAACATACATCTAGCTACCCCAGTAATTAAGCTAATTAACCTCCGTTTCTTAGGACGAATTCGCTCTTCTGTACGGTGAAGTTGAGCCTGCATTGCTTTAATTTTCTCATCACAATCCAATTTCTTTTGCAATTCGTTATGCGTTTGTTCCTTTCTAAGGTGACTGTACAGTCCCAATGAGAAGCGTTTCTTTAAATGTGCCCTAAAAGAGCATTGGTTTTTATCAGTTAAACGAGGACAAAGTGCGGGAATAAATATACAGACAAATCGAGATGTCAAACTAAAATCGTATGGTTTTCGATTTTCAAATAAACCTCGACAAACAAAGAAACCTGCAAAGGTAAAACTCACCTTGGGGACTCTTCAGGAACGTCAAGTTCGGTATTTTCTCCTCCAATCATGCTCCAATTGTGCGCCGCTACTACAACCAATATGGCTTCATGACACACCACTGCAAAGCTTGTGAGCCGAACAAGTTGAAAATGCCCGCCTGTAAGCTGTGTTCGGTACCAGGCCCCTGAAAAACTGCCTTTTTGCAGCCCTCCTTGAAACGGCCAGCACACCCAGAGGCCTTTGCGCGCTTGTTTGGCCGCCATCTTGAAATTTTTTTCCCAAATTCTGATGAAACATTTAAGGGGTGGTTTGGCCCCTATGTGTCAACTCATATAGTATCCTGGAATTATGTTAATGACAGAGGTGTTTTGCACGGCATTTCGACTGTGAGTTTTGTTGCGACATGGCATGTTCATTCACTTAAATGCTGAGTTTCATGTAAAGAACAGCGCCACGATTTGGCTAGGATCTCTTATTATCACCAAGGGGCTCTGAATATGATTGATAACTCAACTCCGAACAGCTTAGTATACTAAATCCCAATCGAATTGGAAGACTTTTGTACAGCGGTGCCGTTTATCAAATATGTGTCGCTTTTTGTTTTAGAACATTGTTGTAGACGCGAATGATCATAGCTGCGCTTAACTTCTTTTAACAAAACCGAATGGAACAGGAAGAGTTTCGATACAAGCTTGTGTGTGAAAACCTTTATTTGAGTGCTGCTGTTAAGAGTTTAGATTTAAAATCCTGGGAAGTCATTGAAGGGCAGCGTTAACCTTTGTAAAAGTAAGAAATCTTGACCCGAAATTTAAACCCCGGGTCATTTTCCTTCCAGGAATTTTTTGTCAAGCGTTCAACCTCCCTGATTTTTCATTCCATCTGTGGTAGGTTCTGATCATATGACTGGACTTTGCGGTTTCACTTTTCGTAGATACTGAAGGTAAACTTTTCCAGTTTCTGTGCTTGTTAAATCGAGTAAAGAGCTTTTTAACCTTTATAACTGCCATGAGTGACAAAGACAGAATTTCTCCATACCATATTAATACACTATCAAGCAGACACGTCAGAGTCATTTGGGGGACTATTCATTGATCCACTATCAAATTCTCCTGACTAGCATTGTAAGAATTGTGCAGCAGACAGTAAAGAGAATTACTAATGAGATCTTGAGAGTGAAAGGATTAAGTGATCTTTACACGGTTAAGAGCGCCGAACTTTTCATCAGCGAGCCTAATACCTCGGGTACAGATTAAAGAACAGCTTCTCCAATAGTTCTTATGCTATATTGAAAATTCGCCCCAAGCCTCTTTTCGACTAAACTTTTAACGAATCTTGAACGACTGATTTCGGCTCTGATGAAAGGCTTTTGCGCTGAAGCAAAAGCAATTCTCTCAAGGATTTAGGAAGCAGTTTTCGTGGAACTGTTGTGAGAACTGTTTGGGACACTGGAATCGAGCGAAAAGAAAACTAACTAGATTTTCGAAGGATGATACATTAAGTGGTTTGTTACATATTTAGACTTTCCCCTTAAACCATCATATGGCAAAAACATGCTGTTGTATTCGGCGCGGGCAATAATTACGCAATTGTATTCCGGTCGGGGTAAATTTGTATTTGATCAGGGTAGGTTGACCAAGAATCAACCAATAACAGTGCTCGTTTTGTTGAGTGAAAGTCTAGGTATGTAACAATATTTAATATTTTTCGTAAAAAGTTTGGCGTCTAAACATGACCTTTAATATCTGACGTTATCTTTCCATGAAAGAAAGGTTTCTCGCCAGTGTCGGTTATTATTTGTTGTTTTTCAAGACAATTTCGCAGATTAGATGTTGGTGATAACGGCCTCAGTATGATCACTGATGCAGAAACGGAAGAAAAGAACGATGAACCACTGTGTTATATGTGACGACTTAAATTAACCTTACAAGGTTTCTCTTACCTAAAAATATCTTAAAAGTTTTTACAGATTTTTTTAAATTTGAATTTGAACATTCTAGGAAATGTAAATCGTATTCGATTGACGCCAGTTGAAGAATGTTGATTCCATTAAATGAATCAGTGGTAACGAGTTGCCAGTACGGGACTTGAAATTACTGCTTCAAAATGGACGCTGGGATTGGCCGAACCAGGAACATGTCGCTCAAGGGGCATGTTGCTTCGTGTAGCCTTGATCTTTGTTGTTGTTGTATGAGATGCAGAGCCACAAAAGCTTCGTAAATTTTCTTAAAAATTGTGTTTACAAACCGTTCTTCTTTTCATGATGGGTTGAGGAAATCTTTGATCTGTGTGCGGAAGTGAAAATGACCGTATTCTATCACAATACAATTGACTTTTCCCCCCATAAAGCTCTAGCAGTGAATTTCTACAGTCCCCCTTTCCCCTCCCCCCTTTATACTCTGTAGGAGGCGAAAGAGTATAAAGAGTGATCACAAACTTACCAGTTAACAAATGTATACTACCATTCTCAGTTGAGTGAGAAGCGACAAAAGTTATACGACAGCGGAAGTGTTACCACACCGGAAGTCAGTTCTGTCGCTGACCAGTTTTACTTGCGACTAGGAGTTAAAGGACTTACATAAATGTATTTTTGTGATATATCAAAACTTTTATTCATAAACAACAGAAATTAACCCCAATTAAGGCAATCGTTTAGTTCTTAACTAGGGATATCGGAGACATTTAACGGCTAACATTGGCTTGCTTATTTGACGGTTGACAGTAAAAATATTGAGTTTTTGACGGTTGACGGCTAATAGTCTTAATATTTTGGCCATTTCACGGTTGACAGTTAATCCCATTGAGACCCTCTTCCACATTTGACAGTTGGCGACGCGTAGCTCTTGAGATCTGATTAGCAAACGAAGAAAATTGCTTTTGACAACTTTACCCGTCAAACCTCCGTCCCCAAACTTTGTCGGTGTCTCACTCAACTTATAATCGTAGTAAATGTTTAAACAAGTTTAAAAGTTCTAAGTCCTTAAAAAAGATAACTAACTGACTTAACTAATGGAGACACCTCTTTTGTAAAGGGTCTGATTGAATATGGGTGATCTAAAGCAAGCAAAAGACTTTCATGAGCGAGCGCTGGATGTTCAGCTGAAAAACCTCGGCCCTGAGCATGTTGATGTCGCAATATCTTACAATAACCTGGGCTTTGTCCACCAGCAGCTGGGTGATCTAAAGCAGGCAAAAGACTGTCACGAGCGAGCACTCAATGTTTTCTTGAAAAAGCTCGGACCTTCACATGTTCATGTTGCAACGTTTTACAGTAACCTTGGCGATGTCCATCGGCAGCTGGGTGACCTAAAGCAGGCAAAAGACTGTAACGAGCGAGCACTGGATGTTCGACTAAAAACTCACGGACCTGAGCATGTTGATGTCGCAATGTCTTACAGTAAACTGGGCCTTGTCCACCAGCAGCTGGGTGACCTAAACCAGGCAAAAGACTGCCACAAGCGAGCGCTGGATGTTCGGCTGAAAAAGCTCGGACCTGAGCATGATGAAGTTGCAGTGTCTTACAATAACCTTGGCGATGTCCACCGGCAGCTTGGTAACCTAAATCAGGCAAAAGACTGTACCGAGCGAGCACTGGATGTTTCGCTGAAAAAGCTCGGACCTGAGCATGTTGATGTCGCAACATGTTACAATAACCTGGGCCTTGTCCACCAGCAGCTGGGTGATCTAAAGCAGGCAAAAGACTATCAGGAGCGAGCACTGAATGTTTGCCTGAAAAAGCTCGGACCTTCGCATGTTCAAGTTGCAATGTTTTACAATAACCTTGGCGAAATCCACCGGCAGCTGGGTGACCTGAAGCAGGCAAAAGACTGTCACGAGCTAGCGCTGGATGTTTGGCTGAAAAAGCTCGGACCTGAGCATGTTGACGTCGCAAGGTCTTACAACAACCTTGGCGAAGTCCACCGGCAGTTGGGTGACCTAAAGCAGGCAAAAGACTGTAACGAGCGAGCACTAGATGTTTGGCTGAGAAAGCTCGGACCTGAGCATCTTGACGTCGCAACGTCTTACAATAACCTGGGCCTTGTCCACCAGCAGCTGGGTGATCTAAAGCAGGCAAAACAATGTCTCGAGCGAGCACTGAATGTTCGGCTTAAAATGCTCGGACCTTCGCATGTTCATGTCTCAATGTCTTACAATAACCTTGGCGAAGTCCACCGGCAGCTGGATGACCTGAAGGAGGCAAAAGACTGTCACGAGCGAGCGCTGGATGTTCGGCTGAAAAAGCTTGGGACTGAGCATGTTGATGTCGCAACGTCTTACAATAACCTGGGCCTTGTTCACCAGCATTTGGGTGATCTAAAGCAGGCAAAAGACTGTCACGAGCGAGCACTGAATGTTTGGCTGAAAAAGCTCGGACCTGAGCATGTTGGTGTCGCAACGTCTTACAATAACCTTGGCGATGTCCACCGGCAGCTGGGTGATCTAAAGCAAGCAAAAGACTTTCATGAGCGAGCGCTGGATGTTCAGCTGAAAAACCTCGGCCCTGAGCATGTTGATGTCGCAATATCTTACAATAACCTGGGCCTTGTTCACCAGCGTTTGGGTGATCTAAAGCAGGCAAAAGACTGTCACGAGCGAGCACTGAATGTTTGGCTGAAAAAGCTCGGACCTTCGCATGTTGATGTTGCAATGTCTTACAGTAACCTTGGCGATGTCCACCTGCAGCTGGGTGACCTGAAGCAGGCAACAGACTGTCACGAGCGAGCGCTGGATGTTCGGCTGAAAAAGCTCGGACCTTCGCATGTTCATGTTGCAACGTCTTACAACAGCCTTGGCGTAGTCCACCGGCAGCTGGGTGACCTAAAGCAGTCAAAAGACTGTCTCGAGCGAGCACTGGATGTTTGGCTGAAAACGCTCGGACCTGAGCATGTTGATGTCGCAAGGTCTTACAACAACCTTGGCGAAGTCCACCGGCAGTTGGGTGACCTAAAGCAGGCAAAAGACTGTAACGAGCGAGCACTAGATGTTTGGCTGAGAAAGCTCGGACCGGAGCATGTTGACGTCGCAACGTCTTACAATAACCTGGGCCTTGTCCACCAGCAGCTGGGTGATCTAAAGCAGGCAAAACACTGTCTCGAGCGAGCACTGAATGTTTGGCTTAAAATGCTCGGGCCTGAGCATGTTGATGTCGCAAGGTCTTACAACAACCTTGGCGAAGTCCACCGGCAGTTGGGTGACCTAAAGCAGGCAAAAGACTGTAACGAGCGAGCACTAGATGTTTGGCTGAGAAAGCTCGGACCGGAGCATGTTGACGTCGCAACGTCTTACAATAACCTGGGCCTTGTCCACCAGCAGCTGGGTGATCTAATGCAGGCTAAAGACTGCCACGAGCGTGCGCTAGATGTTCAGCTGAAAAAGCTCGGACCTGAGCATGTTGACGTCGCAATGTCTTACAATAACCTGGGCCTTGTCCACCAGCAGCTGGGTGATCTAAAGCAGGCAAAACACTGTCACGAGCGAGCACTGAATGTTTGGCTTAAAATGCTCGGACCTTCGCATGTTCATGTCTCAATGTCTTACAATAACCTTGGCGATGTCCACCGGCAGCTGGGTGACCTGAAGCAGGCAAAAGACTGTCACGAGCGAGCGCTGGATGTTCGGCTGAAAAAGCTCGGACCTGAGCATGTTGACGTCGCAATGTCTTACAATAACCTGGGCCTTGTCCACCAGCAGCTGGGTGATCTAAAGCAGGCAAAACACTGTCACGAGCGAGCCCTGAATGTTCGGCTGAAAAAGCTCGGACCTTCGCATGTTCATGTCGCAATGTCTTACCATAACCTGGGCGTTGTCCACGCACAGCTGGGTGACCTAAAGCAGGCAAAAGACTGCCTCGAGCCAGCGCTGGATGTTCAGCTAAAAAAGCTCGGACCTGAGCATGTTGATGTCGCAATGTCTTGCTATAACCTGGGTGTTGTCCACGCACAGCTGGGTGACCTAAAGCAGGCAAAAGATTGTCACGAGCGAGCCCTTGATGTTCGGCTGAAAAAGCTCGGAACTGAGCATGTTGATGTCGCAATGTCTTACCATAACCTGGGCCTTGTCCACAGGCAGCTGGGTGACCTAAAGCAGGCAAAAGATTGTCACAAGCGAGCCCTGGATGTTCGGCTGAAAAAGCTCGGACCTGAGCATGTTCATGTCGCAGCGTCTTACAATAACCTGGGCCTTGACCACAAGAAGCTGGGTGACCTAAGGCAGGCAAAAGATTGTCACGAGCGAGCGCTGGATGTTTGGCTGAAAAAGCTCGGACCTGAGCATCTTGATGTCGCAACGTCTTATAATAACCTGGGTCTTGTCCACAGGCAGCTGGGTGACCTAAAGCAGGCAAAAGATTGTCACGAGCGAGCCCTGGATATTCGGCTGAAAAAGCTCGGACCTGAGCATGTTGATGTCGCAAAGTCTTACCATAACCTGGGCGTTGTCCACGCACAGCTGGGTGACCTAAAGCAGGCAAAAGACTGTCTCGAGCCAGCGCTGGATGTTCAGCTAAAAAAGCTCGGACCTGAGCATGTTGATGTCGCAATGTCTTACCATAACCTGGGCCTTGTCCACAGGCAGCTGGGTGACCTAAAGCAGGCAAACGATTGTCACGAGCGAGCGCTGGATGTTCAGCTAAAAAAGCTCGGAACTGAGCATGTTGATGTCGCAATGTCTTACTATAACCTGGGCGTTGTCCTCGCACAGCTGGGTGACCTAAAGCAAGCAAAAGATTGTCACGAGCGAGCCCTGGATGTTCGGCTGAAAAAGCTCGGAACTGAGCATGTTGATGTCGCAATGTCTTACCATAACCTGGGCCTTGTCCACAGGCAGCTGGGTGACCTAAAGCAGGCAAACGATTGTCACGAGCGAGCGCTGGATGTTCAGCTAAAAAAGCTCGGACCTGAGCATGTTGATGTCGCAATGACTTACAATAACCCGGGCACTGTCCACAGGCAGCTGTTATATGTTGTAGCCAATATGTTCTTGTTGTTGTTGTTGTTTTTGTTGTTGTTGTTGTTGTTGTTGTTGATACTTACATAAACCTGGGCGATGTGCACAATTATCTCGGTCTCAGCCAAGAAGCAAAAGGGTGTTACGATCTTGCGTTGGCGATTTATGTCAAGAACTTTGGCCCTGAAGATGAGAAAGTGAGATTTGTTCAGAATGCACTTGCTCAGCTACGTACAGCAGAACTGAATATTGGTAACACATAAAGTCCAATAATCATAAATTCGTAATTCTTTAAAGCGTTAGTCTCGTTACTCGTAGATCAGCGAAGATCAAATCGGAATTGAGAGTTCAAACAAAGATATCAAGACTTCAGTTTACAGCATACTTATACAGATTAAGTCAAGCAACACCTAATTGTGGTGCATTGTAATGTAGAAAATTTAAGAAACAACAGACGATTTCCCTGTAAGCCAGACTTCTAGCGATCAACATTACAAGTTAAAGAGGCAGTCAGAGTGCAGTCAGTTGCGTTTGACACGTGCCGCAACCATTTTGTAAAAGGCAGAGCTAAAAACCCCATTCAAATCTCAAGAACTTTTGCAGGCTCACTCTTGAAACGATAGCAACGTTAGACTAAAAATGGAACAACATTTAAAAAATTGTAACGCCCTGTGGTTTTTCCCCCTAGATAACGACACTAGTAGAGAAACTACGCTTCAAACTTTCACCTCAGATGTCTCTCAAAACGGGCACAAAATATCTTTTGCACACCATAGTTTCATCCTTGCTGATATTAACCGGTCTATCATCGAAGTTAGATCGTCAAAATGCATTTGGAGTAAGTTCGGCTACGTTGATCTCGACACGTCAGCTGGACGGTCCTCAGCGATAGTTTTATCATATTTTGCTTTAAAAAAAGTGGTTTTGAAGTATCAAGGATTAATCCTTTCAATTGTTTTAAAAATTGCGCCATGTCAATTATTATTAAAAACTGGATCGTTGGATAATGCAATTCAAGACTTTTTATGGGCTTAGCCATTATGATATAGGAGCCAATATACCATAATCTACAAATATGATAAGTGTACGCGTTGGCTTAAAATTAAAAGGGAGCTAAAAAGAAGAGAAGAGAAGATTTGTCTAATATCGTGGGGGTGTTTTTAATAAAACAATTATTCCACTCGCGCTTGTTGGATATGAGATGGCTATAGCTAACTCGGCGCTACGCGCCTCGTTGGCTATCTATCATCTCATATCCAACAAGTGCGAGTGGAATAATTGTTAAATACATACTGTTGCTATGGATTTATAGGCGTCTATGTGACATGCGCAGATGTTATTCAACTTTGTCTATGTAATATAGAATTAGACCCTGTCACTGGCTGTCAGGATTTTAAAATATCGTCTGTTACTTTATTGCAATGAACGTTGGACTTTTCTCGGAGTATGGTCCCTCTAGAACCTATTAAGTTTAATTTGTAGTTTTGACATGGAAGTAATCCTTTAAAATTTGTAAATTGTTCATAGTTTAAATCATCACAACCATAGTAACTTTTGGCGTGCTGTACGTATTGTAATCTTTAACTAAGTAGGCTAATTATTAAAGGAGTTAAGTAATGGCACTTCTGCAGTCGATGGTGTTGCGTTTTGGGGGTTGAAAAGATTGGTTGTTAGAACAATAGATAAACCTATAATTCCGTATGGGAAAAACCGCGCGAATGCACAGAATCCGCATGGCTCTAATCATACTCTATTTGTCAGTCATTTTCGCGGTGTGAACACGAGCTTGTTGATACACAAAATAAAGCAGGAGTGTATATATGCACGATCCTTCGCAGTAAAGCACTATTTGAGCAATAGTGAAAATCAGACCTGAAAAAAAAAACATTTTAGGCCTGCACGGGATTCGAACCACTGACCTCTGCGATACTAGTGCAGCGCTCTATCAATTGAGCTAACAAGCCAACTGGGAGCAGGACGTCAAATTAATTCGACATAAACCCGTAGATGATAAATCAAACAACAACAAGCATATGAAACTTATGTATGACCTGCGGTTATGAAGCGTATATATGCACGATCCTTCGCAGTAAAGCACTATTTGAGCAATAGTGAAAATCAGACCTGAAAAAAAAAAATTTCTGGCCTGTACGGGAATCGAACCACTGACCTCTGCGATACTAGTGTAGCGCTCTAAAGCAGGAGTGTAGGCCAGTTTACGTAAGGAGCACAGAATTCGAATGTGTGAAATCCTAGCTACGCCACTACTTGCCAACCTAAAAAGCCCTTGTTTCCATAAGCATCAAAAAAGCTCTTTGTTATATTCGATGCCCAATCAACCAAGATAATGGTTTGAGAATTTGTGTAATGCTCTACTAAGCAAATCTGCTTTTGTTTGAGGTGAACAGAGCCTGGCACTATGGGAGGTCGGTTAGAGCTCGAAAGACGATTGTCGCGTGTGGTTCACAGCATCCTCCTGCACGCATGTCTCGTGTTTGCCTCCGCTGGCCTAAAAATGCCACGTCTCCTTCGCAGCCGTTCTTTAGCTAATAGCTCCTTCGTAACGAACAGTATTCCTTTCCCTTTGTTTGAGGGTATAGACCCTTACAGATTGCGCTAGTAAAAGTGGCACATTATTATTATTTTTTTAAATTTTTTTTTTTGCTCAAGTTCCTTTGCAGTAAGTGGCTTGAACCCGGGGGTAACATGTGAAGGTGTAGTCTGATCGTCCGGGTGAGTGTAGTCCTGAAAAGGACTGTTGTCGGTGGTAGTGACTGACGTTTCGACAACCTGTGCGGAAGTCATCATCAGAGTCAAGTGAATGATTGTTGTAAGTAGAATGTTCTTATTCTAGTTCGTGTGAAATGATCGGTTGGTTTTGCCGTGATGTTATTGGCTGTAAGACTCAAGTGACGTAAGTCGGTCGTGATTGGTCTGTTTCGATCTGTCGGTAAAGTTAGGTCGTTCTTTTTCGGTCGTTTGTGATGTTTATGTCGTGAATGAGTCGTTTGTATGGAGCGGGTAAGTGTTGACATCTGTTTAGGGGAGTCTGTTCTAAGTTAGTAAACCATCTTTCCAGAGTCAGTTGTTGAAAATAGTCAGTACTGTAGGTTAGGCATTGCGCAGAGTCCCAATCCATGTTGTGGTTGGTAAGTCGATGGTGTTCAGCAATGTGATTGCTGACATCACCTTTCCTCGTCGCTCGTCTGTGTTCAGTCAGTCTTGTTTTGAGGTTTCTGCCAGTCTCACCGATGTAGGAGGCTTGGCAGTTGGAACAATTGATCTTATAAATCGTTCCCTGTCTGTTCCTCGGTTCGTCTTTGTCTTTAACGTTGGTTAGTAACTGACGTAGTGTAGTGATGGGTTTCTGGGCGACGCGGATATTGAAGGGTAGTAAGATGCGCCAGATGTTTTCAGACATGCTTTTTATTTACGGTATGGCTGCTGTAGTCGTAGGGGTTGCGATGTCGTTTGTTTTGGTAGTAGTAGTGGGTCGGTGAGTGTTTCGTCGGATGAAGTCGTTGTTGTAGTTGTTCTTCGTAAAAACACGGTGAAGGTATTTGCTTTCGTCGGATAAGCTTTCTGTCGAGTCGCATACTAATTGTGCGCGTCGTGTTAGAGTTCTGATAGTTGTTGCTTTGTGTGATGTAGGGTTGTAGGATGACTCGTCTAGTAATCTGTCGGTGTGTGTCGGTTTCCGGTAAACTGTGGTCCGTAATGAGTTGTCGTTGTGGCTTACCAGGCAGTCTAGAAGAGGAAGTTTGCCATTTTCTTCGACTTCTCTGGTAAATTGTATGTCAGTGTTTTGTTCGTTAAGGTGGTGGTGGAATGCGTCAATTTCGTCGTGTCGAACTGCGGTGAATGTGTCGTGAAAGTATCGTAACCAAAGCCACAACTATCAGAACTCTGACACGACGCGCGCAACTAGTATGCGACTCGACAGACAGCTTATCCGACGAGAACAAATGCCTTCACCGTGTTTTTACGAAGAACAACTACAACAACGACTTCATCCGACCAAACACTTACCGACCCACTACCACTACCGAAACAAACGACACCGCAACCCCTACGACTACAGCAACCATACCGTACATAAAAAGCATGTCTGAAAACATCTCGCGCATCTTACTACCCTTCAATATCCGCGTCGCCCACAAACCCATCACCACACTACGTAATTTACTAACCAACGTTAATCGAACAGAACGACCTAACTTTACCGACGGATCGAAACAGACCAATCACGACAGTCTTACGCCACTTGAGTCTTACAGCCAATAACATCACGTTAAAACTGACCCATCATTTTACACGAACTGAAATAAGAACACTCTACTAACAACAACTATTCACTTGACTCTGATGATGACTTCCGCACAGGTTGTCGAAACGTCAGTCACTACCACCGACAACAGTCCTTCTCAGGACTACACTCACCCGGACGATCAGACTACACCTTGACTTAAGTTCCTTTGTTTACTGGAAAGTCTGAAATTAAGGGGAGTGCTGGTGCTATAATCATGTTAAAACCGTGTCTTGTGAAATTCACATCATGCTCAACAAGATATTATGCCAGTCTACACTAAGTTTGAGTTAGATTCTGGACGCTTTTCTCAGGTGAACATTGCACTTATCGCATTTCTGGTTTCCTGCTTTTAGAAAAAGGTCTTCAGATTTCTACTCTCTTACTTAAAAGTTTTTCAAATAGTTTCATAACATGTGTCAGGTAATTCTAAAGCCGGACTTAAAAAACTTAAAAGTTTTTCAAGAAGTTATCTTTGTCTTTACTCTCATTGTTTCCTTCCCATTTTGAATCCTGTCATTTTGTCTTCTTCCGCATAACATATGAGTAACTCTTCCTGGACACAACTACAGTTCACTGCAGCAAAAAGTATCATTAGCAAATAATCACACCTACCCTTGTCGAAATGTCATTTAGATGACAAACAGTGAGGTAACGGAATGATTGATTTGCATTGCAAATATGTTTTCACTCGATGAAGTAATAATTGTCTTTGTTCTGTCAGGAACTTCGAACATAGAGCTCCGAGCTTCGATTACCTATTTGGCTTAAAATTACGACTTTTTGGTACGACAAATAGTTTCATAACATGTGTCAGGTAATTCTAAAGCCGGACAGCCGGCGACCGGACAGAGACCACATACCAACTGAGTAGGACGTGAAGTAACAGAAGATCATGTCTTTCAAGAGCTCAAGTAAGTTATCTAGTTTCATTCTCCTACACTCAATAATTATGTTACCAAAAATTTTGAGCCCTCTACTGGAGCCTTGGCTAAATATTAAAAGATATAATGCATCGATGGGCCTGTCTCGCCTATGATTCATTTCTTCTAATTTATCGGTGAAACAGACAGTGTGCGGAAACTTGTCACGGGTATAATTTATGTGAACACTGAATGAAATTGAAAGCTGCAATATTTCATAAGTCTAATTCACTACGTTTCGCATGCACAAGTTTTTGTCCGAAAGGAAATTCAATACTAATTAGGGCAATTTGAAAATAATGGTAATCTAGCGACACCTAATCACCACAAAGATTCCATAACTGAACCCTTTCATGCATCAGCTTTGTCGGGAAAAATATCGATCTCCCGCACATGAAAACGTTATTCCTCAGCGAATGATATCAGCAAACCTTTAAAACTTCAGTTTCTAAAGGACCACTCATTAGTTATCTAACATTATTTACTCTAATAATCGCACCTTGCCATCTTCTTGCACTTTGAGCCTAGGTTTAATTTTCTCCTCTTTTCCCTTGTACGGCAGCTGCGCATTGGCAAAGGAACTGCTTTAGCCTTATAATAGAGCATCAAAAACTTCAATATAGAATTAAAAAAAATACTGGAAATTGGCCGCCCACTAGTGGGGGTATCGTTAGAATAAAAAAAGGCGTGGGGAGGAGGGGAGAGAAATTGTTTTAAAGTGACACAACCAAAATACTACGAACCCCTTCCCTTTTGATAAATAATGACCGATCCTTGAACAAGGATTATGATCTAATTTACTTTAACAATCGCACTTTCCTGTCTTCTCACACTTTTATAAACCCATGTTCGGAAGAGTTCCATATAACCCCGTCATTAATTATGCATTCCATTTCATAAAGACTAAATATAAAGGTTTCTTTGCAACACTCTATGCATAATTAATGTATGGGGTTCTATGGAACTCTTACCCCCATGTTCAATTTCCTACTATTTTTCCTTGTACGGCGGCCCTGCTTTGGCAAGGGAACTGTTTTAGCTTTCTAACACTGAGTCAGAAGCTTTCATTTAGAATTCAAAGGACTGAAATACAATAAATACGGCTGTCTGCATTTTTCATATCATTTATGGACCATACCAGTTTTCTTAACTCCTAGCAAGATGTTAAACCATACTTTTTTAGATCTCTTATTCAGGAACCAGAGTCATTAGTTCTAGACTGAAGGGGGAGGGGTTGGAGGATTATGGGCGATCATTAGGTTTGTAGGGAGAACATAGAGGGAACTAGTCGTCGCCGACTGAGTATAAAGGGGGAGAACTATAGCAAATGACTGCCTGCCAATTATTTTTCATTGATTTTTTTTTTTTTTTTTTGGGGGGGGGTCATAAGAATGTTACAAAGGATTACCGGAGATCAGATAATTGTAATTATGACAGTCAAGATTCTCTGACCCCTCCTCCCCCTCAGGCGATAAATAATGGCCGGTCCCTGATTTCATTCCTCTGAAACCTGCTCTGAGATTTTTTGTGAAACTTTAGTTTTTGTTTGTTTATCTTATAGGAGCGAAAATTTGAAAATAAAAAAGAGGAAAGTTTTTTGAAGTAAAGAAAGAGGTGAAATTTTGAAATAAAAAAGGGGGGGGGGTCCTGGGGCTCGTTTAGGAACTGTACTACTTATATAATTCCTATAATATCATAACAATTAAATTTACGAGTACTGGCTAAATTTGCGTTTCCGAAAATTGTTCCTTTTCCTTCGCCGAGAATTGGAGTTTAAATTTATTTCAGGGGAAGAATGACATTGCTCAATTCCGAGAAAGAGAAAAAAGGCAATAGTTTACCGAGCTGAAAAAACCACAATTGTTGATGTGCGTGTGCTATTTATGTGAAGGATATTCCATGCAATATTATGGCATTTGTTTCAAACAGTTTTTCTCGAAGAAAGAGACTCCCACAGAGGTACAAGGTAGATGAACGAAAGGAAAAAAAACAGTTGATTTTGTACCTTTATCCTCCGTTTTTAACCAAACCCTCCCTTTCCTGGAGTTATCCTGACTCATCTACAGGAACATCTTGGAAATTACTACTTCTCGAAGAGGAAATGGATTTGAGTCATACCCAAAGAACATTGGAATAATTTTCAAAGGTCTTTTAGTCCAAATCGAGGATCTGGTGATAAAAACCCGTATATTTCTCCACTTCCCTCCGATCCCCCATAATCCCTCCATATCCCCTTTCCCTCTTCCCCTCCTGATCTCCCCTCCCCGAACGAATCTGCATCGTTCTTTCCTTCAGTGTTATATTTACGCTGTTGTAATTTCCTTCGTGTTTATCGCCCACCAGACGATCAAGAAAGAAGAGAGACATCGTACGTTATGAACTATGAACAAGCTTATAAAATCAAGTTAATAGAGAAAGATGCTTTAACGCAGGTTAGTTTATGATTTTATGGCGTGTCCAGGTTATTGTGCAGCTTAAACATCTTGCGGGAATTATCTTGTGTGAGTGGCCTTTTTACTTCTCGTTTCCTTCTTTGTTTTGTGTGCTGGTTTTTTTTCTCGTGATTTGTTTGTTTATTTGTTTGTTTGTTTCTTCTTTATTTTAAATAAGGGGTTTTTATTTTCAAGGAAATCATTATCTTAAATCGATTTTCTGCTGAATCAGTCGAACATAAACGAGAAACAAAACGCCATATGAGTAAATTAAAATTTCAAACTTACCAAATTATGCAGAGGCATAGTTAGTAGTCCCCTCTACTAACTATGGCAGAGGGGAGCAACTCATTCAAAGTAAATCAATCAACAAGGGATATTTAGAATATGTCAAAATTCGAGTAATGAGATACGACACTTGACCGGCATCTAAAGTTGCTCGTTTGATTGAGAAACCGGTCATTATTTATCCTTTGGCTAGGTGGGTCGGTGAATTTTGGTTGTGTCACCATGTAAACTACCTAATTCCTCTCCCCCCCTGGGGATCCCTTGTATTCAGATGATCCCCCATAATTGGCCATCAATTCTCTATAGTCCCCCTTTAATCTCTGTTAGTGACAACTGTTTGCCATGGCAACCAGAAGAGTAGTCCTTACACTCCCTCTTTTCGATCTAATTCCCCTCCCCCCCTGGGGATCCGTTGTATTCAGATGATCCCCCATAATTGGCAATCAATTCTCTATAGTCCCCCTTTAATCTCTGTTAGTGACAACTGTTTGCCATGGCAACCAGAAGAGTAGTCCTTACACTCCCTCTTTTCGATCTAATTCCCCTCCCCCCCTGGGGATCCCTTGTATTCAGATGATCCCCCATAATTGGCAATCAATTCTCTATAGTCCCCCTTTAATCTCTGTTAGTGACAACTGTTTGCCATGGCAACCAGAAGAGTAGTCCTTACACTCCCTCTTTTCGATCTAATTCCCCTCCCCCCCTGGGGATCCGTTGTATTCAGATGATCCCCCATAATTGGCAGTCAATTCTCTATAGTCCCCCTTTAATCTCTGTTAGTGACAACTGTTTGCCATGGCAACCAGAAGAGTAGTCCTTACACTCCCTCTTTTCGATCTAATTCCCCTCCCCCCCTGGGGATCCGTTGTATTCAGATGATCCCCCATAATTGGTAATCAATTCTCTATAGTCCCCCTTTAATCTCTGTTAGTGACAACTGTTTGCCATGGCAACCAGAAGAGTAGTCCTTACACTCCTTCTTTTCGATCTAATTCCCCTCCCCCCCTGGGGATCCGTTGTATTCAGATGATCCCCCATAATTGGCAATCAATTCTCTATAGTCCCCCTTTAATCTCTGTTAGTGACAACTGTTTGCCATGGCAACCAGAAGAGTAGTCCTTACACTCCCTCTTTTCGATCTAATTCCCCTCCCCCCCTGGGGATCCGTTGTATTCAGATGATCCCCCATAATTGGCAGTCAATTCTCTATAGTCCCCCTTTAATCTCTCTTAGTGACAACTGTTTGCCATGGCAACCAGAAGAGTAGTCCTTACACTCCCTCTTTTCGATCTAATTCCCCCCCCCCTGGGGATCCGTTGTATTCAGATGATCCCCCATAATTGGCAATCAATTCTCTATAGTCTCCCTTTAATCTCTGTTAGTGACAACTGTTTGCCATGGCAACCAGAAGAGTAGTCCTTACACTCCCTCTTTTCGATCTAATCAGTCCATCAGTTGATTGGCCTTTTTGTAGACTGTGTCATACGTTTGGTGACTAGTACTAGTTTAACATTTCCAGTGAGAAAAACATTTGATACATATCTCCGAAATTTTGAGGAAATATGGAACAGAAATGAAGAAATTACTTGAGTTTAAAACTGTGGGCTGTTTATGAGAGTTTTTCTAGATTTTGCTCATTGTGGTACAGAGATAACTTTAAAGGAACAGGAACGTTTTAGTAATGATAAAATTGCAGCTATTATTTTACTAAAAGAATGTTAGAAAAGATCTAATAAATTTTACATCCCCATTCCACAATGGGAAAGTTGTTTTAGGGCGTGTGGTTCTAACTTAAAATTAATACTAAATACATTATAAAATGCAAAATATATTATTTCAGTGAAAACGGGTTTGGGAGGATAAATTTAGCAAAGACTTTCACATTTACTAAAACAACCTTCAAACACCATACTAGTTTATTACGCGAAACACTTTTTACAAAACGTTGTTTAGGCATGCATTCTATGGTTACTTTTGTTGTTCTTTTTCTTTTTTATTAACAGAGTCTGTAAAAAAAAAAAGGTTTATTTTTCTTTATTAAGAGAGCTAATGCCCATAAAATTTTTCTTTCAACTCACCATGTGAAATCTGAGCAGCTCATTGTATCTGATTTATCATCACGGGTTTATTACTAATCAACTTAACGGCCTGCTCCCAGTTGGCTTGTTAGCTCAATTGGTCGAGCGCTGCACTATTATCGCAGAGGTCAGTGGTTCCAATCCCGTACAGGCCTGATTTTTTTCAGGTCTGATTTTCGCTATTGCATAAAAAGCGCTCTCTACTGCGAGGATCGTGCATCATACGTATCAATTGATTCGCGAGAGTTTTGAAATCCTTGGCGTGTTTCTTCATCCATTTCGTCGTGATGTACGTTAAAAATTTATTTATACTTGCAAGCCGATCATTTCGTCGTCTCGCGATGATTAAGACTCTTGCGAATGAAAACCGCAAAGTTTCGTCTTGAGAAAGTTTTCCAGAACTTCAAAACTTGAAACTTTAAGATGGTTTATAAGTAGGCCAAACAGCTTGAAATTACGGGGTCATCCTTGGTGTAAAAACCTGACGAGGTCTTCTTTGTTTCATGAGGTATTGTTTTGCTGTACGCTATTGTTTATCACGTTTTTTTGTCTTTGTTTTACGTCACTCGTGAGCTTCACAGGTTTTACACCGAGGATGAGCCAGACTTCCGTATAAACCCATACTTCATTATACAAAATAAAAGCAGAGGCAAAACAACAGATCACCTTTGGGACTACGGCTCTGTTTTTGATAGTTATGAGGCTATATAGAAATCTTTCCCACACCAATTTAGTACTTCGTGCAGTTTTAATTTGTGTTTCGTCGATGGCTAGGCATTTGTTTGAACATGGCCTTTTGAAATTTAATGTAACAAGTTCTCCTTCACAAAATAGCTCAGGAAGTCTTACTTCTCAATATTGACTTCTTGAAACTTAAAAATTAGAACAGACAAGAAAAATACTTCTTGAAAATTAATATACTTCTTGTGAAAATATTTTGCTGCTTAACTGTTGTTGTATGAGATTACATGAGAAACCACCGGTGACTGATAAAGCCAGCACTTTAAACAACAACAACATACGCGTAATTTTGGCTTTCCTAACATACGCGTAATTTTGGCGTTATTGATCAACAGGGTTGGGGTGTAGGTCATTACATTGCCTTGAGATGTTCCGCGACATTTACACATTTACAAAGACCTATTTTGACTAACTGGATGCTATTTCGTACCTTGGTGCAATTCTTTGCTTGCATTGTTTTCCTTCACCATTCATTCCTATGCTTTACTGTGATATTTATGTTAGATATTTATGTTAGATTTTTAGATTTTAGAATTTATATTGTTAATTGATTAATAATCACTGATTAGACCAGTGTCCCCAATTAGCTTGTGCTTGTACAGCTAAATACATTTGACACTTAAATAAAGTTTTTTTTATTATTATTATTATTATTATGCAGTATACACGTTTGGATGCTAGTGAGCTGAGCAAGATAGGGCGAAAATTCGTAGCCTATCTGCCTGACAGGAGTGTTAACTATAATAGTATCTAATGCTACTTAAATAAAAATGATCAATATAAAACAATTAAAGTGTCGATTGGCCCAATACTAAGATGTTTTTTTTCAAATGTTCATGATGTACTGTTCAGCTCTTAAAATATCCTTAACTTAAAATGTTCATAAAATACTGTTCATAAAAGCCAAATCATAATGTCCTTAAAGTTCTTACGATGTAACCAGTTTAAATGTTCTTGCAATGTTCAGAGTGCTATTTAATACATCTTTCTGCATTCTCAGCAATTTCTTTGTATCTTGTACCAAAGATGCCCTTCATTTCAGTTTCCAGAGCTTTAGACCATCCTCCAAGTACATCTATAATGACGTTTACTTGTGAGATCTTGTATCCTGGGTGTTGTTTTGTCAGCTCAAGTCTAAGTGCTCCATACTTCTTAGTCTTTTCTTTTTCTTTTTTGTCTCTTTTGTTGATCCAAGGGCAGCTCATTTCCACCAGAAGTACCTTCTTGTTTTTGTGGTGGATGAAACGTGCATCCACACGATTAGATCGTACATATGTACGATCAGCCTATACTGGTACATCCCAGTATGCCTCAGCATCATGTGATTTATAAAGAGGTTTGGGCTTCACATCTGAGAACCATGGCGGAGTACTATCAGCGAGCTCTAGGTCTTTGAGCATCTCAAAGAAGAATACTTTCAAAACAAAATTGTGCCTTTCTAAGTACTTGGACTGAGCTAATGATGGACATCCAGCAAGTACATGTGTCATGCTCTAGGACCTTCGCCACACATTCTACATTTGACATCGTTCTTGTCCGTTTTTCCAGTCTTGTAGGCCATGTAGACCTATGTTGGTGTGAGCTGTTCGTACAGTTCCATGATGCCTGCGATACAGTGGGTAGGAGCACATTGCCATTTACTGAGCCATGCAAAACGATTTTCATGGCTCAGTTGATCATCTTGCCATCTTGCTTTTAAAGACTTCCTTGCCACTGTTGATCTTCGACTTTTTTGACAAGTTTCTCATTTACCACTTTCTTTATGCTTCTTGATGTGCAGATCTTGGGTAGCTATCTGTGGTTCTTCTGTTGGGCTACATTATGGTTCAGTGGTATTCAAGTTCAGAGTTGTATCCAGTTCTTCTGCAAACTTCTTCGCGTCAGTGATGAGAGGAGAATCCCTGACTATAGCACATTCTTCAAACCGTTGCACAGATTTCATCTTGGGGTCTGGACTTTCATAGAGTTTAACTGCTGTTGCGATCTTGATCAGCCTATACTAATAATAATAATAATAATAATAATAATAATAATAGTAATCGACTTTATTTAAAGAGGGTATATACATAACAGCTTGCGCTGATAAACCAGTGGCCCTCAAAACTAAAGTTAGTAAGTAATGCATTCTAAGCCATAGAGATTAAAAATAGAACTAACTAGTCGAACAATGTATCTATTCAAAGACTATAAACACAATAAAACTAGATTATAAAACAGCTTCAAAAGAATCAATACTCTTGCTCAATACTCTTGCTCAATGGCTCGTAGTCCTCGTCCTCCTTTCTCCCTATTATTATTATTGTTATGTCGCAGAGAAATCAACTGAATGCTACATTCTAATCAGGCAGCACAGGGCGAAAACCGTAACCTGTGAACCATGGAGTAAAAAAATAAATGTACATTAACTAATCCTAAAAAGCTTGTCCGTTGTGTCTACGGTCCTCCTTCTAACAGAGAGTCAAACTGCCACCTTGAAACTCCGGGCAATATTCAGCGTGCCCGAGAGCACTGCCCTCTGCATCTTTCGCAGTACGTCTGTGCTTCTGCCTCCCACCAGCTCGCGCATCATGACATCCAGCTCCCGTGACCACCCCCCGAGGGCATCCATAATGATGTTATATTGCTTCACCTCGTAGCCTGGGAACTGCTGCCTTAGTTCCCAGCGAAGGGGTCCGTACTTCAGTGTCTTCTCTTCATCCTTTCTTGTCCGATTGTTAACCCACGGGCAGCTCATTTCCAGCGTCACAACTCTCTTGCACATATGATTTACAATGCGTGCATCCACCCTATTATTATTATTATTATTATTATTATTATTATTATTATTATTATTATTATTATTATTATTACCTGAAAGGGCAAAAAGAAACTATCATTTCCCATTTTTTTAAAGCGGTTCAGTTAGGTTATTTATAATTCCTCGAAAAAAAAAAAAAAAAAAAAGAACAATACCGAAGTTGTCACCCTAACGCCATGCGAAGGTTTTCGTAAATATCATTAACGCCTATTCATAGAGGATTCCTCCCCAAGACTCAACTCCTTTTAATTCACCGCCAAGATGAAAATTTCTCTCTTCACCAAACATTTACTCGCCTCCGGCTTGCCAATATAATACATTGATAAGTTTACCCTTTAAAAGTGTTCCAGGGAAGATCTATTACGGTTAATGTAGCATTCTTTCATCTTAATAAGCGTACGTGCTATGATAAAACAAGAAACTACAAGTTATAAGTTATACACCAAGATGTAAATGAACTGAGGGATTCACAAGTGTTAATTCCCTCCTCACGACTTAAAACTTGAGAACGAGGTCAGAATAAATTCACGCAGCAAGGTTCTAGAAGTTGACACTGAATTAGTTTTTATAGTTTAAAGTCTTACCAACTACTTACCAGATTTTCATAACGTATATTATAACTTTTACCTTTAGAAGAAATTCGCTGCCTATTTTTTCATGTATCAAAAACTTCAAATCGAAGGGAAAAAAAAAGAAAGCTCTTGTGGAGAATCTAGGGTTCAAACATACTTTCTCAATTTTCTCTCATAATTTTTTGCAGCATGCAGTGGAAGTGGTTATGCTCAGCGCAAATATCAGAAAACATAAAATCAATACACAGGAAAGTGTGAAGAGCGTTCTGAGACGTTTGCTATCCTAACGACGAAGTTCTCATGGGGTGTGACAGATGGATGTCTTCATGACGGCGCGGGAATCTTCTCATTTTTGTGTCTTACAGAAGTGTCCTTCGAGAGAGACTTGGCAGTAAAGTCGAATTCTTTAGCAAGCTTATAAACTTACAAAAATTTGAAGTTTGTGGTTAAAAATTTATTTCATTCAATAACGTCATTGTCCTTATGACTTCCTCTCAACAAAGACTTCTCTGAACGCTAAACAATTACCTTTATCTACCATATTTACAATTGAGCAGGTTTTACTGTACTTCGATACAAAAATAATAAATTATTCTCTTTTTCATTATGCCAAATTCATCTTTCTCTGAGTCTTTCCGTTACAAGTCTTCTGTCAGCTCTTGAAAGGTCACTGGCGATAGAAAGCTACAGTAGATCAAGAAAAAATGTCGTTAAAATGATGGCGAAACTGAGGTGGCTGAGCGTAATTCTACAGCCTTAGCTTAGTGGCTGACTGTATTATTTGTATTTGTATTTGTACTTGTATTAACGATATTTAGACAGGCCAGCCCAATTCAGCTTGAAACTGGTTTAAATGGAGGCCTGTACATCTCACCCATCCCACCCCAGGGGAGGACATCCATCACACTGTAATCTCATGTGTGGGGAATTAACGTCTCCTACCCCAAACCTGCAGGAGACGGGACCTCCATTTATTCGTCCCTATCCGAGAAGACTAAAATATCTAACCATTTCTTGAAGTTACTGAAAGGTAGCAGATTCTTCTCAATTATTTTAATACCCTGCAGTGCAGGCGGATTTTGGCGGGCGAGTGGATATTCCCATCGGCTGTTCAGACCGCCGTCTTGAATTAGACAAACAGTGGAGAGTTGGGACGAGGTAAAAAGTTTACTACGCTTGTGGGAGGGAGAGAGAAAAATTGGGAAAGGGGGTGGGGGAGGGTTTTCTTTCCCCGTCCCCTTACCCACTCCGACATTCTCGCATTCTCGTCCCAATTCTCCCAGTCTGCAGCGAATCCAACATGGCGGCTTAACACTCAAAACCTAGCGACTAAATACAGCAATGGCTCCGACCTGTAGTTGGATGTTAAAAATAGTAAAATTTAATAAGTTACATCTTAACTCCTTGCTTGTGAGTATTGTTTAACCGTGTATCTCGAAGCGGAACAGTGAAATATCAATGCGAGTGAAAACACTGATGTGTCAAACACGAAATGGTTACTCACCTAACGAAGAGAAGGCAGAGCCTTCATTGTTCAGCGAGGTCGTTCCGCGATATGCCGGCGATGACTACCTCATCTTCTGACCAATTTCGCGGAACAAATTCATTTAGTTGGTTCAGGCTCAGTTCAGGAGGACGAAGATCAGAGACTGGAGCCATTCCTGTATTTCACCGCTGACAGGAATGGCTCCGACTCATGTGTCTGTTAATTTTTTTTTTGGTTTGTTTTGGTTAAATAATTTATAAACTGAGATAAATTTAAAAGTGTTTTTTATTAGGTTCTTCTTAAGTTGAACATTACAATGCTTGCAAATGAAACCCTCTAAAATTAATACAGGGCTACGTAGCGTCAAAATTAAAATACATGTTTCGAAAATCACGCAGTGTTACATGACGCTGCGACCGATATTTTCAATTTACAGTATGCTCGGCTGGAGGAGTTTTTTTTTTTCGTTTTGGCTAAATTATTTATACACTAAGATAAAATCTGAACGAGTGTTCTTCCCATGTTGAACGTTTAGTAATTTATACGCTGAGATAAGAAACTGAAAGAGCGCTCTTCCTATTTTAAACTCCACGCTGATTGTAATTGAAGCCCTCTTTTATTAATACAGGGCCATGTACTTTCTGTAATAATGTCGATCTATCATATGACCAGTACGACCACCTGGGCGCTTTTATCGAAAAAATTTTAAGAAAATCCCCGTGTGAGGGCCTGAGTGATGCGAGAGTAGAAAGAAAGAAAAAGACAGTGTGACAATAAATTCTTATTGATTGAGTAAGGTCGTGCCGTACTGGAAAATAAATAGCTCTCAGTCGTGACGCAAGGAGCTCGCTGCGCTCGGTTGGTATTTTAATGTCCGGCCCTCCCACTCAGTCAATAAATGCATACTCTTTTCTTGCAGCAACTGCATGTCACATTTGCAACCTTACGCGGTACCTCTCTAGTGTTGCGTGATCTCAGTTTTTTTACAGGCACGACTTCAACTTTCTGGATGCTTATAACATTGCGTTATTCTCGAAACGTGACATGCAGATGCAGCATTTATTTAAAACTTAGACACTACATGGCCCTGTAATAATTTAAGGAGGCTTCATTTACAAGCATTGTAATGTTCAACTTAAGAATAACCGAATAAAAGATACTTTCAATTTATATCAGTTTGTAAATTATTTTACCAGAACAAAAAACAAATCAATAAACGCATGAATCGACCCATTCCTGTCAGCGGTGAAATACAGGAATGGCTCCAATCTGTTCGTACTCCTGAACTCAGCCTGAACCGACCAAATGAATTAGTCAGCGAAACTAGTAAGCGGATGAATTAGTCATCGCCAGAATATCGCTGAACGACCTCGCTGAACGAGAAAGGCTCTGCCTTCCCTTCGCTATGTAAGTAACCATTTCTTGTTTGACACATCGGTGTTTTCACTCGCATTGATAATTCATTGTTCCGCTTCGAGACACACGGTTAAACAATACTCACAAGCAAGGAGTTAAGATGTAACTTATTAAATTTTACCATTTTCATCATCTAATTGCAGGTCGGAGCCATTCCTGTATTTAGTCGCTTGTCACTCGAAAGATGAAAACCACCAAAACTTAAGACCTCGAGTGTTGGACCAGCCGGGACTCGAACCCTGGACCTCCCGCACAACAGTCAGCGCACTGACCGTTGGGCTAACGTAGCCGTAAATATAATTTGGATTTATCACCTGAGTTGATAATGGAAGCTGGCTGACGTTTCGAGCGTGAAAAAAAATTTAAAAAATCGATTTAAGCGCGCCGCACGGAACTCTGGGAGTGAGGTGTACGAGAAATGTAAGATCTTACGTTTGAGTGGCATGGGCACGAATTAGTCTGAAACTTATATTCGGATGGCACGTTGAAGAAGTTTTCGTGGCATCGTGGAAGTTACGGATTATTTCAGCATTTCGCGGGAAAATTAATTCTATCTCGGTCGGTCAGTCCCACGTTTGACCACCATATTTTTTGTATTTGTTGTAATTTTCGTTTTCGACCACCTTGTAAAATATCATTTAAATCCTTGAATTTTTTTGGGTGAAAAGTAGTGTAACGAGGTTAGTTTGCCCTTTCCTCGGGGCATTGTGCTGCTACCCTAGATGACGAATACGTTTCCACATATTTTTTGGGCACATCTAAAACGTGGATTTTTTAGTGGTTTTTCGAATCTGGCGTAGCAAAGGTTCTTTTCGTAGAACCCTTAGCTTCACTGAACACAAGTTGAGATTGTGTCAGGATGTGTATATTGCAAGACTGACTGACTCATTCTAAATCACTTTTTCACATGGAACGTCTCACGTGAGTGTATTAAGAATATAGTACTTTTCCGATGCACCTCACCAAACTTATCAACTTACCCTCTCAAATGTCACATGGTCAGGAGGTAAATAACACTCCAAATGGTGGTAATGTTTCTGCCTGTACTGACGATATCCATGATCGGTGAACGAAACAACCCACCTTAGAGTCCTGTGATTAAAACACATAGGGCCAGTTATTTACACGAGGTCGAACCGAAACCGCGGTCTTACGCAAGCAGTGGGCCATAAGTATTCTCTGTAAGAGGATGTTTTCATTAAATAAATGTCCTTCCACTGTTAGCTTTCGGCTTTTGGGCGTGAAAGGACCTCAGTAGGGTAAACTGATAGCCGTTAAATGACCTAAAACGTGAGCCGTCTGGCGTACAAATTGACAAGTTTTAATCGTTAGGGGAAAGAAAAGTTAACCGTAAAAACAATTTCTGGTGACAGCCGTAAATTTGCGAAAATTTTTAACCATTAGCCATAAAAGCCACCATTGAGACCCTCGTGCAATGGACCAGGCGGGTGGGGGAGGAGAAGGGGGGACTGGTACATTCTTAGGATCAACAAATTACCTGTTTGGAATGAGGCTGCCGCAAGTTCTGCATTGTGCTCGACCACTACGCGCATGCTCGACACCGTAAGAATAATCAAAGTAGTCAGACTCCTCGAACAAAGAAGTGAAAAACAATTAAATCATCCATATTCTGATTTTCAAAATAAAAATATGATCGTGTAGTCTGATGGTCATGCAAATGACTATTGTTGGTAGCGGAAGTCAACATCAAAGCCATTCAACGCTCACTGCGACTTACGCTCAGATCGTGGAAACGTCAGTCATTACCAACTACAACAGTCTTTATCTGGACTTCTTCCCCCGGGATGATCAGACCACACGATCAAACAATTTCCTGGCAAAATACGCGTAACCAATCATATTTTCACTTCAGAAAACGCACAGTACCCTAAATCAACAACTATGCAGCAACTTATTTTTTCAGTGTGACAAAAGAAATAACTTAGTGTACAAAAACACTTTCTGTCTCTTCTAAACAAAAGGCAGCCTACGTAACAATTCTTGTACGTTTAGCTCTAAATACCCTTGCTGAGATATTTCGGCCCTTTCCCCAGATCCAGTCACAGTCCCTCTCGGTCTAACGACTTGTACAGACTGCGGCTGAGAGGAGATGTGAAGGATAGATTTTGACCGTTGTGTAAGATTACCAAATAGTCCAAATACAACATGACAAAAACAACTTGAATCAACAGTACCTCTTCTGAATAATTCTCACAGTCAGTACCTTCTTGATCAGATTCACTATCACTAAATTGAAAACAGAATCAAAGCAAATTTTAAATGAAGAAATTTATGATCTATCTTACGTTTAGACAAAAAGTTGCCTTTACGAAAAAAAACACAACTGAACCAGCCCTGACCTGGTTGATGAAGCAGGCACAACTTTCTTTGGAGTTTTCTTTTTTGCTTCTTTGCTCATCTCCTATAAAGGAAAGTGAAATAAGATTAAAAAGTACTACTGGTTAATTTTTTCCTTTGATTTTCTTGCCAAGATCTTTGAAGATCTTTTATTTTCTTTCTAATATCTCCAAGGATCTTTCACTTTCTTGCCAAAATCTTTAAGAATCTTCTATTTTCTTGTAAAGATCTTCAAGGATCTTTTATTTTCATGCCAACATCTTTAAAGGATCTTTGAAATTCTTGACAAGACTTTTTGGAGATCTTTGAAGATCCATAGAAGAACCTCAAAGATCTTGACAAGAAAATGAAAGATCCTTGAAGATCTTGACAAGAAAATGCAAGATCCTTGAAGATCTTGGCAAGAAATTGCCAGATCTTTGAAGATTTTGGCAAGAAAATGCAAGATCCTTGAGGATCTTTAAACAAGCATTGTGAAGATCCTCAAAGAATTCTCAGGGATATTCATGAAGAAACACAAGAGAACCTCAAAGGTCCTCATGAAGATCTTTACTGATCCTTAAATATCCTCCAAAGATTTTCACCAGGGACCCACCATTGTTCTATTCCACTAAGGTGAATAATTGTTTACAAGTGTATTTGCTTTACTTTTGTTTGAAAGAGAAGAAAAATGTTACAAGAAAGACATGTTTCATTACACCAGAATTTGTCAGAGATCAAATACAAAACTTAACCTGGACAGCAAAAGTTGAAGATTTTTGTTTCAAATAACGTACTGCTTACCTGAATTTTTAGATGCCTCTCTCCCAGTTCCTCTGGAGAAAGAACTTCTTCTGCTACTTTGTTTATAGTATTGTCTAGCACCTGGAGGGTCAAACAGAAAGCTCAACAATTACCCATTGTCATAACAACTAAACTCTTGTTTCTGGTCAGCAAAGTAGTGGAAAGGTCACAGAAATAGAAAAAAAAAACTGTTTGTATACATGTGAATAAGAATTAAGTGCAGCTCAGCATATTGAACTCACATAGAATCCCTAAGACCATGCACAAACAGAGTAGTCTTGACAGATGAGCATATAGATCAGAAACAGTATTTTAAAAACTGCACCCCTATTCCGGGATGTCACACTTTGTCAAAACATTAAGGCTGACCGTGAGAATGTCTAATAGGATACAAGTACAATTCACTTAGACTTTCACTTAATGAGAATGTCTTATAGGATACAAGTACAATTCACTTAGACTTTCACTAGTTGGGCAAGCAAACCTGTTGAGAGAAAAAAAGGCCTGACTGACTTATGATAGACTACAAGGTTCTCCTTCCAAATTGTCATGTATTACCTGACAAAAAAATAAAAAGAGAGAGAAGTTGGTGTTCCATCAAAAATAACCTTAGGGGTCTAATCTACACCTCTTTAACTGTTACCTCACCTTCACTGGTACAGCAGACTTGAGTTGAGCCTTTGCTCTACAGTTTGGACAGTCTTTTGAATGACTAACAAGAAACAGGAAAAATAACTTCAACACTTTATGGTCCTTAAACAAAATTCTAAAATGTGATTGGTTAGCACCTCAATTAAAGCACTGAACTGGGCAGTTCACACATCATGCCTTTGCAACTGAAGAGAACACAAAAACTGTGCCTTGGTTCTTTTCCTCACAGAAAACAAGTAAACAATTCAGTTTTTATGAATGACTCTGTTTAGCCTATGATTATTTTTATACCTCTGAATAAAAAATTTCTACTCTTACCATGCAGCGAGTGATAAAATAATGTATTGTAAAATAATTTGACATGACTACTGTAAAAGGATTTACCTTAACCCTAACATCAGTGCATATTCTCCATAGATACTGTTCTCAATACATTACCTAAGGTGCTGATAAGGAGAATTTGTTCAACATTGAAGAGCTTATATCTTTTGTTTGTGATCATTTTCCTAATTCTCCTGACATTTATGTGTGATACAGGGATGATATTGTATGGAGAAAATAGATGTTAGTCTGACTCTTGGGGATAAAGGGTTGAGATGAATTTTGAACTGAAACCAAAAATGTTCTGTAACATGTCTTACCAAAGCCAGTCCCTGATACAACCAAAACAGAACGTGTGTGAGCAAGGCAAAGTGTGTGCCAATACCATGAGTTCGCGACAGATACAGCAAAGTAACTCCTCATTTAAAGCTTTCAGGCACTTCTTTGATCTGCTGTCATCTACCAGTTAAAAGGGAAATTTAACATGAGCCCTGTTAATGCCATAAACAATTCTCCCTGTGTGTTATTTTAGAGGAATACTTGGCAATTTGGATGGAGAATATAGCATTCTATCAGAACTGAGGGGAGAATTTAACACGAGCCCTGGCTAAACAACTACTAATATATATATCTTATAATCAAGCAAGAGGGCCATACTGGGAGAATATTGGCCCGAGGTCTTGACATTACCGACCGAGCGCAGCGAGGTCTGTACAAAAAAATTTTAATGGAGAATATAGCTTTCTATCAGAGCTGAGAGGAGAATGACTGAGTACTGTTCAGAGTTAACAGGGAAGTGTGATGAAATGCTGGGGGATAACTTTGCACTGGACTAGCATCCCATCCAGGGGGGAGTTAAGCGATACTCCTAGCTGCGTCATGCTAAGGAAACCAGGATAATCTCCCACTGGGTGGGCCACTTGGCTCCAGTACAGACTTAATCTACCTTTTTTTACCATAAATGACACTAAGGGCTTTTTTTCCACATATTCCTTCATTATACAGAATGCCTTCTGAGGACAGTTGCATCATACAACTTGAAGTTGTGTTTAATTCACCTCTTGGAGTTCAATGTACCTTTGTCCATTTTAACTTCTTCCTGTGGATCAACCTTTTGATCACCTTCCAAAACCTGAAAAATATATTAATGATCATGATAGTCACCAAAAACACTGTGCAGTATAAATAGATACCTTAAAGAATACATAATTTTAATTAATAAATGCACAATTTATCTCTTTTAAAGGAGAAGAATGCTCCTCAAACCACATATCTCTACCATAAAGGTTTCAAATGTGCTTCCGAAAAAAAGCAAAAACAGCTGTTTCCCTTGCTGTTAACACTGATTGCCAAAAGATGACAAAAATAGTATCCAGACTTAACTGAACAACACATTACTGTCCTGAACAACACTTAACTAGGATCTATAATGATAGCATTTAATGTCAACACTGAGAGAGAATTTTCAGAAGGCTAGATTAGTCTTCCTATTTTAATATGGCGACAGGTAGCATCATAATTTCAAGTGTCTTTTCGATGGCTGAGATAGTATCATGTCCTTTTCTGGAGCATAAAACTGAACTTCCTCCTTTTGATTTGCAAATTATTAAATATCTGCTATAAATTAAAAATTAACATTTCACAGTATCATTATTTTGTTTTTAAAACTGATGCCTTTTAAATTATAAAAAGTCAAGAATTGACCTGCTTGCCTTCCATGCTGCCTTTTGCCTTCTTTTCATGAGAAGAACTGAAAATCATTAAAACACAACTCAACCTTTTACATGTTTCACACCAATGTATACATAACAACTGTAAGTAGTGCAGTCAATTATGCGATTCAAGGAAATTCCATCTCGTCACTCGTGAATTCTGCCATCAATTGCACTTGAAACCCAATATAACTGATTAACAGGTAATAGTTAAGAGTGTTTACGTAACTTCCATTGTCACGCAAGGAACATTAGATAATCAGATCAAATTAGCCTTTTCCATAACCACATCCGATCAGAACGAATGGAGCAAAGGATAAAAGACTTAAAGAATAAGAGTTAAGATTGGAGAAAGAGGTATGATTTGTAGTTTATTGTGCATGCTTGTCGATTTAGTTACATTTGGGTTAGATATTATTGCTGGTATCACTAGTGATTCGAAATATTTGGTAATTTTCTAGCATTGTGATATGCCCCCTGTTTCATATCATTACTGTAGAAATATTCCTTTCTTTATAATCATCTTTTCAGTTTTTAGCTGAATCAAGCACGTGATTGATAGATAGAAAGACTGGCTTGGTTCCTAGTAATATTCTTCTCCAACCCTATCGCGTTCAGAGCACCAATGGAGTGTAAGACTATGTTAGAAGACCTCCATCCATTAAACCCAATATGGCGTCAGTTTTTTTTAGTGCAATTCGATGTAGAATTCCCTAGAAAAGTAATAAATTTCTTATAAAATTGCTTGAAATTCTTGAAAATTCAACAGGTGGAAGAATACTCCTCAGGTTTGGAACTTTATTTCACCTGTCATGCTCAACGTAAAAGAGAAAACACAGTATAGCTACTTTCTCTAAGAAGTCTGCTGCATTGCAATCCAGTCCCTTTCCCCTCCCCCCTCAGTAGTTCATCAACTTCCCCTGACAGCTTTGTCTGTTAGCCATTCACACTCTTGGGTGGGGAGAGGAACTGTGAGAGCACAATGTGTCATGTCCTCGAACATAACAAAATTGCCTCTCTGTGGGCAACTTGTAAACAGGTACCCTTCTACTACAGTACATGAATTCTTCTCCCCTTATTTCCATAAGAGGTCTTATAATAGTACTTCATTATTCCAGCATATTTCAAGGATCTAAAACCAGAAAGCCCCCCCTTTAAAATGTTTCACCTCTCTTTCTAGTCCGCACTCCTTCCCTTGGGTCCAGTAGCCCTGCTAACACTTTTCAAAGTACCCCTACCTCTCTGTTATGTACCCATATCTCTGTAGTTCACTTGGTGATACAGGCTTTTTCCGTTTGCTTCGCCTTCGCACACTCCCATCGCTAGTTCCTTCTCCAAAGGAGCCCACTTCTTCAGAATCATTTTGGCAGACCTCACTAAAAACATAAACAAGTTCCGAATCGTACGCTGACAAACTCTGTCCTTCTTTCGTTTTAGCTCCTGCACCTCCAAAGACGACTACATCACCATCGCAAACGACAGCAGAACTACGCTTTGTTTTGTTTACTAGCAGCCCGTTTAGTCCTTGACAATTAATCCTGAACCTTCCATCGTTGAAATGAATTTCAGCGTGAACACGACTAATCATTAAAGGACACATGGCACTGTCCATAACAACATCCGAGTGTTCACTACGGCGTCCGAGACGAGTGACGGTCGGTTTTAGCAAAATTTTTTTCGGTTGCAGAGATGGATCATTGGATTTCCCTTCGAGTTTCTGCAAACATAGCATTTTTCTACCCTGATTTCAGGATGCAAAAGCCTCCAATAACAGTTCAAGATTCTTGCAGTGTTCCTGGAGAACTGTAAGGAGCCATTTTTGCTAAACAGACAGCTACGACACGAATGTCGGAAATCAATCGGGCAAGATCGGACAAGCTCGGATAAAAGTTCTCGCCGGTAAAATCAGGAACGAGAATGGGAAATGGGGAATGAGGAATGAAAATGAAAGTGATGTTTTGTCTTTACGCGGACCTCACTCGCACTCACATTTCTCGCCGGATCGAAACACCCGAGCCACGCTGATTACAGGCGACCCAAGCTCTCTTTGAGAACCACACAAGGAACACAATTTGCATATCGATTTATAAGGATTTGTATGGGATTTTCTACAAGATATCCATAGAGATAGTTAAAAGTGAAAATATTAAATGAAAACGGCTTACCTTATTCCATACGTGTGTTGCTTGCTCCTGGTGTCGTTATTTTACCGATTTCACTTGGTTTTAGCGGTTTTTTTATCTTGGTTTTCTCTTCTTAAAGAGAAGATGTGGTAGAAAACACAGGATTAAAAAAAAAACCGCTTAAATAACGTGAAATCGGTAAAATAACGACACCAGGAGCAAACAACACACGTATGGAACAAGGTAAGCCATTTTTATGTAATATTTTCACTTTTAACTATCTCTGTGGATATCTTGTAGAAAATCCCATACAAATCCTTATAAATATACAAATTGTGTTCCTTGTGTGGTTCTCAAAGAGAGCTTGGGCCACCTCTGCGCTGATCAGCATGCTTAGTTTTGAGCTGTTAACGAAATTTAGGCGCTTCGGAATCCAGACTGATCAATAAGCGTATGCTTCAAGTAAGACATTCCGTCCCCTGCTGCTGTCTTTATTTGGAATTTGAAAGTTTCATTCACTCATTCATTTATTCGCACTATTTCAAGAGGTTATAGTAGAGATTGCTATAGATTACAAAAGTCTTACATGAATATATAAGAACAGTAAATTACATGAATAATCTAAAGTAAAATGTGCACAGTGACTAAAGGAGCGTAAGCTTTCGAGTGGGCCACTGTCACGCGTGTAATTAACTGGGGTATCTTAACATTTACATAAGACTTACTTTACTTTAATTCTATATTTACACTAACCAAGGTATTTATACACTATTATTATTGTAAACAAAGAGAAAAGAGAAATAAGTAAATAAATAAAAATTAAATTAAGTTAAAGGAAGGAAAACTGAAGATAAAAAAATGAGAAATAAAAGAAAGAATGAGGCGATTAATGCTAATTATGTAGGGTAAATAAAGTGAGGTAAGATTTGATATTTCCTACAGTTTAGGAGCAAGAGAACTAAGTTATATTATCTAGCATCAAACCAGTAGTGAATTCAACTTTGACAAACCAAAAGATGACGCTTCCATTCTTTTTTAAAGGAAGTAAAAGAGAGACGCTTAATTTCAAGCGGCACAGATTCCCATATGCAGTAAATGGTTTGAACCCGGGGGTAACATGTGAAGGTGTAGTCTGATCGTCCGGGTGAGTGTAGTCCTGAGAAGGACTGTTGTCGGTGGCAGTGACTGACGTTTCGACAACCTGTGCGGAAGTCATCATCAGAGTCAAGTGAGTGATTGTTGTCAGTAGAATGTTCTTATTCCAGTTCGTGTGAAATGATCGGTTGGTTTTGCCGTGATGTTATTGGCTGTAAGACTCAAGTGACGTAAGTCGTTCGTGATTGGTCTGTTTCGGTCTGTCGGTAAAGCTAGGTTGTTCTTTTTCGGTCGTTTGTGATGTTTATGTCGTGAATGAGTCGTTTGTATGGGGCGGGTAGTTGTTGACATCTGTTTAGGGGAGTCTGTTCTAAGTTAGTAAACCAGCTTTCCAGAGTCAGTCGTTGAAAATAGTCAGTGCTGTAGGTTAGGCATTGCGCAGAGTCCCAGTCAATGTTGTGGTTGGTAAGTCGATGGTGTTCAGCAATGTGATTGCTGACATCACCTTTCTTCGTCGCCCGTCTGTGTTCAGTCAGTCTTGTTGTGAGGTTTCTGCCAGTCTCACCGATGTAGGAGGCTTGGCAGTCGGAACAACTGATCTTATAAATCGTTCCCTGTCTGTTCCTCGGTTCGTCTTTGTCTTTAACGTTGGTTAGTAACTGACGTAGTGTGGTGATGGGTTTGCGGGCGACGCGGATATTGAAGGGTAGTAAGATGCGCGAGATGTTTTCAGACATGCCTTTTATGTACGGTATGGTTGCTGTAGTCGTAGGGGTTGCGGTGTCGTTTGTTTCGGTAGTGGTAGTGGGTCGGTGAGTGTTTCGTCGGATGAAGTCGTTGTTGTAGTTGTTCTTCGTAAAAACACGGTGAAGGTATTTGTTCTCGTCGGATAAGCTGTCTGTCGAGTCACATACTAGTTGTGCGCGTCGTGTTAGAGTTCTGATAGTTGTGGCTTTGTGTGATGTAGGGTTGTAGGATGACTCGTCTAGTAATCTGTCGGTGTGTGTCGGTTTCCTGTAAACTGTCGTTCGTAATGAGTTGTCGTTGTGGCTTACCAGGCAGTCTAGAAAAGGAAGTTTGCCATTTTCTTCGACTTCTCTGGTAAACTGTATGTCAGTGTTTTGTTCGTTAAGGTGGTTGTGGAATGCGTCAATTTCGTCGTGTCGAACGAGAAATTGACGCATTTCAGTTTTCTGAGATTCAAGTGATATCTTAGTTTTGTAAGTATTCCAATATTTTTTTATTATCCTATTGTTTATATGTTGTATTTGAAGTGAAAAGTGATAGATAATTATAGTAGAGATAAAGTGATGGATAATTATAGTAGAGAAGACTTGTACAGAAGGCAGGGTTGTTATGAGCTGGTATTCGAAGCATTTTACTGTTAACTCTAAAAAGAAGGCGCTGGCTATTCCGAATGCTGGGGAATTAATTTTTCAGCATGGAAGCATGGTATAGGTGGAAATAGAACTTGTTCATGGTGCCGCCTGCTTTGTATCAGGGTCCAGTTTCTTAAAAATCTTTATGACAACCCTGAGAAGGCATTACTTGGCAGCGGGTTAAAACTTATTTACCTCCGAATTAAAAATATAAGGAGCTGTTCATGACCTTTTTCCTGATTGGGCCATGGACTTGATAGCCAATTGCTGATTCCGAAGTGAGCTCGACCTACGGTCAGGTATTCCTTTTTCAGGAGGGGAGAGATTGAGCAATTGTAGTACTTTCCCTCCCCCATAAAAGACTGCCTGATTCAAGCTACATGAGACCATGCTTCTAAATAATTGGTGAAAGGAACTGGTGAGAATTTAGTGCACGAAGCCGTCCCCCAGTTTCTAAGTCTCGTGTCTTGTTCAATCATGGGTGTTTCAGAATAAATATTGAACCATTAATATGTTATCGTACGTGTAAATTATCATTGAGCCACACTTTTGCCCCTTTCCCTTAACATGATCCCCCACCCCCCACTCCCTGGTATTCTTCCCGATGCGTGACAGCGCGATGGGGTCATTGACAGGTGTTCATTCACTCCCCCCACTCCGAAGGCTCTTGGTTTCAAAAATAATTCCCTGTCCAGAAACACTCCTACGAAGATCCTGTGTTAGCACATCCACAATGTACTCCAGTGTCATGCACAGTTGTGGAGAAATATCTCTTCTCTCCACGGGGGTGGTGAAGGTAGGCTGTGTAGCTGGGATACCTCCCAAACCATCAGCATCCCCAGTCCTCCCAGTTACTTCATCTAATTTGCTCTGTCTCTGAAGAATGAAAATGTGCGAGAAAATATGTTGGTTAACTTGGCCCTTAAATGGAACCAAGTCGGGGGAGAGGGGGGGGGGGGGTATGGGTTCTTGTGAACTTTTGAAATGGTATAGAGAAATTATGTCATAAAGAAAACGGAGAGAGAAATGGGATTATATTTATATAAACGCTTGGAATTCCTCTACCCAACCCCTCCCCTTCCTCCTTTCCTCCACCCCTCCCACAAAAGAGAGAAGGATGCTAAATTTATTGCACTTATCCAAGGGACACAAGTAAGACTGCAGTCCGAGGAGATAAAGAACTTATGATCCACCAATCAGTGTCAATGGTAATTGATACTACATCTTGGCCCTTAGCTAAAGTAATGCGGCAAAGTCGAAAAAGAATCCTTAATAGCCTGCTTCATCCACAGAACAGTTTTTGGTGCAACAGAAAAGCAAATTGATCATAAATCCATGCAGCCACTCTAGTCGAACAGTAAGGCACTTTCGCAAAGCTAACGAGTAAATTTATTCAAAACACATTCAGTAGGATATTCGTTTCAGCAATGGTCAACTGTTTATAAAACTAGATGATAAGCACTGTAGCACAGTTATACAGTGAAAACTATCTTATGATATCAGTAATTCATTCAATCAATTTACATTTTCATAATATTTTAAGGAGCTTATTTATGGAAACTTCTGCATGCAAAAAATACCAAAAATACACTTCAAAAGATTTGAATAAAATTGAAATTCTATACCAAGCAAAAACTTATTTAAACTCTTTCATGCCTAACAGCCAAGGTGAAGTAAAAAACCTTTCTGTCAAACTTGGTCAATTTCTTGGTAAATTCATTTCAAATTTTCTTCCTGCTACTTATTACCTGTAAAATTTTAAGGTCTTTCGGCTAGGCTTACTTCAACTTTAGGTGGCAATCATGTCTAAATACTTCTCCTTAAATTCATCGTTACACAGTCTTTGTTGAATTACGATGCTGATAAAAGCATAGAGTTACCAAGCAATTTGCACAACTTTCGCTGGGTGAGTAAATGACTGTTATCAAACAAGAAAAGGCAACTTAAGATGCATGTATGCTGATAAGAATGCATGTTTCAAGTTGGCCTCACATCAGCAACAATTTATACTTATTGGTGCTAGTGTACAATCGTTTTTTTTTCTATTCCCTCAAGAATGTCATTTTGCATTCAAACTGCTCTTCGATGTAAAAATACTTTTCGTTTCACCGGCAAACATATGTTATCAAGCTGAAGGCAAATTATTCGAGGGATTTTTGTGATCGATTTTTTTAGTCAGTTTACTGCAAAACAGTCACACCACTCTACTAATGAATCAAAGAAAATAATTGGACTCTTTTCATGAATTTTGAGAGCAACTCCGATTCTAGCTTTTTTTTTCAAATTCTTTTGCTTCACAAGAAGTGTGTCAAGAATGTCCGTAACTTAATAAAATTATACCAATAATTAAATCTTCTTAAAACAAAACTGATGAGAATATCTTCATTTTTTAAGTTTTGTTTCAGAAGGTTTGATTGCTAATTTCATGAATATGCATTCATTTCAGAATGATAGCTTCCTCTCCGTCGAACTCTGTAATCAAAATTCGATCATCTGATAATGTGGTAATACCCCAAGGCTGTTGTAGTTTCAGATCAGTACTTGTCTTTCCAATGAAAGTTCCTTCCAATGTAAACTGTTGAATGCGATTATTCAACCTGTCACATAAGAAAACGTTGCCACACTTGTCAACACTTAACCCACACGGCCAATCCAATCGTCCATCACCGTTTCCGTATTCTCCAAACTTGTACAAAAACTGTCCTTTTCTATCAAACACCTTCACACAGTTATTATTCGTGTCAGTTACAATAAACTTGTCTTCGTAACAAATGCAGCCCAACGGATGATCCAGCCTCTCTGAGCCGCTGTTTCCAAACTTCAACACAGGTTTACCATCCATTGTAAACACTTGAATTCTGCTGTTAATAAACTCCGCAACAGCGATAAAACCTCCATCGCTTGTAATACAAACACTTGAAGGATTCTTCAAGTCTCCGTCTGCACTTCCCTCTTTTCCAAAGCTTTTTACAAAGTTCCCTGTTCGTATATTCAACTGCTGTATTCGGTGATTACCTGAATCTACCACCAGAATCTCGTCATCGTTTATGAATGTGATGTCGACTGGTTGATTAAATTGCCCATCCTCGTCTCCATAACATCCTAGTTTTCGTCTAAAATTTCCTGCCTCATCAAGTACCAGGATACAGTGACCTTTACACCCAGCCACACTCATAACACCTTTACTGTTTACTGCAATCCCGGCTGGATGCTGGGACACTATTTCCTGAAAGTCTAACTTGCCAACAAATTGTAACTGTCGTGCTTTAACTGGAATCAAAAATGGACTCTTGGCAAGTTTCTGTCCATTTATCTTAACATCCATTTCATAAGTACCAGGTACTTTCGCTACAAATTTTACTCCAAACTCACCGTCTTCTTTTTCACTTGTCAGCAAATTGCTCACCCGATCCGCAGGTTCTATGTGTACTTCAACACGATCTGTGTGCTGACTGTCTTTGGTTTCTCCTTCGCTTGATTTGGGACAAATCAATAGTTCTGCCTCTACACCAGCTTGAAAATTCTGATCCAGTCCTTCCACGGTCGATGCTGGCACATCTGTTTCGCAGAATTTCGTAAATCCAAGACTCAAACTCTCTGGTTCACATGTCGACACAAACTCCACGAATGAGCTAACCGGAAGTGCTGGCACTGTAGTCTTGATGAGGTCTTCGATTCGTTCTTCCACATTCTTCTTGTTTTGCATTATGTCTGAGCTCGAGCTTCTCTCAACCAGGTTGTTACTGAACTCAAATACTTGGTCAAGTTGCTTTTCCAAAGAGACAAGCGATTCTTTTCCAGAATGTAATTTCTCAATCCTCGACGCGCGAGACTTCTCGAAGGCAGTTATGGTTTCATTTTCCAATTGGCGTAGCTTTCTTATCATCTGTTCGACTACTTGGGAAACTTGGAATTCAGCGGTGGTAATGTTCGCTTCCAACTCAAGTTCCGTCTTCTCAAATTCACGAATAACATCTCGGCAGACCTCTTTCTTCTGCTTAACTAGCTCGGCTCGGATAATGATGTTTGCTTTCTCATCATCCGCTGCCTTTTCAAGCGGAACAACATCATGGCTTTTGTGATCTGTGACGATGCAAACTTGACAAATACAGCTTTGGCAAACAACACAGAAAAACTTTGTTACTTCTTTCTCGTGATACCTAACGGAGCAAAATGATTGCCTTTTCAACAAAGCCTCGTAGTCTGTGTCTTCAAACTGTCGCGCTGGTGTAACTTTGTGTCCCTCAAACAAAGTATCTCGAAACACTTCGTGTGCTTTCATACAGTCAGGGCACATAGAATTCTCGCAATCAAAGCAGTAGTTGATCTCAGTGCTCTTCTTCTGGCAGGTACTACAGCTGATTTCATCTCCTTCGCCACCGCGTCGAATCGCAAGAAGACTCAATAAACTGTTGTGTAGAAAACTGCTTGGCAAATTATCAAAACTTTTTCCATCAGGGATGTGAATTTGTGTCTGACACTCGGGGCATGGATAAAGCCCTTGTTTTTGTCTCGTTACTGCATGTCTCTCCAGGCATTCACAACAGAACGTATGAAGACAAGCAATGGTCTTGGGTTTGGTGTAAGTATCCAAACAAATCGAACATGTTACATGTTCTTTGAGGTTTTTAAGAAGCGACTCCATAACGAATTGTAGACAAAAACACACCTTCCACGTATTGTTTCTTTAGAGGAACGTAAATTGAAATTTGCATTCTATCTGAGCAGTGAATCAGATCTCTTTAGGATTACGCGATATTCGCGTGGAGTTTGACAGCTTTGCATTGATAATTTACCACCCTATAAATTCACAATTTTATTTGATTTTTTTGTCTGATTTCTGTGTCTTTCAGTAATTAGTTCTATGAATTTCATAGCGTGACCGAATGTGTCGCTCACGAATTGGTGACTATGATTCCGAGAAACTGAACTAAAAGAAACATTCTATTTTAAGCAGCGAATCAGGTCTCTCTAGGATTGCGTGATCTTCGCTAGGAAGTTGACCACTTTGCATTAATAAAAACTTTATTGTCTTATTCTCTACTTTCTCTGTCCCTGAGTAATTAGATAGATTTCATGGCGTGATCTAGTACGCCGTTCTCGAGTCTGTCACTGAAATAGAGCATGCTACGAATGTTTGGGAACAGATTATCTACCTCATTTTCTCTTCACTACATTTACTGCTGTGTAGCGAATTTGGTATTCCGAGAAACTTGTCTTATTGCAAAAAATAATCAGTATCCAATTAAAAGCGGCCAATCACATCTCTTCAGAAGAGATTTCGTGTTCTCTCAAGCTGTATGTAATAGCTTCAGTTTTGGAGTTCAATATTTCGCAATTTTCCTAAGGGAAGCGCAAGAGAGTAACAATAAACAAATGTTTGGTTTTCACGTGTTGTCATGATAAGAAAATCCGTATCAGGATTGACGAAAAGTAAAATCTGCTTTCCTATAAGAACGGACACTAGCTCTCTAAAGGTTATAACCTATATTGGTTTGTTTGCGCATTGCATTTGGCGTGGATTGCGGACTAGGATCAATGTCAGAGCTAGCTAGGGCTGATGTTGGGTTAAGGGATAGGTAGGTGCGCAGTTGCTCAGATAACTACAGGCAATCAGTTGTTGCAGTAGAAGTGTCAAATAAATGTACGTTAAGGTGGAAAAAGAAAAAAAAACGCTCGATTGCAACCCTTCTGCGCCACACAGTTTATTCTTATGACCATGCAACTTTCAAACATCAGCCCTCCGGTTCAGTAAATGTAAACGGAGCGGAGGGGGGACGGGTGAAAAAAGTTACGCTACTAAAAGGATAGATAGATAGATAGATAGATAGATAGATAGATAGATAGTTTATTAAAACTGCATCGCAGCCAAAGTCTGAATTACGCAATTATTTACAAAAACTTTACAATACTTGAAAATTACAAATGAATCCTAGATAATAAATCGAAAAGTGATTTTTTACGATAATATTAAAAAATTCTATACAACGTATTCATATAAAAATTTTAAAATATAAAGCATGAATATAAGTGGGATAAAACTACAGCCCGGACTTTCGACAACGCATATATAAACGTTCTGTTCGTGCAAAGCTTTGGCATACTAAAAAGGCGCTGTCTTAGGTTGTATAGCGTGAGTTGACATGGTCTGGTGGAAGGAGCGCCTTCAATTTATGGTTTGGATCACAGGCAATGTTATCAAAAAGCCTGCTACACAGTACATAATAATGCTCCAAAATGGGTCTTAACCCCACCTCTGATGCCGAGTTGCACTTTTCTGAGGTTATTATTGATATTGCTTTTTTCTCGAGCCGTACCAGCTCTTTCTTTAAGTACTGGGGAAGACCGTTAAAAAAGACAGGTGCTGCATAATCAATAACAGATCTCACGCACGATCGGTAGAACAGTGCTAGATCTTTTTTCAGAACTCCCGCTCTCTTTAACTGAGTTAGGAAGTAGAGTCTCTTGCTAGCCTTTTTGGTTATCTCAGTTACATGGTCGTTCCATGTTAGAGCGTTCGCTATTGTAAGGCCTGGTAGCTTTGTACTAGTGACTAACTCTACCTCCTCTCCTTCTATGATGACGGAATCAAATACTCTTTGCTCTTTAGCAAAGGAGATCCTGAGTTCTTCGCACTTATCGGCGTTTAGTTAGACCCTGTTCTCCCGAGACCACTCAATTACTCGGTTAGCTATTGCTTGCGCGTGACTTTCTCCGCCCTTAACTACTGCCTCAGACACCGTAGTGTCGACCACATATTTCCTTTGCTGTGCGTTCGTATCAAGGTCGTTAATCATAAGGACGAACAACCACGGGCCTAGCTTGGTACCCTGTGGTACGCGGCGGAGACTGGGTCCCATTCAGAAAACACTCTGACGCAAGTTTAATCCGCTGAGATCTGTCCGATAAAAAAACTATTATCCAGTTGATAATGCTAGCTGGTAATTTATACTGGTTACGCAACTTTCTAACGAGTATAGTATGATCTATCAAATCAAACGCTTTATGGTAGTCCAATAATAATGTTCTTACGGTGGCTCCGTTTCCATCCATACCCAAGGACCAGCTGCGCAGCATATTAATTAGAGCAACTGTAGCTGAGGAATTTGGGATTGCTCCGTACTGGTTGTCATGGAGAATGTTCATGACCGCAGGTTTCACGAAACCACCCATGACGAGCTCTTCCGCCACTTAAGAAATACAGGGGGTCAGGGATATCGGTCTCAATTCCTTTTGGATGTCGACCACTGGTTTCTCCTCCAGTGGTTTGAGAAGAGCGGCATTGATGGTATTGGCTTGCTCTTTGAAAGGCAGTTCTGAGAATGCTTCGATGTTAATCTGGTTAGTAAAATCACTGTGGGAGGTCTTTAGGCCGCACAGGCGTTTTGTTTTGTCCCACCACCTTTTCGGGTTTTCTCTATTAGGTACTGGATCCTTGACTCATAGTATCAGTCCCTCTGCAGATCTTCCTCTATCGGTTGACAGGGTTACGTAAGTATTTAAATTGAGCTGAGTCAGGGCCAATGCATGGCCTTTTGTCTCTTCATAATAAGAGATTTTAAACTCTCGTTCATCCATGGAACGTCGGCCGTGCAGATCTTGACCAGTTTGACAGGCATGATGGTATCAAGGCCTGAATGTATGACGTCTTGAAAGACTTGCCATTTCTCTTCACAGCTCACGAGAGGAGTGAAAAATAGAGGGCAGTTTATCTGCGTCAGATATCTACCCAACGCCGCCTTGTTGCTTGTTCGCAAGTCACGCCTCATGGTAACTTTTTTGTAGTTGATATCACGCTTTCCATCCATAGGGGTTGCCACAACGACGTTGTGATCGGCAAGTCCGAACGGTGGGTACGCTTGTGGGAGGCTATAATACTCATGCATGTTAGTGAATATTAGGTCCGGCGTAGCTTTCGATTTCTTTCTTGACTATTTGCTTCAGTCGAAAGTGGTTTAGCAAACTGTCGATGTTTAGATGGTTAAAATCCCCGGTTACCAAGAGGCCACAGTTAGGATAAGGTGCTTCCGTTAAGGCGAGGGACCGGAATAAATGATCGCGAAATAATGGTCCGTCAGCCTTTGGGGGATAATATATTATACCCGCAATAATACAGGAGAACCCGCGCGGAAGACGATTCGGTCTTAGATAGAGCCACAGGGATTCGTGATCTTCCCAGCAATTAAGATCTTTTAGCTGCTTGTCTCTGCAATTTTCTCATTAGATATAAGCACACACACCTCCGTGATCAGTTACTTTCCAGTCCTTTCGCACCAAAGCGAACCCGGGAATTTGTACAACGCCATCTGACACAGAGTTCTTCAGCCATGTCTCTGTAATAAACGCTAAATTGGCGTTACGGCAATGAATAAGTTTGCTGTCTTCATCCATTTTAGGAGCTAGAGACATGATATTTGCCAGGATGATTGTGGGTACTTTGGGCGTCCACACAGGATTGGTGACTCGAGTAGTATTAATACTAGAGGTAATCATAGATTATGAATGCGTTCATGTAAAGGTGTTCAGGCTAGGTTGAGAATGTAATCTATTGGAAAGGTGTAGAGGTATATTTAAAGGATATGTAGCTGATGCAGGATAAATAATTGTACCATCAGGTTTATTAAAATCAGACTCAGTAATATGAATGACGCAGCACAGGGGGCCCACACAAGCGGCGTGTCTGGTCGTTTGTTCGAAATATAAAGAAATGTATGGGAGATTATTGAAGAGTCGTAATATCATAAACTTATATCAAGGAATGTCTATGTTAAGGCTCAAACTAAATGTAAACCTACCTCACTTGCTGTGTATTGTCGTTTCTGTGGTTCTAAATGGCGAATTTGAGCGATTTGGTAGATTTTGCGTTGTGTTACTTTACTGTTTAAGAGGGAGACAAGCTTGAGTTACCAAAGGTAACTGGCATAGCTTGAGATTGACACCCATTAATCGTCGTTACTTGGGTTCTTCCAGAGACTTAGGGTATCCAACGCCATAAGTCCCCAGCTCCACCAAGACTCTGAAGTTCTCGGAGCAGAATGGAGTGGGGAATCGCGTCAAAATGCCTCACGAAAGTCTACAAAAACCACGCCTACAACATGTTTCTTTTCGATCGCTTGTCTCCAGTCATCTGTTACCTTCACTAACAACAGCTCGGTGGAATGGCCTTTTTTATACGCCCACTGGTGAGGGTTCCCAAGTCCTTGTTCAGTGACAAGCATGGTAATAGTTGACGCCACCATAGACTCCATCAATTTTCCTGGTACACTTAATAGCGAAATAGGCCTGTAATTTTGCTTAACAGTTTCATCGTCACTTTTATAGAGAGCTGAGATGTTTGCAGCCCTCCAAGCAGCCGGTACACTGTTGCAGGTGGCGCTTATTTGAAACACAAACAACAAAGGTGGAATAATTGAGTCACCTGCAAACTTTAAAAGTTAGTTTTGGAGCAGCTCTCTCGGGCCCAGAGGCTTTATCAGGTCTCAACTTACCCATCGAACTAACAATAGCCTCATGCAATAAATTTATGTTCATAACGCAAGGCGCGACGGTAGATACATAAACGTTACTTTGAGTCAAGTTGGCATTCGGCAATTCGTTGGCCAGTAATCACCCGAATGAAGACCCGTAGACAACGCACTTCAAAGAAATGTACAGCATATGCAATCATGCCATTCGTTTCGCCCCTGCTGCAGGGTGGCCAAATCGGTGCGCAACTTCGATGCAACCTACCATGACGTCACTCCCATAAAACTCAAGTCAAGACCGCATTATGACTGCGTTCTACGGACGCAATTATCGGTCACTATGCGATTGTTTGGTCTGCTCCTGACAGAGGTGTCTCTTCGAATGTTAATGAAAGCAAGCTTGCATTACGCAAATTATCTTCTTAAAGTTTTGAATTCTTGAAGCCATTTAACTGCGAAAGGTGCTCGCTCTTCCGAACCCCTCTACCCATACAGACCTTAATTGGCTTCAGTTTGCGTTGTCCTCCTCGACGACCCCGGTGTGTTGGATTCCGTTGCGAAACTTGCAACTCAGTCAGTCTGCGCCATAACTCAAGGCGAAGCGGCTTCTTGGCAATGGAACTCGAAATTGCATTGAGCACTTCTCTCGTGTAGTAGAAGATGGACGAGTCGCTCTCTTAACTAAGCTTTTCTCTTTTGAAGCGTTCGGTAACAGCCTATCAGAGGGTCAGAAGCTGGTGTGAGCTCCCCTTCTGTCAGTAACTGTTTAGATAGAGTTCGTGTTCTTTAAATACCCTGCCGCTCTTTCCTTCCCTCGCGCTCGAAGATGCTTGAAAATAAACTACAAGGTCTGTGAATGGCCCAGAATTTGAAAGCCCACTGTATCTTGGGGTACTACGCTTTTTCCTCGCAGCTCACGCAGTTTTGCGTGACGCAAAACCCTCATGCGCGGTTCACTCCCTATATATCGCTGTTCGGCGTTTCAAAACCTTGACGTGAAAAGTAAAACTTAAAGTAATTCTAGTTAAGAGGTTTTATAAGGGAGATAGGGCTGTGATAATAGGTCGGCAACCTGCACACTTCATCATCTACTATAAAAAATAGTGCCGGCAATTCCGAATGCTTGTGGCTCATATTTTTAGCATGGAAGCGTCAGACATTGGTGGAAATAACACTTTTAGTGCCGCCTGCTTTGTATCACAGCCTGGTTGCTCAAAACCTTTTGCCAATCGTGAGAAGGAATTACCTAATCGCGCGTGAATACGAATTTCACCTTTGAGTGTTAATCAATGATAATATCTCTCACTTGTTCCCTCTTTATACTCGTGAGAGATATTGTAAACTCGTATCCACTAACGGAAAAGTAATGCCCTGTTTATTCTATAATAATTACTAATTACGTATTTAGATCAAAGGCAGTTTTAAAACATATTTTCAGAGCATCGAATTCAGAGAACAGATTAAGTAAGCTCGCAGAAAAGCCAGTAAACTTCTGACTAAATATAAAAAGAATTCTCTCCACAAACAGGGAGAAAGGTTGGTAAAAGTAGTTTATTAATCTACTATCAGTTCTGACACGGTCTTAGTAACTTTATATTATGAGTACGCTCGGATATAAAACACTGTTTTCTCATAGAGCGCAAAAAGGTAACTATCATCATTGGCCAATAAGAACTCAAAGTGGAAACGGGCAACCTGCTTGAGGCGCGGGAAAACGCGGGCGACCAAGTCGTGATTAGTTTTAGTTCTGCATTTGATTGGTTGAGATGGTGACACAAGTTTTCTGGACCAGTCACAGAACGAAGAAAGGCGAGTCCAAAGCAATCCTGGACCACTTTCGATACAGTTGGAAACTGCTCAAACAAAGGAAAATATCACAAGACGCATAAGAGAAACTAACGCAAAAACTGGGACGGTGTCTGATGCATTGGAAAAAGTGCTGGTCTTGATAAGACTCATCTTGTTCAAGAGGGCGGCGTAATCTTTCTAGACCAAAAACAGACTAAACCAATGCAGTTCATGACTACTTTTGTCACTCAGTTCAAAATGACTTCAATAGTTTAAAAAATTATCACAACGACTATTCTTAACAGAATTCTGAACATGTCTAATGATTGGGTTGCTAGATATCGGTGTTTTATTATTCAACTGTGCTTCGTAGAGGACAAATATCACGCGGTAGTTGTACTCCAGAAATATCCGCGATATTCGTCCGCTCTGAAATAACAATTTGACGTGTTGGATAATAAATCTCTTATTACACGTTTTGTTGTGTAGTATCGCTGAGTATTTTTACTCGTTGTTTGTATTTTCACTCGCCCTGTGGGCTCGCCAAAGTGCGGCACAACTCGTAAAAATATACTCAGCGATACTAGACAACCAAACGTCTAATAACATTTATGTATTTCGCTACTCGTTCGGTCTGATCTGCAGAGTTATTTTCTGTTAGTTGTCCAAGCATTCTCGTAGTTTATTCTCAGTCATCGTCAACCTTTGTTCCAAAATCGAAACCGTCTGCCAAAAAAATGGCCCAATAAATATGACAATCTCTCCCTTCAAAACTATCTTTTAAACAGAAAAACAACTTGGCGTTTAAGCGTGAGCTAATACATCCCCTGGTTACATGAAACGTTTCTTTGTACCTCTAGGAAAAAAAATATATACGAGACTGTTTATGACCTCTTTACCGACTGGGCCTTGGACTTGATAGCCAACCGGCTGATTCCGAAATGAGCTCCAACCTACGGTCAGGTATTCCTTTGTTCAGGGGGAGGGGAGAGACTGAGCAACTGTAGTGCTTTTCCACTCCCATAAAAGACCGCCTGATTCAGGCTAAATGAAACCATGCTTCTTAAAGATTGGTTAAAGGAACTGGCGAGAATTGAGCACACAAAGCCGTGTCCCCCATTTCTTGGTCGTGTGTCTTGTTCAATCATGGGTGTTTTAAAATGTATATTGATCCATTTTTATGTTATGCTATGTGTAAATTTTTATTGGGCCACACTTTTGCCCCTTTCCCCCTGACATGCCCCCCCCACTCCCTGGTATTCTTCCCGATACGTGACAGCGTGATGGGGTCATTGACAAGTGTTCACTCCCCCCTCCCGCCCCTACTCCCAAGGCTCTTGGTTCCAAAGATAATTCCCTGTCCAGAAATGCTCCTACGACAAGCCTGTGTTCGCACATAAAGCTGACCCACAATGTGTTCCAGTGTCATACTCAGTTGTGGAGGAATATCTCTTCTTTTCAGGGGTGTGGTGAGGGTAGGCTGTGTAGCTGGGATGCCTCCCAAACCATCAGTCTCCCCAGTCCTCCCAGTTACTTCATCTAATTTGCTCTGTCTCTAAAGAATAAAATTTAGGGAAAAAAACCCGGTTAACTTGGCTCTTATACGGAACCAATTCAGGGGAGAGGTTCTCGTAAACTTTTGAAACGACATACAGCGATTATATCAGAAAACATGCAGACCGAAATGAGAACAAAAATCCTTAAAATTCCTAAATCCCCCCCTCCTTCTCACGGACTTAGGCCCTCCTTAATTTATTGCAATTATCCTAGGGACGCGAGTAAGACTGCAGTCTGAGGAGATAAAAAGCTTTTAACTGATGTAATCTGCTGAAGTCAAAAGTTAATCCTACATAGCCTACTTCATCCAAAGAAAAGTTTTTCGTACAAAAAAAAAGCAAGTTTATTCATAAGTATGATAAAGTAACTTTGCAAATCAAAGGAGCAAATTTAACACAACGCATTCAGTAGGATATACTTTTCAACAACAAAAAACCTGTATGCAAAACATTTCAAAAAATGCACTTCAATTCTTTTAGGCCTGAAAAAAGTGACTTTCTTACGGCCTGTGATCTGATTTTTCTGCGCTGAAAACATGTCGTCCTTTTGAAATAAGACACCATCTAATTAAATACAGAGCTGTGAAGAGGACCTGACAGATCATCAGCTATTCCTCACTTCGATTTCGTGGTTAATTTAAAGCACAAACAATTTTCCCGTAAATTAATAAACAAATAAAACTAAGGTTTGTTTACGAAGAACTGATTGTTTGGTTATAATGAATTATATGAACTTCATATAATTCTTCTCGGATAGGGACGAATAAATGGAGGTCCCGTCTCCTGCAGGGTTAGGGGCAGGAGACGTTAATTTCCCACGCACGAGATTACTGTGTGATGGATGTCCTCCCCTGGGGTGGGATGGGTGGGTAACAGGACCCCCGTTGATACCAGTGTTTACTACACTGAAGGGGCTATCCTGTATAAATATAGATCTCTGTCTGTCTGTCTGTCTGTCATATATTTTGAACTGCGGTATTAGATACATATGGTGCACG